>NW_026704934.1:350500-701000 GCF_029867415.1 Vicia villosa | reverse complement strand
ATATGAAATTATTAGAAAGGGGGATGAAGAGGAAGATTTGAGTAGAGAAGTCAAGAAGGAGAAATTAAAAAGAAGGAGTGCTAAAGATAAGATGGCGAACAACACGATTCCAAGTCAACATTTGCCATATCCTCATGCTCCTTCAAAGAAAGATAATGCTAGGCAACATGCAAGGTTTATGGACATATTTAAACAACTTCATATAAATATTCCATTTGCCGAAGCGTTGGAGCAAATGCCCAAGTATGCTAAATTCATGAAGAATATAATCACAAAGAAAAAGAAATACACAGATGAGGAGACCGTGTTGCTTGATGCCCAGTGTAGTGCCATAATCCAAAGAACTACTCCAAGAAAGGAATCCGATCCGGGACGAGTCACTTTGCCATTAAATATTGGAGGGAACTTCACTGGTGCCGGGTTGATTGATCTGGGGTCTAGCATCAACTTAATCCCTTTATCCATTGTCAAGAAATTAGGGAATATTTTGATGAAGCCTACTAGGATGACATTGCAATTAGCCGACAAGTCTATCACCTCACCATATGGAGTGGTTCAAGATTTGCTAGTAAAAGTAGACAAATTCTTTTTCCCGGTGGATTTTGTGGTAGTTGACATGGAGGAAGATCATGAGGTACCATTAATTCTTGGAAGACCATTCATGAAAACCGCCCGAATGATGATTGATATGGATGCGGGGATCATGAAAGTAAGGGTGCAAGATGAAGAGGTAAAGTTTAATCTTTTCGAAGCCAAGAAGCATCCTAAGAACAAGAAGGATAGTTTCCAAATCGATGCCACCGAAGAAGAACTCAAAGATGCTGAAAATCAAGTTAAAAAAGACAAAATGAAAGCACCTCATGATACAAACATCAGCCACAAAGAAATTCAAGTTGGAAAAAGGGTGCTCTTGTGCAAACCAAGACTCAAGTTATTTCCGAATAAAGGGAAGTCAAAATGGTCGGGACCATTTGTAGTAAAAGAGGTATGCAATTATGGAGCCATTGTGGTAGAGAATCCTAAGACAAAAGAGAGGAGAACCGTTAATGGAACACGGTTAAAAGATTTCTTCGGGGAAGTGGAGCAACATGCACAATTTTTAGTCCCTTGAAAGCATGGACCGTCGAGCCATGCGACGTTAAACGAAGCACTTTGTGGGAGGTAACCCACACTTTTAATGTTTTGTCTTATTTTGTTTGATTTTAATTCAGGAAATAATCAGGGAACCCGTCTGGCGAAAGCTAGGAGGCAGCAATTGATATTGCGTTACTCTCTGTAAGTCACCCTCTCGGACTTGTTACGAAACATTGAGGTCAATGTTTAGTTCAGGTTTGGGGGTGGATTTACTCTTTTGCATTTTTTAATTTTATGCTTTTATGTTTGTTATTTGCTCCCAGTTAGAGTAAGTAGTCCCATAACAAAACGAGAATCTCAAGCGAAGTATCAACAATGAAGCAACATGTATGAAAGTGGTAGTAAGTGAATGTTCAAAATTTTTGAGTTTCACTCTCTTTTTCAATAAGTAACAAAGCAGGTATGAAATTTCAAACTCAAACTCTTAATGTGTGCAATGAAAATTAAGGTGTTAGTAAATTCTTAACAGAAGTTCTTTATGGTACATTGTTTATTGGATCAGCTTAGCCTTAACCATTGTGAGGAAAGCTTTCCATTGTTTACTATATGCAGGAGACCATCAATTATTTTGACGTGTTTGTATCATGCTAAACCGTTTGTTGCATCGTTTGTGGAAATCTGTGAAAGTGATTTAGGCACTTGTTTGAATCTGAGAGTTCTTTTAGCCTATTCCAATGAAAAAAAACTTATTTGCTTATGTGAGAGTGTGATCCTTTGCTAACCATTCTTTGAGCCTGAGGTCAAGGTAAGTATCATAATATGCACCAAGGAAATACCTGGTGAGTTTGATCTCAATAAAAAGTTTTGTTTTGGACCATCAACCATAAAATTTGGTGATGTGTTTTCTCTTTGACCTTTTTTTAGAAAGTAGGGGAGCATTCATATAATCTAAATACAGGTTGATCTCCAAGTTGGGGAGAGTCACTCTCAAAAGAAGAGTAAGTATATGTGGTAATTGGTGAAAGGCTAAAGAATTCGTAGCTTGAAAAAAAAAAGAGAGAAAATTGATGGAAAAAGAACAACGTTTGAATATAATAGTTGTTGAAAAAAAAAGTGAGAGAGAAAAACCACGCTACGAATGGAAAAGGATGAACGGGTGAGAGAATTAAAGTTATAGAAAAGAAGGAATGAGTTATGATTTGGATGCTTCCCTAGATTAGGAACAACCCTTGATTATCTTCTTTTCTTTGAATCTAAACCGCATTACAACCCGAGAAAGACCTTCTGATTCTCAGATTTCACAGGACTTGATGCTAGCAATTCGGTGAACGTATGATATGGATTTTTGTTGATTTAATTGTGTGGATGAGTGTTTAACCCCTCGTTTATTCATCATGCTTTTTGATGAGAGTGATTAGTGCTGATTCAATTACAATTGTGTAGTGTTTTGAACTTCTGGAGGTGATTTGCTTTCAAAGTTTGTTTCATGTGTATGTTCTGAGTTTGCAGGCAGAAGAGGAGTATTTGACTTAGTTACTGGATTGAACCACTTGAGAAAAACTTTTTGAAAAAAACTTGTTGCTTGATTGTCGATAGACTTTGCTGGAGGTAAGTAATTTTGTTTAGGGACAAACAAAACTCTAAGTTGGGGAGAGTTTGTTAGGAGTAAATTAATGGTAAATTCATGTGTTAATATAAGTGATTTCTTCTCTAAACTAATGCAAATTGTGATAAATCCATAGGTTTTTATTAAGAATTGAACTGAACAAGTTTAGTTCGTGCGTAAAGCAAATCGAATCACTTGTGGGTGTTATTGTTGCAGGTTTTGAGCTGAATAAAAACTTAAGAAGAACATGAGGAGGAAAGAAAGCTGGAAGTCTCAAAGGCTGAAGAAAAAGATGGAAAGTACAAAGGGCGCGCCGCGAGAGTTCCTAGGCGCGCCGCGAAAATACTTCTGTTTGAGGGGCGCGCCGCGCCAGCCCGTTGCCGCGCCGCGGCCTCGGCGTTAAAAGCCCAAAAGTTCTGTTTTAAAGCCCTAGTTTCCAAGGGGTTAGAGAACTTGGTGGGAGCGAAATTAGGAGAGCTATCTGATTCTGAAGCTGAGAATAACAATAGAAGGTGGATTCTTTACCAATTGAAGGCATTCTATTGATGAAGATGAATTCCTCCATTGATTCTTGTATGTTCTTCATGTCTATGGAGAGCTAAATCCCTCTTGTTGAGTCTAAGGTAGTAGTTAACCTATGAATATACATTACCATTGATTAATCCCTGTGAACAATTGTTTGAATTTATTATCAATAAGAAACCTTGCTTTTAATTTACATCATTGTTGAATCTTTGATCGAAAGAAAGGATTTAACTTTTGCCCTAGGTTACTATATTGATTCAATTGCAATTTGCAGAGATGGAATTGTAATTGGGTTTTCATAATTATCGTTCTTAATTACTATTATCGTTATTGTGATTTGGAGAGATCGAATCTCATACCGGTAAAAGTTATCTAATTTGATTTGCAGACATGGAATCTTATTTGAGGATAAGTGAAGATAATGATTCAAAGGATTGTTCTATTGTGAATTAATTGATAATTGTATAGGATTAGGTTGATGAACCCTAAAGACTCAACATCTTTCTTTATTTGTTAACACAAAGTCCTTTACTTGCTTTTATTTTATTATTTGCTCTTGATATTATTATTAGTATAAAACAAACCAAACCAAATTTCTTAACTCAAAATAAACAACTATAGAACGGCAGTGATATTAACCAATCTCTGTGGATACGATATATTACAGAAAATATTTACCCACAAATACTTTCAACAAATTGGCGCCGTTGCCGGGGATTGGTGTCAATATTGCATGCATTGCAATAGTTCTTATTTTTAGTTTTAATTTTTATTTTCTCTATTTGGTTGTTTCACGTGTTTGCTAGTTTTGCAGACGATTGTGTATGCGCAGCAAAGTTTCTAGCGATCAACTTCTTTTTGATCCCGAGATCGAAAGGACCGCTAGGAGGTTAAATAGCAAAGCACGAAAAAGAGCGAACATAGCAAAAGCAAGAGACAACGCAACCGCGACATCGTCACAACAACTTGAAACCATTGACGAGTCGCAAGAAGGATTCTTCTTTCACGAACTATTCACGGAGGAAGAACCGGAAGTTTTTATACAACCTACTGTTGGCAACATGGCTGCTAATGGTCCATGTGCTAATAGTCCAAGACTCAATCCTCAGTTCGCGAGAACTGCCGCCAACGGGCGACCGACAGAACTGAAGACCGGTATCATACAATTGATTTGTGCAAGTCCTTTCGCCGGATTGGACCATGAAGACCCGTACACGCATCTTACTCGATTCTATGAGTTAGTGGGTACTACGGGTGTCGCTCAAGCTGATGAGGAAGCATTATTTAAGAGGTTGTTCCCACACTCTTTGCTATCTAAGGCAAAGGATTGGTATCTGGATCAACCCGAGGTAGTGATGACAAATTGGAACACATTGGAAGAAAAATTTCTGGAAAGGTTTTACTCTCAAAACCGATTCTTCGAAGCAAAAACAGCAATAGCAGTATTTTCTCAAGGTAGTAATGAATCTTTGAATGAAGCATGGGAAAGGTATAAAGCTATGTTGAGAAAGTGCAAAGGACACGGTTTTTCAGACGTTGACCAAATCCATATGTTCCGTAACGGTCTCACAGCTACAAACAAGACACTTTTGGACGCCACAGCTGGTGGTTCTCTCATGTCCAAAACACCTGAAGAAGCTACTCAGATAATAGAGCGAATGGCTCTAAATGATCGTCAAGGCAATCATGATCGAACGGTAAGAGATAAGAAACCCGGAATGTTAGAGTTGAACAACAGTGATGCTCTACTGGCTCAGAACAAATTGCTAACTTCACAAGTGGAACTTTTGACACAACAAATGTCTAAACTACCACAACAAATCAAGGAGCTGAACGGGGTATCTAATTCATATCAAGTTGCTAGGTGCGAATTGTGCAAGGGAGATCATCAAACAGGATTCTGTCCACCAGTGCAAGAAGAAGAAGTGAATTACATGAATAATAACCAAGGACAAAGGCAGAATCAATATCAGAATCAGCCATACCAACAAGGTTATCCACCAAGATACAACAACCAAGGGTACCAACAAAGGTCACCGAATCAAGGGTATCAACAACAAGCATTCCAACCACACACCTAACCACCACCACAACAAGGAGGACAATCAAAGCTAGAAGAAACTATGACACAATTTATGCAAATGTCCACGACAAATCAAAAGAATCAAGAAGCGGCTATAAAGAGTTTAGAAACTCAAGTGGGCCAACTTGCTAAGCAGATTGCAACTAATCAATCAAATGCAACTTTCTCGGCCAACACTCAAGAGAACCCAAGAGAACATTGCAAAGCAGTGGTAACAAGGTCTGGACAAAAAGGTGGCAAGGATGAAACGAAAACTAATGAGGTTGAAGACGATAAAGAAAAAGAAGATGAAAAACATGATGGAGAAGATGAAGAATATGAAATTATTAGAAAGGGGGATGAAGAGGAAGATTTGAGTAGAGAAGTCAAGAAGGAGAAATTAAAAAGAAGGAGTGCTAAAGATAAGATGGCGAACAACACGATTCCAAGTCAACATTTGCCATATCCTCATGCTCCTTCAAAGAAAGATAATGCTAGGCAACATGCAAGGTTTATGGACATATTTAAACAACTTCATATAAATATTCCATTTGCCGAAGCGTTGGAGCAAATGCCCAAGTATGCTAAATTCATGAAGAATATAATCACAAAGAAAAAGAAATACACAGATGAGGAGACCGTGTTGCTTGATGCCCAGTGTAGTGCCATAATCCAAAGAACTACTCCAAGAAAGGAATCCGATCCGGGACGAGTCACTTTGCCATTAAATATTGGAGGGAACTTCACTGGTGCCGGGTTGATTGATCTGGGGTCTAGCATCAACTTAATCCCTTTATCCATTGTCAAGAAATTAGGGAATATTTTGATGAAGCCTACTAGGATGACATTGCAATTAGCCGACAAGTCTATCACCTCACCATATGGAGTGGTTCAAGATTTGCTAGTAAAAGTAGACAAATTCTTTTTCCCGGTGGATTTTGTGGTAGTTGACATGGAGGAAGATCATGAGGTACCATTAATTCTTGGAAGACCATTCATGAAAACCGCCCGAATGATGATTGATATGGATGCGGGGATCATGAAAGTAAGGGTGCAAGATGAAGAGGTAAAGTTTAATCTTTTCGAAGCCAAGAAGCATCCTAAGAACAAGAAGGATAGTTTCCAAATCGATGCCACCGAAGAAGAACTCAAAGATGCTGAAAATCAAGTTAAAAAAGACAAAATGAAAGCACCTCATGATACAAACATCAGCCACAAAGAAATTCAAGTTGGAAAAAGGGTGCTCTTGTGCAAACCAAGACTCAAGTTATTTCCGAATAAAGGGAAGTCAAAATGGTCGGGACCATTTGTAGTAAAAGAGGTATGCAATTATGGAGCCATTGTGGTAGAGAATCCTAAGACAAAAGAGAGGAGAACCGTTAATGGAACACGGTTAAAAGATTTCTTCGGGGAAGTGGAGCAACATGCACAATTTTTAGTCCCTTGAAAGCATGGACCGTCGAGCCATGCGACGTTAAACGAAGCACTTTGTGGGAGGTAACCCACACTTTTAATGTTTTGTCTTATTTTGTTTGATTTTAATTCAGGAAATAATCAGGGAACCCGTCTGGCGAAAGCTAGGAGGCAGCAATTGATATTGCGTTACTCTCTGTAAGTCACCCTCTCGGACTTGTTACGAAACATTGAGGTCAATGTTTAGTTCAGGTTTGGGGGTGGATTTACTCTTTTGCATTTTTTAATTTTATGCTTTTATGTTTGTTATTTGCTCCCAGTTAGAGTAAGTAGTCCCATAACAAAACGAGAATCTCAAGCGAAGTATCAACAATGAAGCAACATGTATGAAAGTGGTAGTAAGTGAATGTTCAAAATTTTTGAGTTTCACTCTCTTTTTCAATAAGTAACAAAGCAGGTATGAAATTTCAAACTCAAACTCTTAATGTGTGCAATGAAACTTAAGGTGTTAGTAAATTCTTAACAGAAGTTCTTTATGGTACATTGTTTATTGGATCAGCTTAGCCTTAACCATTGTGAGGAAAGCTTTCCATTGTTTACTATATGCAGGAGACCATCAATTATTTTGACGTGTTTGTATCATGCTAAACCGTTTGTTGCATCGTTTGTGGAAATCTGTGAAAGTGATTTAGGCACTTGTTTGAATCTGAGAGTTCTTTTAGCCTATTCCAATGAAAAAAAAACTTATTTGCTTATGTGAGAGTGTGATCCTTTGCTAACCATTCTTTGAGCCTGAGGTCAAGGTAAGTATCATAATATGCACCAAGGAAATACCTGGTGAGTTTGATCTCAATAAAAAGTTTTGTTTTGGACCATCAACCATAAAATTTGGTGATGTGTTTTCTCTTTGACCTTTTTTTAGAAAGTAGGGGAGCATTCATATAATCTAAATACAGGTTGATCTCCAAGTTGGGGAGAGTCACTCTCAAAAGAAGAGTAAGTATATGTGGTAATTGGTGAAAGGCTAAAGAATTCGTAGCTTGAAAAAAAAAAGAGAGAAAATTGATGGAAAAAGAACAACGTTTGAATATAATAGTTGTTGAAAAAAAAAGTGAGAGAGAAAAACCACGCTACGAATGGAAAAGGATGAACGGGTGAGAGAATTAAAGTTATAGAAAAGAAGGAATGAGTTATGATTTGGATGCTTCCCTAGATTAAGAACAACCCTTGATTATCTTCTTTTCTTTGAATCTAAACCGCAGGTTTTGAAAACTCCCCTTTCTGACATGCTTCACAAAAAGCATCTGATTTGTATTTCAGATTAGGGAGTCCTCTGACCAGATTGAGTTTGTTAATCTGAGATAGCTTTCTCAAACTAGCATGACCCAATCTTCTGTGCCAGACCCACTGCTCTTCCTTAATAGACAAAAGGCAAGTAACCTATTGGTTCTTAAGATCTGAAAGATCAATCTTATAAATGTTATTCTTTCTCTTGCATGTAAATAGGATTGAGCCATCCTTCTGACTAATAGCTTTACAAGACTTTAGCTTAAATATTATATCATAACCATTGTCACTTAATTGACTTATGGAAAATAAGTTATGTGCTAATCCATCTACTAAAAGAACATTAGTTATAGAGGGAGAATTACCAATACCTATGGTTCAAAAGCCTATGATTTTGCCCTTCTGGTTCCCTCCAAACTTTACTTCTCCAGCAGATTTAAGTTCCAAATCTTGGAACATAGACCTTCTTCCCGTCATGTGACGTGAGCATCCAGAGTCCAGGTACCATGACATGTTTGTATTTTGCATCGTGAAGAAGATGTGCAATAGGAATTATCTTATCCTTAGGTACCCACATTATTTTGGGTCCTTTGAGGTTAGTCCTTCTCACGTTCTGATTGAACTGAGATTTTACAGAAAATTTTCTAGAATGTGCAACAACATATTTCTTTGTGTGTGTGATATGGAAAATTTTAGAATATGATGTGTGTTTGATATCATGAGAATGACCATACTTGAACTGTTCATACAAAGGTTTGTATTTAATGATCATTTCATCAACAGGTTCAAGTTTATATGGGATTTCTCCCTCAAAGCCTATACCTATCCTTTTGTTTCCACTAACACCATAAATCGTAGAGGCTAGCTGACTTCTGCCTATACCTATAGATAAGAACTTTCTGAAGCTCAAGTCATATTCTTTCAGAATATTGTTAGTGCTTGGAATAGACTTATCTGAGCTTGAAGATGTTTCAGCATCTTTAGTTAATTTTAAAACTTTTTCTTTTAGTTCAGAGTTTTCTATTTCAAGTCTCTTAGTTTCAGATGCAAAAAACTTTTTGAGCTTTTTGTATTTGATACTAAGTTGACTCTTGAATTCCAGAAGTTCTGATAAGTTGGAAACTAAATATTCTCTAGTGAGTTCAGAAAATACCTCGTTAGAGTCTGAATCAGAAGTAGATTCTTCTTCAGCATCAATTATTGCCATGAGTGCTATGTTGGCTTGCTCATCTTTAGAGTCTGACTCTTGATCAGATGAATCAGAGTCATCCCATGTAGCCATCATGCCTTTCTTCTTTTCAAACTTCTTTCTGGGCTTTTCCCTCTGAAGCTTAGGACATTCATTCTTGTAGTGTCAAGGTTCTTTACATTCATAGTACACTACATTCTTCTTGCCAGATCTTTTGTGTTTAGAAGATTCTCCCTTTTCAGGTCTCTTGAAGTTCTTGAATTTTCTCTGCTTGCTCTTCCAGAGTTGATTTGCCCTTCTGGATAAGAGAGACAATTCGTATTCTTCTTATTCTGACTGGTCAGATCCTTCTTCTTCAGCCTGAAAAGCGTTAGCACAATCTCATGACTCCTCATTGCACTTATAAGCTCCTCAAGAGATACTTCATTCAAGTTCTTTGCAATCTTGAATGCTGTAACCATTGGTCCCCATCTTTTGGGAAGACTTCTTATTATCTTCTTAACATGATCAGCTTTTATGTATCCCTCGTCAAGAACTCTTAATCCAGCAGTTAGAGTCTGGAATCTGGAGAACATTGCTTCAATGTTTTCATCATCTTCCATTCTGAAAGCTTCATACTTCTGGATTAGAGCCAGAGCTTTTATCTCATTGACTTGTGCATTTCCTTCACGAGTCATCTTCAGAGATTCAAAGACGTCATGAGCAGTTTCTGTGTTTGTGATCTTCTCATACTCAACATGTGAAATGGCATTTAACAATATAGTCCTTAATTTGTGATGATTCTTGAAATGTTTCTTTTGATCATCACTCAAGAGATACTTCATTCAAGTTCTTTGCAATCTTGAATGCTGTAACCATTGGTCCCCATCTTTTGGGAAGACTTCTTATTATCTTCTTAACATGATCATCTTTTATGTATCCCTTGTCAAGAACTCTTAATCCAGCAGTTAGAGTCTGGAATCTTGAGAACATTGCTTCAATGTTTTCATCATCTTCCATTCTGAAAGCTTCATACTTCTGGATTAGAGCCAGAGCTTTTGTCTCATTGACTTGTGCATTTCCTTCATGAGTCATCTTCAGAGATTCAAAGACGTCATGAGCAGTTTCTGTGTTTGTGATCTTCTCATACTCAACATGTGAAATGGCATTTAACAATATAGTCCTTAATTTGTGATGATTCTTGAAATGTTTCTTTTGATCATCACTCATATCTTGTCTAGTAATCTTGACTCCACGAGCATTCACCGGATGTGTGTAACCATCCAACACTAAATCCCATAGATCACCATCTTGACATAGAAAATAACTTTCAAGTCTATCTTTCCAGTATTCAAAGTTTTCACCATCAAAGACTGGTGGTCTATTGAATCCATTAAAACTAATACTTCCATTGTTACCATTGTTGTTCTGCTTAGTAGGAGTTGGAGTTGCTGGATCAACCATTTTGTGTTTTTCTCCTGGATCTTTTCTCTAACACGGTTAAGTGTTTGCACCTAGAACTGGCTCTCTGATGCCAATTGAAGGAGTGAAAAACACTTAGAAAGGGGGGATTGAATAAGGGTTGTTTCTAAAAAGGGTAGATAAAAAATAATCACATAGTTATTTTTATCCTTGTTCGTTGTTAACCAAACTACTCCAGTCCACCCCTGACAGAGTGATTTACCTCAAATGAGGATTTAATCCACTAATTAATCTTGATTACAATGGTTTTCCACTTAGACAACTTCTAAGTCTTCTAGAGTATACAAATCACAACTTGATCACTCTAGGAAATTCCTTTTACAAAGATGTAAACAAATATTACAAGAGTTTAATTTGCTTCTTAATAAGCTATAATCACCAAGTGATATTTCTCTCAAGTTTATGTTCTAAACACTCACTAAGATATTACAAAGTTGTGAGATTGAAGGTGAAGTTCTTGCTGTTTCTGTGTGACAACATTTTGGCAGCGTTTTGGTACTTAGAGCGAGAATGTTGTTGCTTCAGCATCAGACTTCTTTATATAGGCAGTGAGAAATGTGACCGTTGAGTAGCATTTAATGCTTTGCGTGAATAGTACACTGCTGCATTTAATGTTTCTCTTTTGTCAACTACCTCGAGCCATGCTTCAACTGCTTTTGCTGACTTTGCCTTTTGTAGCTCCTAATGTTCCTTTTGTCAGTCAGACAGATTTGACGTTGTAGCCTTTTCATCTTGTACTTGCTTCTGGACTCAGACTAGTAGAATAACGTTTGAATATCAGAGTCTTCAGGGTTGGTGCAAATGCAACTTCAGTCATTACATAATCAATCATTACATAATCAATCATTACATAAATACATACCATACATCATGGCATTGCATGCTGCTAACTTTGTTTTTCAGGTAAGTTCCCAAGCGGACGAATATCATCAATAAATCAATCTCCAATCAGATGAACATTCTGGAAGCGTGACCCCCAGACTTCTGAAACATTCCAATCAGATATACATTCCGAAAGCTCGAACCCCGGATATTCTGAAAAATCCATTGAGATGAACATTCTGGAAGCGTGACCCACAGACTTCTGAAACATTCCAATCAGATATACATTCTGGAAGCTCGAACCCCAGACATTCTGAAAATTCCAATCAGATGAACATTCTGGAAGCGTGACCCCCAGACTTCTGAAACATTCCAATCAGATATACATTCCGGAAGCTCGAACCCCGGACATTCTGAAAATTCCAATCAGATGCACATTCTGGAAGCTTGACCCCATACTTCTGAAACATTCCAATCAGATATACATTCCGGAAGCTCGAACCCCGGACATTCTGAAAATTCCAATCAGATGCACATTTTGGAAGCTTGACCCCCAGACTTCTGAAACATTCTAATCAGATATACATTCCGGAAGCTCGAATCCTGGACATTCTGAAACTTCCTATCAAGTGCATATTTTGACTTCTGACAATTACCACTTTTAGATGGCATCTTTAAGCCCATCTCACAAATCCTTCTCATCATGTTTGCCTCCTGGCGGTGATAAGTTAGTCCTTATCATATTAGTCCCCTGGCAATGATATCTACATCAGTCCCCTGGCAGTAATCGAAAACATTCCAAGATCTAACTCAGTTACTACGAATGATGCTGACACGATCAACCTACAAGGATCTAATTTTATCATCACGAACGGTGTAGACACGATTATCTTTCCAAGATCTAATTCATTTACTACGAACGGTGCTGACACGATCAACCTACAAGGATCTAATTCTATCATCACGAACGGTGTAGACACGATCATATTTCCAAGATCTAATTCAGTTACTACGAATAGTGCTGACACGATTGACCTTCCAAGATCTCATTTACCACGAACGGTGATGACTCGATCAACATTCAACAATTACTTCTCAACACTTCAAGTACAGATATAGTCTAACGTACGACTCATTCTGACTTTCAAAACTTATCAAGACAAGTGGCATCTTAAAGCCCACTTCACATCCCCAACATCCGGATGGCATCTCTAAGCCCATCCCCGATGATACAAATTTCTGGGTACTTTAGTGTTCAATCCTCTTCCACCTTCAGATACCGATTGGCATATAAACCACTCTCTACATCTTCAGGTTTAAGAAGATTGAACAAGGGCAGCTGTCATACCCCAAAATTTGCCCATCATATTTCAAAATATTTTGACTCATATGATCTTCAATTGCTCAAGACAATACAAGAATTGAGCATACATACCTGGCTTTTAAGCAATGAACCCACATATAGGGTTTTCCTTCTCTTAAGGTGAAATAAATTTCTAAGGCCTCAAATGAACCTCATGGATTCTCATATGATTCAAAGGATCCTCATGCCAATTTTCAAGCTCTGATTCAAAAGGTTGCTCAGTCAATAGTTCAAATAGTCAATAATCGACCAGTTTGACCTAAAAGTCAACTATGGTCAAATCACAGTCAAAACTCTTAATTTTTGGTCAACATCCTTATTTTAAAGTAACATTCATCATTTGATCAAGGTTTGATCATGATTCATCAAAGAAAGCTCAAAAATCAACAAAAGGACAAGTTTCTAAATTAGGGTTTTTGGACTAAAAGTTAACCCAACTTTGACCAGCCATAACTCTCACATGGAATATCAAAAATTTTCCATCCAAAGCTCAATTTGAAGGAAATTGAATTCCTTACAACTTTGTCACTCACATGCCAAGGCTAGAAATGCTTAATTTGAGAGATATGGACCAAAATATTACAGGTCCTTTTTGAAAGTCAACTAAAAGCAGTTTTTTGTCAAAGCCCATATCATCATGATAAAATCCTCAAATGGAAAAAAGCTTCCAAAGTGGCTTGTAGAGGACATCTTGAGGTTTCAAAAAAGTCCTAGAACTCTTCCATATCTTAAAAATTGAGGGAGATATGCCTTGTCAAAGTTGGACTATATTGAGGAGAAAAATGTGAAATAAAATGGTTCAAATGAGATCTTTTTGCAAATAGGCCCAACTTTTTATGACCAAATCTTGTTCCTCAAGTTATCTAGAAGATCCAATCCAATCGCCACGAACTATTGAGTTTTATTTGATTTTATATGGATTTTATTCATTTAAAAAAGTAATATAATTCATATAAATCAAAGAAGAAATCAAATATTTGATTTAGCAAGGAATTCTAAGTATATCCAATCACCATTTAAGTCACATATTGAATTCAAATCCATGGAGATTGAGATGGGTGAAGAAAATATGCAAATTGACCAATTTTGGAAAGATTAAAATCAAGTTCCAATCAAACTCCAATTTCATGATTCAAAGAGATTCTATGCAAATTTGTTACCCTAAATTCTTCCACTATAAGTACACAAGCCATACAAGTTACAAGGGGACGAATTTGAGAGGAATGTTGGCTTAGGAAACACGTTAAAAGGCTCAACAAATTCAAGAAAATTAGGAATTCGGCTAGAGAGATTGGAGGAGATTCAGAGACATTTGAAGGTTCAAACACGTTAAGGGAGCAATCTTGATCGTTTCTCAATCATTATCCAGGCCTAAAACACACGGAATTGTAAGCACCATGCCAAGGTTTACTCTTAAATTTTCAAATTCGATTCCATTGATCCATGTACAATTAATGTTTTTCGATGGCATATTTGTGTTTACAATGATGTTACAATGCTTTCTGGAATGTTTAATCGTTGTTTAAGTGCAGGCATGGCAATTCACCATGGTTAGGGGCATATTAATGGGTCCATTGGATTCGTGGGGTGACATATATTAAATTTGGACTATTTGTTTGTGTGGATCGGTCATGATTTGCAGGTTTTATGATCAAAGCCTACAGCCACGAGCAAAAAACCGTGGCCTATAAGGTCCTGCGTTTTTCTTTCTAACGAAGAAGAGGAACCGCAAGGCGTGCGTTTCCCTTTTTTAAAAAACACGTTTCTCTTAATTTGTTTGATTTCCAGGTTTCATCAGCACGCGTCTGTGGTTTAGCTGGTAACGTGAAAGGCTGGCAATAAGCAAGGGGTGGGATCGATTCCCAGCCATGTACCCCTTTGCGTCTATTTTTTGGAATATTTATGTGTGACTCTTTGTTCACAGATCTCACGCCTCCAGCTTGTGCACACCCACGGTATGTCCTCCGTTCCAACCACTGGATCATCATCTCCACACATCCAACGCGTGCAGAGACGCCAGTCCACCATAGACCCTCAGCCACGCGCTGCACTGAATCAAAGCTAATATTTTCTAATTTTATTTTTATTTTTATTTACATAAATGTTTTTTTCTCTACTTTCTTTTTCTACTATTATAATTATTATTTTTTTATTTTTTTATTTAATTATTCTAATAAATTAGTTTTTATAATGAATGCATTATTATTTATTTTTATCGAAAGTTCTATTTTTCTATAATTCCATTAATATTTGTCTTTTATATTATTAAAAACTCAATTTTTATTTAAAATATACTTTTTTAATCAATTAAGTAATTAGGATTTAATCCACTAATTATTTAATCGTTGTATTTAATCGAACTTTCATTTTTTTACCCTTTAATGGTTATTCTAAATATTAAATTATTTTATTTAAACTGTATCAACCCTAGTTTATCCCGATAAATTAGGGTTATCGATCTTTAAATGCATTAATCTTTCTCTTCTTAATTTTTCAGGGTTAATCGGGAATTTGACGAAGGCTCGAGGCATTGACATTAATTTGCCTCTCTTATCTTTTTGCCCTTATTTTTATTTGTCTGTTTTGTTTCCCCTTCCCCGCAGGTGTTTATTGTAATAGCGTAGGATTTTATTTTTTGCCTTTAATTTTATTTATATTTACTGTGTGGTTAGTAATCTTAGGGAGTGCAAGCCTTGAATTAACCTAGAATCACTAATTACAAGATAATATAACTGAATTGAATCACATGATTGTGCCACACACACACACACTTTAGGGTAACCTCTCTTGTTGCCTTATTACTGTTGCCTTATTACTGTTGCCTTATTACTGTTGCCTGTTGCCTTCAATTGTGAAAATAGTCAAGACCCTCGATTCCGAGGATACCTAAAGCAAATGTTGCCCTCAGTTCATTCATCATCAATTCTGTCTCTCGATGTTGCCTCGGTAAATGATGATTTGTCCCCATTGCTAAGGTATCCTCGCCTGCTGCCTAAGAATGACTATTATATCCTTCCCTTAGATTACCTGCCCTCTTTATGGCAGGGTCAGTCTTATGGCGAACGATAATTCCGATGACCCTTTACATCCAATAAAAGGACTTCCTACCCTCCTAGGGTATGGATAGCCATGAAAAGCTAAAAGAACATTTTTATGATTTTAGGGTAACTACCTCCTAATTGCTTGCTCTCGTTTAAATTCAATTTTACTCTTTCAAAAAACCTTCAAAAAGGCTACGCTTATTTTACAAGCTAAAGTCCTTATTCAAAAAATCTTTTCTAAACACACACGACACTTCAAACATTTCAAACACTTCAAAAGTGAGCTAAGCAATTAAGAGCCCATGGATAACCATGGATACAAAGGGTGCTTTAAACCTTCCATTTGTATAACCTACCCCCGAACTCAAAATCTTTTTAAAAGGTCTTTTCCTGTTCTTTTAGCCTTTCTATAAATTGGATAAAATAAAAGTCGGTGGCGACTCTTGCTCACCGCAACATTGCTTGCTTAAATATAAAAAGTCAGTTCACCGTATTACACAAACCATACCTAAATAAACCATAAGATTTATGCATCAGAAAATTTGAATTGAACGGGTATCAGAGCATCTTCTGGAATTTCGACAACAGCTTCACCGTTGATGCCGAGTCCAAATCTGGAGCTCCATCGATCTCAATTCATGCTTCCTAAAAGAATAACAACAAAAAGTTATATACAAAGAGGTAGAAGAGGGAGAACGAAGAAGAAGAGAAAGTCGTTTGTGAGAAAGAGAAAGAGAGAAAGGACGAGAGAGAAAGAAAGATTAGAACTTTGGAATCAGTGCATTGGTTATGTATTGGTAATATAAATAAATTCTACTGATAATACTAACTGCATTGAAATTATGCAGTACATTCATTATTCGTTGTGCCCATTTAATTACTTTGCCAAATAATTGTATAGATCAGATTAACCCTTAATTAGTTGCTAATGACCACTCAGAAAAAAGATTAATATGGACTTAACCAGACCATATTCCTTTATATATGGTAGATAATATTTTATTAATAATAATAAATTTATAGTAAAATTTATTTATTTTTAAGAAAAAAAAAGTTATAATTTTTTAGCTTATAAATGTGAATGGAGGAGTTCGTATTAATATTCTCAAAGATGGTCCTTTTGCATCCAATAGAAAATGGATCAAATCCAATTTAAATTTGCAAGAACCCGCCAAAACAAATTGGCAAACATCTAAATTCAAAAAATAAAAGTCTACGCCACCTAATTGGTTCTCATTGGTCTGTTTTAGAAGTAACGGATCGCCACGTAAGTAACAGTAAGCCATCGATAAGTTCTGATCCAACGGCATGTCATTTTTCGGTGAGAGATTCGTACAAAGACCGCGATGGTATAAAACCTTGCCAACGCTTTCATCTCTAGCATCTCACCATCTTCACCATTCTTGAATTCTCACCTTTTCTTAAATCGCAGCGAATTCGCTTCAAGAATCTAGTCTTCGAATTGCAAAATGGCCGGAGGAAGGAAAGGAGGAGGACCCAGGAAGAAGTCAGTCACCAGATCTGTTAGAGCTGGGCTTCAATTTCCCGTTGGAAGAATCGGTCGATTTTTGAAGAAAGGTAGATATGCTCAGCGTGTTGGTACTGGCGCTCCTGTCTACTTAGCCGCTGTTCTTGAATACCTTGCTGCTGAGGTAAATTTCAATGCCACTCTCTTTTTTATCTTTAATTTCTATGTATAAGTGATTTTAATTTTAAGATCTAATTTTTCAAAATTTGGTGTTTGTTCAGGTTCTTGAGTTGGCTGGGAATGCAGCACGTGACAACAAGAAGAATAGGATCAGTCCAAGACATTTGTTGCTGGCTATTAGGAATGATGAAGAGCTTGGAAAATTGCTAGCTGGTGTTACCATTGCTCATGGTGGTGTTCTTCCTAACATCAACCCTGTGCTTTTGCCCAAGAGGAATGAAAACGCTGCTGCTAGTACTCCCAAGTCTCCATCAAAGGCCAAGAAATCTCCAAAGAAGGCTTAAGTAGATGTTTATAGATATTAGTTTATGTTTATTAGGCGCCTCTAATGTATGTCAACAATTTAATTCAAATGTTTGTGTATGTCATGAGGAGTTTGGTATATTAATGAAAACAATTTGTTTTCTTCCCATTTGAATTGTTTAAGAATTGCATGTAGTAATAAATTTATGGATACTAATCATTATAAAACCAACCTCTGAAAGAATAATGGGATTGTACAAAGTTCCATAAAACTCTTGCTATATCTCACAAGAATGAAGAAAGTTTACTAGGCAGATGATTGTAGATGAGAAAGAAGTTTACAGCACATAAGTTTATTTCAATTCAGTCTCATCGCAACTGGTTTATAAGAAATACCATTCCACATTTTAACACCCTGGATGTTTGATTTGCAAAATATAAAGTATCTGGTTTTATCAGAAGGTCTAACATAACTCATTACACACTTTAACATTCTGAAAGAATGTTTCCAATCAATAGAAGAGAGTGAGTTTGAATTCAATTTGAATGAAGTTGAAAAGAATTATTATGAGTCACAAAAACACCTACTCAATATGTTACTCAACCATCAAATCAAGTTAATCAATCACAACTTCAAATAAGACAGGATAACGTGCAAGTGAAAGGGTAAAGTATAATGAAAATGTTTTTGATAGCTTGTTAACTTCATCGAACAAGTTAGATGAGATTTATACAAAAAGTGTGCAATATGCAACAAATCATTTTTTTTTTCACGAAAAACACATGGTTGATAGGAGGAGTCAAATTATCGCTATTTATAAGAAATAACCGGATTACTAACGGTATATATGGTACGGACTGTTAAGTTTATCACCAAAGACAATAATTTCTGCCATTGTTTGTTCACCATGGATACTCATGATTTGAGGAAGGAATTTGTGTAAATTGTTTTAAGTAACAATTCTAAGTGGAGTTCAGAATGTTAATGCTTTTTGAATTTAGTAAAGTAAACTCATGTGAACATTGTCTTTAATAGTTTTATTTAGGGATGTTTAAATCCAAACCAATCCAAATAAAAATCGCAAACCGATCCAAAAATAATTAAAAACTGCAAAAAATCGAAGTTTATTAGATGTGTTTGAATTCCATTTTGTGAGAACCGCACGGTTCGGATCAGATTTAAGATTGAGTTTTCAAAACCGAATCGAGTCGCGTGTATATATTTTCTTAGGTCTCAATCATTTTATAACACTTGTATAAATGTCTTGGAGGCATCCTTATCATTGGTTAATGAAAATTATCATTCTTACCCTCAATTATCTCTCTCTCCAATTCTCTTCTCTCTTACTATCTCTTTCTCCACATACTCCATAGTTCACCAATTGTGTGATTGTATGTTCTAACATTTGATATTAAGATTCTGGTTCTGATACATAAACATCTGTTGTGCAACATGAATTATGTCTCCAATGATAGAGTCCCTACAAATTTACCAACCCTTGATGCAAAAAATTACGACAAATGGTACAAGCAAATAAATATGTTGTTTGGCTACCAAGAAGTTCTTGAAGTGATCAAGAATGGAATGGACCCCCTTGTTGAAGGTGCAACGGATGCAAAAAAGGCTATGTATAAGGAAGAAAAGAAGAAAGATTATAAAACGTTGTTCTTGATCCATCAATGTGTTGATGGTGACAACTTTGAGAAAGTTGGCGATTGTGAATCGGCAAAACATCATGGGAAATCTTGAAAAAGGCATATGCAGGGTAGGGTTGGCAAAACGGGCCCGGCCTGCGGGGAAAGCCCGTTTTACCTGCACTTTTTCGCGGGGCGGGGGAGGTTTTAGGCCTGCTCCCTTTAGTATGCCCGCCCCGCCCCGCCCCGTTTTTTTGCGGGCTTTTGCGGGCATGAGCTTTTTCATTCAATTTTACTATTTTTAGGCCTAAAAGGTTCAATGCCCGCAGGCTTTCCCCGCCCTCACTTTTTTGCGGGGCGGGGCAAGGTTTTAGACCTGCACTCTCTAATATGCCCGCCCGCCCCGCCCCGTTTTTTTCGCGGGCTTTTGCGTGGCGTGCCTAAACGGGGCGGGCATACCCGTTTGCCACCCCTGATGCAGGGGCTAATAAGACAAAGGTGAAGAGATTACAAACTCAGAAACGTCAACTTGAATTAATTCAAATGGAGGAAAATGAGGCAATCAACGATTATGTGACGCGAATTACTTGATTGGTAAACCAACTCAAGTCGTGTTGAGAAACTGTTTATGAGCAGAGTGTTGTGTCAAAGATCTTGTGTTATTTAACAACATGATTTGAAAACATCGAAGTGGCGATTGAAGAGTCGAAGGATCTTGCGACGTTGAGTATAGATGAGCTTCAAAGCTCTCTTAAAGCTCATGAGCAAAGGAAGGAGGAAAGAAATAACGACAAGGCAAATGCGGAGATTTCTTTGCAAGCTCGGTTCAATGAGTAGAACAAGTATACGAAAGGAGAATGGTCCATGAAGAGTATATGTAATTTTCAAAATTTTGGGGGAAAAGAGACTCATAATTCGAAGAACTCGACTTGTCAAAAGGGTGAGAACAACTGCAACAAAAATGATGGTCAAGGCAATTTTAGAGGCGGAAAAGGAAAGTTTGACCAAGCCCGTTAACCGATTACACCCGAGTGTATGTATTTTAGTTTTGTTTGCTTGAATCGGTTAACAATTTGCGTTAACTAGTTACAACATTGAGTTTTGGCTTTTTCTTGTATTTTGTTGATGTGTTTTAGGTCCCAATTATTTTGTAAAACTTGTATTATTGCATTTGATACATCCTCATCATTGATTAATGCAAATTATCATTCTGACCCTCAATTCTCTCTCTCTCTCTAATTATCTTCTCTCTCACTACCTCTTTCTCCACGTACTTAATAGTTTACCAATTGTATGTTTGTATGTTCCAACATTAAGCGAAGTACATGAAGGAAATTTTGGATCATCTATAATACAAAATACAACAAAGCACAATACATGAAATATAGCTGATGTTAACACATGATACTACAAAAGATCACACAAGAGAAATAAAATAGACAACAAGTCTTTAGAATCTTCACAACATATTCCCTTTATTTTCTTCCTTCTTCAAACTAACTAAAATAAACCTCTTAGAGTCCTGAATGTTTGCCCATTAAGGCGAGGTAGCTACATCCCGACCGACCCTTGGCATTTCGATACCATTATCTTCACATAACAGGTTCACCTTTCAAAATATCGTTATTAGAACAAGTCGAGGATAACTTATTTAACATATTCCCCTTTTGGAATCCCATTATCGATACAAGTCAAATATGAAGTGTCGTTACACTTATACACATCGATTTCTCCTATGAGTTGTAACTCGACTCGTAGGGTATGAAGTTCCTTATGTAGTAGCTCTTTGCATTGATTATATATTTACAAACAAACAATATGGAGAAATGTTCAAAGTGTTCATGATTATTCTAGCTTACTTAAGATGTATGTAGGTGCAGAAGGGACTAAAGCTATACACAATGTCCCAGCATGTTGGTACGACATTTGAGCCTTGCGCAACAGGTCATTGCTACTACATTTTTGAATACTTTCTAGTCAATGATTGGATCATATTTTATTGTTGTTGGTTTAGCAATATGACTAGGTAATTTTGTTTAGAGCTATAAGAAGATTAATTCAGATTTAAATGGATATTTAAATTTGAATTTAAACTGAAACAAGTCATATCTTGTTGGAAAGATTTATGGAACGAAAAATATCTAACAAATTCTGTATTATTTCGGGACGAAATCAAATACCCAGGAAGAAATGCCCAGAATCAATATGTTATATAAGGACCTCAAACCTACATTGGAATTCAAGCACTCACATTGAAGATTCTAGAGTGTTAGGTTTATAAGAGTCCTTGTTATTTTATGTACACAACATTATGTTCAGCAACTTGACGTAATTGTAGTTTTGTCTTAGTAGAGTTGTAACATTCAACATTATTCCTTGAGTTCTAAACACCAATCACAGGTTGTGTGATTGAGAATAAAGTGAATAAGTTCTGATATTAAGAGGGAGTCCTTAAATAGAAAGTCATAATGATTAGGAAGAGACTCTGAACAACATAGGGTTTGTTGGTTTTTGTAAGACTAAAGATACCAATTCATGTAGTAACTTTTCTTTCTTAGGTAGATTGTCCTCCAGATGTAGGTGTTGTCTGCACCAAACTGCATTACCAATCTCTTGTGTTTCTATTGCTTTATGCATTACTGTTTTATTGATGTCATTCTCGCTTAAGAAGTTGGGCCAATTTTCTCAACACTATGTTCAATATTTGTCTCCTCCAGAACAAAATTTCCATTGTGATCAGAGCAGACACCAATTCTATTTGGTGAGCTTCTGGGATACATTTTTTTGTTCAATTGGAGAAAACAAAGGACAGAGGGTCTGTATATAGACCACCTGTATTGGATGACACCAACTATGATTATTGGAAAGCTGTGATGGTTGCCTTTCTCAAATTCGTATATATCAAGACTTGGAAGATTGTGATTAAAGATTGAAAACATCGTGTGATTACTGCACATGATGGTACAACAAGCTTGAAACCTAAAGCTCTTCGGTGTGTTTACAATGATTTCTAGTAAACAACCGCTAGTCTTTCAAATTCTTAAGTGTATTTTGGTAACTTGCAGGATCGACTAGATTGATTCTAGGACATGTGTCTAAGTGTTTCTATCTTAATGATTAAATTCATCTTCTGGATTCCTATGCTAAAAGGATACTCGAATTTATGATTGGTTTAAAGACAATGTAACATATAACAATGAGATTTAAAGAAGGACTTGAAGGATTTCGATAGTAAATGTAAAAGATATTACTTGAGAAAAAGTATCTAAATAACTTGTATTTATAAAACGAGGAACAATATTGAAATAACAATGGCGTTACATGTACATTCTCAGGGAAAACTCTTTCTCTCACACTTTATCCTTGAGCAATTTTGAGTAATTTTGTACAAAATGAACACACCTTTTCACATAAAAAGATTCCTATTTATACTAATTCGACCCGAACGGTCTTCTTCTAACGAAATGCCACGTAGCTTCCACGCGTCCTTTTGGCTAAATGAATTACTTCGAAATTTAAATATTCCCATCCAATGCCTTCGAAAACGCGATCCACGCGTCTTTGTTGAAATGCATATATTCTTCAAAATGTCATACGAATATCTTCGATCCTTGCTTAAAATATTTCGAAGACTTTCTAGCAAAAGCTCCAACTCAATACGAAGAAAAAACTTTTTTTCAAAGGGATTTGAAAAAACCTCTTTACCTGATTTCTTTCTTTTTCACTTCGAACTATAATCTAATAACTTTATTTTGGTTATCGAA
This sequence comes from Vicia villosa, assembly GCF_029867415.1. NCBI lineage: Eukaryota > Viridiplantae > Streptophyta > Magnoliopsida > Fabales > Fabaceae > Vicia > Vicia villosa. The sequence continues at coordinate 677,807 of NW_026704934.1, read as the reverse complement.
ATCTCCGGCTAACACGGTGAAACAAGTGTTATCTAAAACATGAACGACCACTAAATTATTCATCACACCTAAATAATTCAATGTGTCTGAAATAATTATGTAATAAACAATTATTTCTCGTCCTATTACCATATCCAAGATAGCAGGGAATTACTTTTTAAAATTGATTCAATTGTGATTAAGTAGAAAAAAACATTACACTCAAGATCTTCATTTCTAATCATAACCTAAACAAATTAGCTACTCATATTCACATTACCACTAAGTTAATGATACTTAAAATTTATAAATGAAGACTAGGAATTATTACTTCCTCTTTTATAGGTGGAAATCATATTCAATTTAGAGTGTTTTTCAATCTTTCTGGGCCACGTTATAAAAAATAATTAAATTTATCATTTTTTTAATTAAATTAAAATTTCTATAAAAGTTAAACTAAATTAAATTTTGGAAGAATAGTTTAATAATTTCTTTTCACAAAAATTACACCCAAAATGGTTATGTATTTACAAGGACTTTCTGCATCAAATAGAAAATGAAACCTATCATTTTAAAATTGGGTTAGGATCCTCTCCATTTCTCTCTCTCTCTCTCTCTCTCTCTCTCTCTCTCTCTCTCTCTCTCTCTCTCTCTCTCTCTCTCTCTCTCTCTCTCTCTCTCTATTTTCTCCATTATTATAGTTTTGTAGGTAAATAACACGTATTTTCATGACATGTGACATTTATTTCACATTTAATTAATTTTATATACTCAAAACTATAATAATGGAGTCTTCCATTTCTTTTAAGAAATGAAGAGGATCTCAACTAGGGGTGGGAATAGACTAGGCTAGGCTAGACTTTATAAGGCCTGGGCCTGACCTACGATAAGATAAACTTACAAGGCCTGAGCCTGGCCTATGGGGCTATAGGCTCATTTTTTCCGTCTGGCCTGGCCTGACCTTTTTAAAAGCCTGGCCTGACCTGAAAGCCTATTTAAAAGCCTCTTTCTTATTAATGTTTTTAATTAATTCATATTACTTAAGAAGCCTTATAGGTTGCATATATATGAACATTTAGACCGATCTATTTAGCACTTTTTCTAATATATATGCATATATAGACCAATCTATTTAACATTTTTTCTAATATATATATGCATATATAGGCCAACCTATTTAGACTAATTTTAATATATATGAAAATATAGGCCGACCTACAAGGCTTTATAGGTTTTAATAGCCTAGGTCTAGCCTATTTTATTAAATAGGCTTTTAAAAAAGCTTAAGCCTGTCCTTTTTATCAAATAGGTTTAACCTGGCCTTAAGTAGGCTAGGCTATAGGCCCTGTAGGCCGGCCTGGCCTATTCCCATTCTCAACTCCTTAAAATTGCAAAGAAGCCGCCACCTTGGCACCCTCTTATCTATATTCTAAAAAAAATAAAACAAAACAAATTTGCAAAAAGCCAAATTCAATAAAAAAAAACAAGTTGATGCCGCCTAATTGACTCCCATTGGTCCTTTTTAATTGACACGGCTCCTCGAGTAAGTCACACTGAGCCATCGATAAAATCTGATCCAACGGCGTACACAATTTTCATTGCAAGATTCTTACAACGACGGTGATGGTATAAAACCTTGCCAGCGCCTTCTACAATTTCCACTCACCATCTTCATTACTTTCTCAATTTCTAACACCTTCCTACCAAACCGCGAGTAAGTTGTAAGATTCTTGTGTTGAAATCGCAAAATGGCCGGAAGGAAAGGAGGAGGACCAAGGAAGAAGTCCGTCACCAGATCTGTTAGAGCTGGACTTCAATTTCCCGTCGGAAGAATCGGTCGATTCTTGAAGAAAGGTAGATATGCTCAGCGTGTTGGTACTGGTGCTCCTGTTTACTTAGCCGCTGTTCTTGAATACCTCGCTGCTGAGGTAAATTTCAATTCCTCTCTCTTTTTTTCTTTAATTTCTATGTATCAGTGATTTTGATTTTGAGATCTAATTTTTGAAATTTGGTGTTTGTTTAGGTTCTTGAGTTGGCTGGGAATGCAGCACGTGACAACAAGAAGAACAGAATCAGTCCAAGACATTTGTTGTTGGCGGTGAGGAATGATGAAGAGCTTGGAAAATTGCTTGCTGGTGTTACAATTGCCCATGGTGGTGTTCTTCCTAACATTAACCCTGTGCTTTTGCCTAAGAGGACTGAAAGTGCTTCTACTGCTGCCAAGTCTCCCTCCAAGGCCAGGAAATCTCCCAAGAAGGCTTAAATAGATGTATTTAGATTTTAGATTTTGTATCTAAGTTTATGTGGTAATGGGAAAATGTTTAATGTATGCGTAGCAATTTATTTCGAATGTTTCTGTATCAGGAGGAATTTGATTATTAATGAAAACATTTTGTTTTCTCTCAATCACGTTGTTTAACAAGTTCGTATGTTATGATGTTTATGATATACTCAACTGCATTCCTTCGTAAATAACCACGGGCAAAGTCATCGAGTACATTAGCTCTTGTGATATTTCCGATTTCTTGTCAGCGTTCAGATGCATTTAGATGCGAAACATGTAGAAATGTTGATCTTAACAACGTTTGAATGCAACATTTGATACAGAGATGCGCTCCCTTCTCTTTTGGAAATTTTAGGGGTTTTTTGTCTGTCTCCACTTATATGGCGACTCTTATCTTCCACTTATATGTTATATGATGGTAATCTCCTCATACGAGTGTAATCTCCCTGATTGCTTAGAAACAAAACCTAAATTCTAATTGCATCTACTATTTTAAAGGTAATCTCCTCATGTGGTAATCTCCCTTTATTGCTTGATTCAGAAATCTCTCACAGTCATTCATCTTGACTAATGGAGCTCTAGTTCTACTTGATCTTCTCATATCTTGAATTTGTTCAAGCTCAACTGGTGCAACTCGTTCCTCATAAACATAACGGTTCTGATGTGGCTTGAAATTTCACCATTTTGTGCTGGATTTTTCTGGAATATTTAGCCAATTCCAACCTTCACTTTCATCAAACTCCACATCTCTATTGATCACTATCTTGAATGTCTTGATGGTTGACAAAGGTGCCTTCAGAATTAGCCTAGACATTTCATCAAACACCACGAGTTTCTTTCCTTCCATCTTCATTTTGTAATTCTTGTAAAATAATTGTCCCAAACTGATCAAGTTACTTATCATTGAGGGAACATACAAGACATCACTGATGATAGCTTCATGTCCATCCTTCTTTTACACCTAGATGTTGCCCATTCTTTCCGATGTCATCATGTTGTTGTCTGCAAAACAAATTGATCATCTAACTGATTCATCCAACTTGACAAATCAATTATTATTGTCTGTCATATGATTGTTGCAACATGTATCAAGGTACCATACATTTTATTTCTTTGAAGCTAAATGTCTTGCAACCATCAAGATAACATCTTCATATTTCATTAGTACCATCATGAGCATATTGAGCCACACTCTTATTCTCATCATTGTTCTCGTCGTAGTAGCTGTCTCAAGCATAATGACTAAACTTCTGACAACAATAACATTGGAACTTCTTCATGTCAACCTTCGTCTTGACTTTCTGATTATGATTTGCACCAGTCTTGCTAGTTTCACCATGGCTTCTTGAAGCTTTACCATAATCGACATTATCACTCAACTTCTTCATTTATTTTGCTTTCACTTTGTTGTTGCTTGAGGTGTTTTCTTTCATAATCTTGAAGAACTTTGCTTGCCATGCCTATTTAAATACCTTTTTTGAACCCCTTTGCTTCAGTCTCATCTCCTTCTCCTCTAGAGACGCTTGTAATTCTTCAAGTTTCTTCTCTGATAAGTCTTTAGATTCTTCAATTGTCACCACAATGTGATCAAACTCGACTCGAAGAGCTCTTAACGCCTTCTCGATCTTTTGCAATTTAGTGATCTTTTCTCCATATGATTTCATCTGATTTATCAAAGCCACCATTTTTAAGAAGAACTCGACAATGGTTTCATCATATTTGATCTGCAAATTTTCATATTCCTTCCTCAAAGATTGTTGCTTCACTTTCTTTTGAAGGTGCGAGAAACACAAGAAAATGGGGGTTTGATTTGGGTTTCACGATTTAAAACAAATTCTTCCAAAAAAAAACAAAGAACACAAGAGCAAAACTAAATGTCACAATTTTTTTATCCTAGTTCTCTGTTAACGAAGTTAATCATGTCCACTGCCAAGGTGATTTTGCCTTCTCAAACAAGGACTTAATCCACTGTAACCGAACTAATTACATACATACAACAAAGACCAACTGTCAATGTTGCAAACCACAAAGACTACCCGTCAATGTCTTCTTGAGAAATTTGTTCTATACCCTAGTCTTTCATGGAATAATAAACTTACAATTTGAAATACAAAGGTTGTGTTTACATAGTTGCTTATTGAAAGCATATTACCCAATTTAAATACAATTAGTAAACAAAAAAGTATTTATTGCAAATTTATGAACAAAAGCTCACCTGCTGTAAATTCACGAACAAATGTTCACTTGCTTTTACAAAATTTTACAAAGAATAAATCATAATGATTTGAGCAGCGTTTCAACGTAAGTTTTTTTAGAGAATCGTTGTTGTCTCCAATCTTCCAAGTCTTCCTTTTATAGCCAAAAAGAAGTTAGTTGGAGGGTATAATAAGAATACTTAATTTCAGCTGTCTTTGCATTACTATAAAAAAGCATTTACCAACAGTTGGAGAAGATATATAATCATGCAGGTCCTAGCATTGTTATAAAGAGTGTTGTTATAAATGCGTTACTTACAATCAAGGTTCTGTGACCATTTTAATATACTAGAAAGCGTACGCTATATCACAACAGTTAGTTAACTCAACCGTTGTGATAGACCTAAAGACCCCAGGTTCTATTCATAGTAGCAATATTTTGGAACATAAATTATAATTCATCACAGCTACATTAGATAACCGTTGTGGAAAGTACACATAGTTTATTATACACTATGTAGATTGCTTGTTTTTTCATACACCTTATTAAATAAAGACAACCATTTAAATTGATGAAGAAGTATATAATCTCAAAATAATTTTTTTCTTGAAAACCAACTTAAACAAACCACTGTTTTCTGAATTGCATGTCTTTCATCATTCATTTCCTGCTCTTTAACATATAAAATAGGTTTAATGGTATAATTCCTTCATTGCATTGATTCCTTCTATCCTAGTCAAATTTGAATGACATCAATTTATTGGCTAGGTCTACCTCATCATCGTCGCTAATTATCGTGATTGTTATGATTACTTATCATCATAACAATCACGATAATAAGTAACGACAACGAGGTAGACCTAGTCAATAATTAAATTTTATTTAAATTATACTATAAGAGAAGAATGATAAGACACATTCTAAATGCTATAAAGCATGAAATGAATGATACGACACATGTAATTCAGAAAATATTGATTGATATACGTTGATTTTCAAATACAACTTAATTTTCAGATTATAAGTTGCTATGTCAATTTAAATGAATGTATTTTCAGTGAAATGTTAATGGAACAAACAATCTACATAGCATATAATAAGTTAAACTTCATTTACTGTCAACCTGTATACGAATTTAAGAACAAAATATTGCTAAGTCACAAGAAGCCTCTTTCTTGTAACTTAACAATGTTTTATTCTGGTTTTGAGAACATTAACAACAACATACAACAACACAACAAATACACGCAACAAAATAAAATAACATACATTTTAGCAACAAAACACTAACTACATACAACATCACAAGATATATTAAATTGTTTCAAGAACACATATTTTATCGAAAATAATTGTGAAACTGTAACAAATTATTAAGTTCACCGCGTTTGTGATGCTATGAAAAAGAAATACAAGGTGGATGAAGTTTCCACAATAACTTCATACTTCATGTATTTTTTCATAACAACGCACACCATATGTACCATAGCCCAAGTATGCACTTTTTGTTAAGGTGGTGAAGACGAATTTGAAAAAATGGTTTGTCACCAACAACAAGCAACAACAAAACATGTGAAACCGAAGTAAATAATATGAAAATCATGTCAACAAATATTTATCTATATATAGCAACAAAAAAAACAAACATAAACTATCTAATAAGAAAAAAATAATATGAAAATCATGTGAGACATAACAACAACATACACAAAAACGAGAGAATAAGGAAGAAGAAGAATATCTTTATGTATGAAGAACAAGATTGACAGTTATACTATAGAATAGAAAAGCTAATGACGAAGAAGAAGAGAAAAATGGGTACTAGAATTTTGCTTTGAAAGATACGACAATATAGTCAAGAAACAGGAGTTAATTTGCTTATATATGGATAAACAATTTCACAACGGTTGTCATTACCAACCGTGGTGATATATATATATATATATATATATATATATATATATATATATATATAAAGAAATATATTTTATATTTTCTTCTGTTTGATGAGAAATACATATGTTGTATTTATAGACTACATAAGACAGGATTTGAAAGAGAAATCTGACCTAAGAATCAGGGGAATTAATTTCCCATGAATGCTAATTCTAATTACAGAAAAGAACAGGAGATAATAGCTAATTAATTACATTAATCCTAATCCTTAATGAGTTGTACAGACAGAATCATTTGATTCTGTATTGATTATTCCACACTCCCCCTCATTCTGGGTGGTAGATGTCTATCATACCCAGATTGAATATGATATTCTCGTATATGTTCCTTGGAAGGGCTTTTGGTAGAATGTCTACAGTTTGCTGGCATGATGGAATATGGTTAACACTTATAATTTCATGATCAATTTTCTCCTTGATGAAGTGTCAGTCTATCTCCACATGCTTTGTTATATCATGTTGTACCGGGTTCTTAGCAATGCTAATAGCAGCCTTGTTATCACATAATATCTTCATGGGGTGATTGGTAGGAATTTTAATCTCATCTAGCATTCGCTTAAGCCAAATTCCTTCACAAATACCTTGTGACATAGCTCTGAATTCTGCTTCTGCACTACTCCTAGCCACAACAGATTGTTTCTTGCTTCTCCAAGTTACCATATTACCCCATACAAATGTGCAGTAGCCTGTAGTCGATTTCCTGTCAGATAAACATCCTGCCCAATCATAATCGGTGTAGACTTCAATACCTCTATTTGAGTTCTTTTGAAAATAAAGTCCTCGGCCTGGCGTACCTTTCAGGTATTGGAGAATTCTGTTCACATTTCTCATGTCATTTTCAGTTGGATTTGACATATAACGACTAGCCATGCTTACGACAAAACCAATGTCTGATCTTGTGTGAGTTAGATAGATTAGTTTTCTGACTAGACTTTGATATCTATCTTTATTAGATGGTACATCCTCGTCTTCACTCCTTTTTACTTGTTCTATGGGAGTATTGACAGCTTTGCATCCAAGCATACCTGTTTCTTGAAGTAAATCTAGAGTGTACTTCCTTTGAGAAATTGAAATACCATTCTTTGTTCGTGCAATTTCCATCCCTAGAAAATACTTGAGTTGTCCCAAGACTTTGGCTTCAAATTCTTTTGCTAGAAGTTGCTTTAACTGGTTGACTTGTGCATCATCATCTCCCGTAATTACGATATCATCAACATAGACAATAAACAAAGCTATCTTCCTATCCAAAGAGTGTTTGACAAACATAGTGTGGTCTGTTTGACATTGAACAAAACCATCTTGCTTGATGTTAAGTGCCAAAATGTAGTTATTTTGTATATATGTTTTGTTGCACTTATCGATACTTTTTGTTAATACCGTTGAATAATTCCCCGTTTTGTGCATAAATACGTATACTTTGTGAATAGATATATTTTCATACACTTTTATACTTTTTGATAGTTTTATACTCTTTTTGTAGGTATTCTTGCGTATTTGGAGCATGAGCAATAACGTGTCGAAGACACGGCTTCAAACGCGCGATTTTGAGCGGCGGAATCAATTCATTCGGCGAATAAAGCACAAAATCAAAGAATAATAAATCACCAATTTGGTTGATATGTTGTCATTTTTAGATAGGAAATGGAATAAGCTTTCCAACGCTTCGAACCGGGCGTAAATCGGAGTTACGGTTCTCAAGTTACGCCATTTTTATTAAAAGCTGTTTTTTTTTCAATTCAGCAGGTTGGGCGCGATGCGCGCTGTACCAGATCCAGAATTGTATAAATAGGCGGAAATCAGATATTTTAGGGCATGGTTGGATATTTTAGAGCTCCAATCCATCCAATAGCATTTTTTGAGTGGAAAGATGCTAGAAAACACATTGGAGCTGTCAAATGGATGATCTAGGGTTGAATCCTTCATCAATCGGAGCCGACAAACCGTGAGATTTTTGGGTTTATCTTCTTTTCTTCTCTTTGTGGTTTCATTTGTGGGTTTTGTATATATATACTTTGATCTCATGTATATTTGTCGCCCATGGCGTTGTATAAAGTTGCTTTACAATATAAACTTGTTGTTTTTCCTGATTTTTTACATCTTGATGTTTGGGTTATGTTTGGTGGGTTGTTTTGCATCTTGATGTTAGGGGTTTGTGTTGTTGTAGAGATAGACCTCACAAATCTTGATTAGGAGAGATAATCATTAACTTCTTGATTGTAGAGATAGATGAAGAGTTAATGTTCACTTTGTGTTAGTTCGTAATGCTACCGGGTTGTTTGATTGGTGGAGAGATCGTCGATCGAGCAATATTTTAATTTAACACGGTAAGCTACCGTATGTTTGATTGGTGGAGAAATCGTCAACTAAGCATACAATAGAACTCGTGGAGGTGTTTGGACACGAATGCTGACAACGGGAAACACGTGAATGGTTTAAGGAGTATAGTAGACTGAGTGCAACTGGTCGATAAGTTTATGTTTGTGAAGAGTAGATTATATGCAATACTTGATAGTTTCTTCTATTTGAAGAATGTATTCTTTTTGTGTTGATATTTACTTTTCCATTTCATATTTAAATTCATTCAAACCCAAACTAAGAACTAAGAATCCGCCGAACGGCAGTTCAATAGCACTAATCTCTGTGGACACGATAAATTCCCGGATAAATATTTCCAAAACTTTTGTTACTTGCCGCTTTACCGCACCAACACTTGACAACTTTTGTTAGTCTATCAAACCATGCCCTTGGTGATTGTTTGAGGCCATATAGAGATTTGCGAAGTCGACACACCATGTTGGAGGTTCCAGGTGATTCAAGTCCAGGAGGAATTCGCATTTATACCTCTTCTTCTAACTCTCCATTTAGAAATGCATTCTTTATGTCTAGTTGGTGTAGGGGCCAATCTAGATTTGCTGCTAGAGATAGTAGAACCCGGACAGAATTGAGCTTCACAACAGGTGCAAAAGTCTCCTCATAATCCACCCCATATGATTGTGTGAATCCCTTAGCAACCAACCGAGCTTTGTACTTGTTTATACTCCCATCAACATTGTGCTTAATTGAAAATATCCACTTGCATCCTACTGCTTTCTTCCCTTCTGGTATAACAGTGATCTCCCATGTGTCATTTCTCATAAGTGCTTGAACTTCTTCAGTTACAGCTGCTGCCCATTCAGGTTTCTGCAATGCTTTTTGAATATTATTTGGAATTTCTATGTTGTCAACAACTGCTACAAAGGAACTGTAACTTTGTGATAGTTTTCCATAGGAGATATATTTTTCAATAGGGTGTTTAGTGCAAGTTCTAACCCCTTTTCTCATAGCAATAGGAATATCAATATCTGCTGTATCAACATGTTCAGAGTTAGGAAGAATATTACCTGTGAGAACTTCATTTTCTAGAGTCTGGTTTGACTCATGGCCTTGCATTGGAGATCTGCTTGACACTACCTCCTTCATCCTCCTTTTATAACAAAAGCCCTTCCAATTACCTGTTTTTGGATCACAATCCTGTTGAGATGTGGTTGAGATTATAATTGGTCCTATTTCCGTCATAGCTTCATTTGTCCTTTCACTCGGCTGAATGTTAGAGGTTTGATCCAGTAATTTTTCAGCTGGTTTAGGCATAGGTTCGGCTGATTGAGTGTTGTCGGTTTGGTCTGTTAAGATTTTGTCATGTTCGGTTAGTTCAAGAGGCAAAAGTTGGTATTCTGAATTTACGATATGCTCCCCCTGAATACCTTTTTTGGTGTAATAGGGTTGATTCTCAAAGAAGGTTACATCCATAGTGTGGTAAAATTTTTTGGTATGGGAAGAGTAACACCTATATCCCTTTTGGTGAGGAGAGTAACCAAGAAAAATGCATTTGATGGATTTTGGGTCTAATTTGCTTCGCTGAGGGTTGAGGTTATGGACAAAAGTTGAGCATCCAAATATTTTTAATGGAATAGAGGAAAATATTTTGCTGGTTAGAAATAGGTTTTGAAGTGTGGAGAGTGGGGTCTTGAAGTTAAGGAAACGGGAGGGCGTTCGATTAATAAGGTGAGTTGCAGAGAGGACAGCTTCTCCCCAAAAGTGTTATGGGACATTTGTGGCTAACATGATTGATCTAGTCACTTCCAAAAGGTGTCTATTCTTCCTTTCCGCTACTCCATTTTGTTGGGGAGTGTCCACACACGAGCTTTGGTGAACAATTCCAACCTTTTGAAGATAGGAATTTAGAGCATGGTTCTAATACTCACGACCATTGTCAGTTCTAAGTATCTGAATATTGCTTTGGAATTGTGTTTGTACCATCTTATGATAAATTTCAAATATTCTCCCCGCTTCTGATTTTTCCTTCATTAGAAACACCCAGGTAACACGTGTGTCATCAATAAAGGTGACAAACCATCTCGAGCCTGTAATGTTGCGGACTCGTGATGGTCTCCATACATCATTATGAATTAATGAAAAAGGTTTGGAGGGTTTATAGGATTGGGGTGGATAATGGTTTCGGGTATGTTTAGACAATTGGCAAATTTCACACTGAAAATGTTCCTTGTTTTTATTGAATAAAGAAGGAAACATTTTTTCCAAGTATATAAAATTTGGGTGGCCTAATCTACAGTGCCACATCATTATAGGATTATTATCACTTGAAACTACAACTGCAACATGATAATTATTCTTGAGTTTTGCTTCTGATTTTTCCACTTGAAGGAGGTAGAGTCCAGCACACTCTTCAGCATTGCCAATCGTCTTCCCTGACTCCAAAATCTGAAATTTACACAAGTTAGGGAAGAATTTAGTAACACATTTCAAATCTCTTGTAATCTTGCTAATAGATAGGAAGTTACAATCTAGTTTAGGCACATACAAAACAGAGTCAAGTGTAATATTTGGTGAAATGATAATTGACCCTTTGCCCATGACCTTATAATGTGTACCATCAGCTATTCGAACATTATAGTTATAGGGACATAGAGAATAACTACTAAACAAAGTAAAATCTCCAGTCATGTGATCTGAAGCCCCTGAGTCAACAATCCATGATTTTGTTTTTTCCTTACTAGTGCTTAGAGCATGTAAGTAATTACCTCTTTGATCCACTACATCAGTACCACCTTTTTCTGCCGTTAACATGGTTTGCTGAAGGAGTTTTTTAAGAGCCTGCATTTGTTCTTTGCTAAAAAGAGATGAGTTAGGGTATACCTCAGTTTCTTGATTGTTAAATGCTGTGTTACCTCTGCCCTCCTTGCCTATGAACAATTTGGTCTCTGAGGGTTTTCCATGTATGATCCAACATGTTTCCTTTGTGTGGCCTGGTCTCTTGCAGCGATCACACCAGGGGCGAGTTTTCTTTTGTGGTGGCCGAGGCTGATTCCCTCTTGCTGCCATTGCAGAGCTCTCGCTGTACGAAACTGAGTTGGGTGTTCCCAGCATGATTTTCTTCCTGCTTTCTTCCCTTCTCACTTCTGAAAAGGCTTCTCGAATTTTGAGAAGTGGTTTGGTTCCAAGGATCCTTCCACGAACTTCATCTACGTCCTTGTTTATCCCTAATAGGAATTTGTAAATCCTATCTTTTTCCACCAGCTCCTTATACTTCTTTTGATCTTCTGTACAACACCATGTAATCTCTTCATAGATGTCCAATTGCTGCCAATGTTTATTAAGTATATTAAAATATTCAGTAACAGAAGATTCTCCCTGTCGAAGGTCATGAAGAATGCTTTTAATCTCAAATATGACAGATGTATTGTCAATATTTGAGTATGTTTCTTTCACTGCATCCCATATCTCTTTTACAGTGTCATAGAACATGAAATTTTCACCAATTTCATTTGTCATGGTATTGAGCAGCCATGACATTACTTGGCTATTCTCAAGTTTCCATTTCTGAAAGTTTTTGTCTCCTTTTTCGGGACATTTAGAATCTCCTGTAGTGTATCCTTCCCTTCCCTTTCCTTCTAGGAAGATCTTGACTGACCTTACCCATTGGGTATAGTTTTGACCATTTAATTTATGGCCTGTGATGAGGTGAGTGAGCCCTTCGTGTGAACTGGTCAGAAATGATCCAGTCTCCACTTTGAGTGATTCATCAGATTTGAGATCCTCCATCGTTTGGCGGCACTAGGTTAGGGATGGTTCAGATCGTGCTCTGATATCATAAAGAAATATATTTTATATTTTCTTCGGTGTAATGAGAAATACATATGCTGTATTTATAGACTACATAAGACAGGATTTGAAAGAGAAATCTGACCTAAGAATCAGGGGAATTAATTTCCTATGAATGCTAATTCTAATTACAGAAAAGAACAGTAAATAATAGATAATTAATTACATTAATCCCAATCCTTAATGAGCTTTACAGACAGAATCATTTGATTCTGTATTGATTATTCCACAATATATATATATATATATATATATATATATATATGTGTGTGTGTGTGTGTGTGTGTGTGTGTGTGTGTCGCAATGGTTGAACAAAATAACCGTAATGATATCCCTTCTATTTATTTTTTTAAAAAAAAAAAAAAAGAAAAGGCGCGCCTTAACGTCGAAGGAATAAAATATTTAAGGGCGCTGAAGTTCAAACCCATGAAATCTTGATTGTACGACCACAGTTAGATCAACAACCGTTATTATATCCTAACAATTTTTATTTAAAAAAAATATCTGCGTCCGAGTTTAGAGATGTCATCACGGTGTTTGGAAGAACCGCAGTGACTTAGGCGTCGTTGTTTGTGCGTTTTATAGTAGAGTTGCGGCACCATATCAAGGTAGCGAGAACTTCTGTACCTTGTACTATTTCCTCAGACAACCAATATTGATCTTATCTTCTATTCTTTAAAGGCTTCAGATAGTTATAGATGAAACATGCTTAGAAGGACCAACACTTGAATCTTCAAAACCTAAGTCATCAGAGTCTTCAAACTTGTTCATCTAGAACCTTGTCTTCAAAATCTTCAGCACTTGATCTTCAAAATCTTTGTCTTTAGATTATTCAGAACTTGTTTTTCCAGAACCTTGTCTTCAAAATCTTCAGAACTCGGACAACAAAATCACAGAGCTAAAGTCCTCAGAAACACTTTCACAAGAGTCATGATCAAAAGCTCTATAACTAACGTTCATCAGAACCATTGTTATAGAAGCATTCTAGAACTTGACTAGGTCTTTTTAAACCCAGAATCAGAGTGTGATTTAATTTAGAACCTGATGAAGTCACACACCTTATCTTTAGAGTCAGAACTTGTTAACGAAGGCTACACACTAGACAATACTGTTAGAGTATTAAATTCTTCTCTAAGATATCAAGTAATGTTATCATCAAAACTTAAAGCCGTATGTAGAACCAAATCTTGTTCTTACGTCTTTAACTTTTCATCTCCACCATACAACTTCTTGAGAGTATCCAAAGCTTCCTTGGTCGTTTCTTGCTCGATAGTCTTCTCAAAGATATTTTAATCCACACACTGATGGATCAAGATAAATCCATTCCTGCTTTTCTTGCTCATTTCATGATAAACAACCCGATGTTCAGCTAGAGATCGAAGATCCGAGTTGAGAGGCCTTCGTAACTGTGTAGTCCCATGATCGCACAGGAGTTGAAAAATTGATGGAAAAGACGTTACATGGTATATATAAGTCGGGACAATGATGATAACGTTAGACAATTGATGAAATCATTTAATCAGGAGACTCAAAGGGGCAGTTCTTAATGGTCTAAAAAGGTAAGACACATGGTTTAAAAAGACTCCTCATGAAAGGGATAAGTTATATAAAAATAGACAAAAACTCTGATAATCGAGCATAAATCAATATACTTCCATACTATTGCAATCTCACCTGATTAACATCAAAGATGTTATCCAAAAGGTGTTTTCAACAAGAGCACTAATGTTTTTTTTTTTATTTTAAATTTATTATATGTTTATTAAAAGTTATTCAATTAACATCTAAATTTGTTGTGTGCTAGTCTTTCATCTTCCTGTATTTTAAAACCATTTATCCAATTTTATATTAAATATTAAAATTTTATACAAATTAATAGAATTATTCTTTTTTTATTAAATAAATTAATTTTAAATTGGAAAATTACCTTTAGAGTCAATGTATCTCATTATTACAAGATCCAAATTCAATTAAAACTCCACACTGTCTACTTAACTCCCATTGGTTTATTTTCAAAGACACGGATTGCCAAGCAAGTGAGGGTAAGCCGTAGATAAATTTATCCTACGGTGTACCATTTTATCAATTCAAGATCATTTCAATAACCTTCACGGTATAAAACCATTGCCAACGCACCTTCCAATTCATCTCATCATTTTCATTTCTCAGATTCTCTTACATCATCCGAATAATTTTCTGCTATAATCTAGTGTTCGAATCTCGAAATGGCCGGAGGAAGGAAAGGAGGAGGACCAAGGAAGAAGTCAGTCACCAGATCCGTCAGAGCTGGACTTCAATTCCCCGTCGGAAGAATCGGCCGATTCTTGAAGAAAGGTAGATATGCTCAGCGTGTTGGTACTGGTGCTCCCGTTTACCTAGCTGCTGTTCTTGAATATCTTGCCGCTGAGGTAAATTTCAATTTTCCTCTTTTTTAATCTTTAATTGCTAATAATTAGGTATATTGAATTTGAGATCCTAATTTTTGAAATTTGTTTATTATTCAGGTTCTTGAGTTGGCTGGAAATGCTGCACGTGATAACAAGAAGAATAGGATCAGTCCAAGACATTTGTTGTTGGCTATTAGGAACGATGAAGAGCTTGGAAAATTGCTTGCTGGTGTTACCATTGCTCATGGTGGTGTTCTTCCTAACATCAACCCAGTTCTTTTGCCCAAGAGGAATGAAAAGGCTGCCAGTAGTACTCCCAAGTCACCATCAAAAGCTGGCAAATCTCCAAAGAAGGCTTAAATTTGGATCTAGGGTTAGGGATCTTTTTATGTAGCAGACATGTTTAATGTTCATGTAGCAATATGCTATTTGGATATTTACTTATGTAATGTAAGAGTTCCGACACATAAATGAAAACAACTTGTTTTTATTAACTCTTGTGTAATTTAACTTAAGTTATGATCTATATGCGGATTTGTAGTTGAAATATCCATCTTTTGATTTATTTCAGTTATAATTCACTGATCTTGTTTGAAAATTAAATTTGTGCATATCAAGTTGAATTGTTGCAAATTTATTGCTAGATATTTAATTTAAAGAGCATTTAAATCTATAAATGTTAATAGATATATGAGAAAATTGTAGATATAGAAATTCATTGACTATCTTATTTCCCATCAAAACTAAATCCGAAGCTAATATACTTGTTCCAAGCTCCACCAAAGACAGAAACACCCGCACCAAATTTGCAATCGACCAAAAAAAAAAAAACTCAATGAAAGTAAATAACAACAAAATAACCACCTCTACCTCTAAACAAGAAAATTGATTGCCACAATAGATCCAACAAACACCCAATCACACCAGAACTAAAGATTTCAGCCCCACATCCGCACCGGACCAAAAAGAAAAATGTCCAACGCCAATAAAATCATGCAACCAGAAAGAAGCTACTCAAGCAATGCTCCAAAATTAGACTCCGATGCAACAAAATCCAAACAGGCTACCAGCTAAAAAAACACTTCTACGAACCTACTCTCATTGAAGCAGACGAGAAGATTCAATCTGCAATGATATAGAGACAAGCTTTAGTTGACATATACCATTGACCTATATCACCCTCTATCCATTTTGCTTTTAATTTTAACCACTTCCAAGATGTCAACTTGGCCTCTTCAATGATTTTTCAAGATTGATTTCTTCATTCTAATTTTTTTAATAGTTCCTTGACTTCCAAATTCACCATCCCCATGCGAACCAGATCAGTACTAGCTTCTTTGATATCGATCTTCCTTCTCCAAGCAGAATTTCGAATTGTTCCATGTGTTGCCATCCAACATTGTGAAACGCTGTAAGTACTCTGATCCATTTGCAATTAGAACTCCAAACATTTGCAAAAATAGGACATTCGAAGAAAAGATGAGATGCCGACTCTTCCTTCCCACACTCTCCAACACACCTATCCTCCCCATGAACTACCGCTCCCCTTTTAGCTAAATTATCCTTTGTAGGGATTATATTATGGAACATTTTCCACACCAGACTAAATATTTTATAGGAATTGCCTTATTCCAAACTTTCGGCCAATACTCTAGTGATGAGAAATCTTCTGTCATTAAACCCCTTATAAACATCTTTCACCGAATATTCACTCAAACTCTCTACCCCTGCTATGTCTAGTTGACTTATATCCTTCCACCAACTTGATGAGTCGTAGTCTCCTGAAATCAAATCCACCATATTCACCCCATATCTATTTAGCAACGCACCATACCAAATACCCTTTTTTTCAACCGAAAATTTCCGCTTCCATTTTCCGAATATAGATTTATTGAAAACCCTCAAATTTTTAACACCTAACCCCTTCTTCAATTGGTCTACACACCTTGTTCCATTTAACCCAATTAATTTCTCTCTCTTCCTCACAACCCCCTAAAGAAATTGTTTGAAAATAAATTCTAGATTAGATATAATACCCGTCGGAGCCTTGAAGAAAATGGAAAGTGAATCGAGATCGCAAACAAGACTGATTTCAATATTACAATCCGACTTCCGATGGATAAGTGTTTGTTCTTCCATTTAGAGAGCCTAACTTTCACAATGCTTATCACCTAGGCCCAGGTATCCGTCCGTTTTGGGTCTGCCCCTATTGGTAAACCATGATAATTGAATGAATGTGTTCCAATGTTACAGTTTAAGATGCTGACAACCTCTTCTATCCATAATTGAGGAATATTAATCCCGACAATATATTGTATTGTGATGGTAACAATATAGATAATCAAAAATTTTATTTTGCTAATAAATTGGCTTGTTAAGTTGCCATCAGGGAGAATACGTAATTTTGGATAGACTGTTGGTTAGGTTCAGAAGCATTGAATAACATGTTTTATATGCTGTATTGTGTTTGTAATAACAAAAATAAGTATGTGACTCAAATGAGATATTAGGATGGAGTGAAATGGAAATAGAAATTTGAGTGGATTGAAGAACTTTATGAAGAAATGGAATTTTATCTTACTGAACTAACAAATCTCTTATTAGGTTTAAGAATACGTAAGTTGTATATTATCTAAGATTAATTAGGATTGAGGGGGTGTCTATCACATACTATGATGGAATACATAATTTATTTTGGTTTATTTTGTTGCTTTGACTTGCGAGCATAAGATAATGATTGTCTTCTGCAATTTTTATGGGAATAACCAATCTCATTCTATATATTGGAAGAACGGTCTCTGAAAAACCGAAAAATATTCCTCAGATTTCATAGATGCATCTACAGACGCATCATATGCATCTCTTAAACGCAGTCAAATTGAGTAACATCTCAATGTTGTTGGAAATTGTCTCCGAAAATGCATCTCCGTAACAACTCAATGTACACCACATACATTCTCCCTATAAAACGCCTTATGATGACAAGAGTTGTTCCAGAGATGCATCTCCATGATTACACCAGACAATTTTTAGAGATACATCTCCGTAACCATAATAGATGACAATTTTTTGCATTTTACTTAGAGATGCTCTGATGAATTTGATGACACATGACTCTTTTGGAATAATATCAAAATGGCATATAGAAGAATAAATTCATAGGACATAATAAAGTCAATTCTAGAGTACAAAATATAATATAATAAAAAATAGGGTTAATTGTACGATCCCCCCTACCATTAGGGCGAGATTTGGTATCACCCCCCTTAAGATATTTTTTTAGTAACGCACCCTTGTAAAACCTGTAAACCCTTTTCACCACACCCTTTTACCAACACCTGCTGACTGTGTATTATTGCATGCTGACTGTGTATCATTCTAACTGGTCCAGGTGGCAATTGAATTTATAAAATACCATTGTGTAATATAATTCCACTTACATGTTTAGAAACCATTCAGTTTCACCCCCGTAAAACTTTGGTTTCATTTCTATTGCCATGGGTGTGGACAAGACGAACGGAGAAGATGACGCGAAGGCTGGGAACGGCGAAGCAACGGTGGAATCGTCTCAGGTTAGTTCAAAAGAGCATATCTGCAACTTGGTTATAACATGCATGTTTATTTTGTTGTTTTAAATGTTGTGAACAACCTGCAGAGAAACGGAAGGTTTAACGCCGTTATTTGTCACGGTGGAGAGTTCATTCAACGTAGTCATGGTGAAACGATTTACAGGGGTGGTTCATCAACTTTGATTTCTGGGGAACAATTAGATTTGTGGACCCTTGAGCGCATTCAAAACCTAATTTCTGGGTGGGGTTACTTAGAAGGTTCTTACAAAGTGTGGACGAAAATCACTGACATTGATAGCAACTACTTTCAGATTAGGAGTGATGATGATGCGTATGATTTTGGTGCATATTGTTGTGCGATGCAAGTTGATGGGGTACTGTGTGTTGAACACGCTGCGTGCATAAGTGTAACTGGGAGCAATCAAAACTTTGTGTCTGAGTTAGAGGATAGTGATGAAGAGATTGTTGAAGGGTTGAACGATAGCGAGGATGAAAGGACGACTGCTATAGCTGATGGTTTTGATGGTTTTGATGGTATTGATGACACTATACCACTTAGTGAGGGTCCAGTCATAGCAGGGTTGTTAACATATCCAAATAAGAAGAAGTGTGATGATGAAGAGTATGCTAGTGAAGATTTATTGAGCTCTGATCCTGATAACTCTGAAGACGAAAAAGGGCCAAGGTTTGAGAAGTCTAAAAAAGAGGAATTAAATAAGGATTATAAGTTTAAGTGGGGTATGGAGTTCAATTCCCTAGATGACTTTAGGGAAGCTATTCGTGAGTGGACTGTTTTGAATGGGAGGGAAATAAATTTTGTAAAAAATGAGGGGTATAGAGTGAGGGTAGAATGTAAGGCCAAGTGTGGTTTTTTAATGCTTTGTTCAAAGGTGGGCCATAAACACACTTTTGCCATTAAGACTATAAAGGATACCCACACATGTGCTAGGGTTTTGGATAACAAAACTGCCAATTCCAAGTGGGTTGCCAAGGCTGTGGTCAAGAAAATGCAAACTTCTGATAAAGTCCGGATCTGTGACATCATTCAAGACATGAGGCAAAACTATTCAGTTGGCATAACAGTGGCAAGAGCATGGAAGGCTAAGATGATTGCAAAACAAATCATAGAAGGAGATGCAGATAAACAATATGCTGATCTGTGGAGATATGCAGCTGAGTTGCATAGGGTGAACAATGGAAATACTGTGAAGATAACCACTAACAGACCAATCCCATCCATCCAGCCCAGGTTTGGTAGTTTTTATTTTTGTTTTGATGGCTGTAAAAAGGGATTTATCAATGGATGCAGACCCTTCATTGGGGTTGATGGTTGTCATTTGAAGACCAAATATGGAGGACAACTCTTGATAGCGGTTGGTAGGGACCCCAATGACCAGTACTTTCCACTAGCCTTTGGAGTTGTGGAAACAGAGACAAAAGAATCATGGAGGTGGTTTTTACAGCTCTTGATGGAAGATGTAGGAAAAGATAATAGATATGTCTTTATTTCGGATCAACAAAAGGTAACCCATGTTAATTGTGTTTAATCCATATTATGTAACTGTCTTGTCTTTTATGTTTTAGGGATTGATGCCATGTTATGTAACTGTCTTGTCTTTGGTGTTTTAGGGATTGGTAGCAGTATTTGAAGAGATGTTTGAAAGAGTTGAGCATAGGCTCTGCCTTAGGCATTTATATGCCAATTTTAAGAAGAAATTTGGTGGGGGAGCACTCATAAGAGATTTAATGATGGGAGCAGCCAAAGCAACATATCATCAGGCATGGATGCAGAAGATGGATGATTTGAAGA
The DNA here is from genome assembly GCF_029867415.1 of Vicia villosa. Classification (NCBI taxonomy): domain Eukaryota; kingdom Viridiplantae; phylum Streptophyta; class Magnoliopsida; order Fabales; family Fabaceae; genus Vicia; species Vicia villosa. Next base: position 657,468 of record NW_026704934.1, on the reverse strand, counting down.
AGGTAGATCCGAATGCTTGGACATGGCTAATGGGAATTCCTCCTAAAAGTTTGTGTAAGCATGCATTTAGTTTCTTCCCTAGGTGTGATGTATTGATGAACAACATAGCTGAATCTTTTAATGCCACAATTCTAATTGCTAGAGATAAACCAATTTTGACAATGTGTGAGTGGATTAGAAAATATCTGATGAATAGGTGTAGTAATGCTACCTTGAAACTTGATAAGTGGCCACACAAAGTGATGCCAATTCCTAGGAAAAGACTAGATTCTGAGGTTGCTTTGAGTGGGCTTTGGCTGCCAACTTGGGCTATGGGTGAACAATTTCATGTGACTCATGCTTATAATAATCAGGAATTCATAGTTGATATAGGAAAAAGGTCCTGCAGTTGTAACTTCTGGGAGTTAGTTGGTATTCCCTGTAGGCATGCTGTGGCTGCATTGGGATTTAGGAACCAGAACCCAGAACTGTTTGTTCATGAATGTTACACAAGGGATAAGTATGCCCTTTGCTATGGATTTGGTGTTAGCCCTATAAATGGACGTGATATGTGGCCCGAGGTTGAAACTGAAGAGCTCTTACCTCCTACATATAAAAAAGGGCCTGGTAGACCAAGAAAGCTAAGAATTAGAGAGACGGGTGAGGAAGGAGCAAGAAGAAGGTTACCAGGGGTTTCATATAGATGTACTAGGTGTGACAAGATTGGACATAACGTAAAGTCATGCAAGAGCAAGAAACAAGATCCTAATGCCTTGAAAAGAAAGGTATGTTAGTATTATCTTTGTATGTTAATCATGTATTCATATATTTTTATCCTTGTATGTTTATTATGTTGTGCAAACTATTTTACAGAAGAAGAAACAACCTTGTGCTGCTACATCTACTCAACCTGGTGCTACAACTGATGGGGATGCTACATCTGCTCAACCTGGTGCTACAGAGACTCAACCTGCTGGTGCAAATGAGGTTACTAATTCTGTTGTCGAAGATTCATTGTTTGGGGATATAAGTGATGCCATGATTGCAAGTCTACCCGGCATAAGTGTACAAACAACAACAACTATAGGCTCAACAAGTAACATAGACAAAGGCAAGGGGAAGGTGAAGCAAGAATTCAAACCATTGCGAAAGAGGTGTAGTGAGAGAATTAAAGAGAATTGGTTTAAAAAACCAAAACCATTTACAGGTCCTGGATCTAAACCTGAAGAACCTTTCTGTTTTACTGAAGATGAAGAAGAAGAGCAGGTTCCAAAGAAGCAGGTTCCAAAGGGTACCCCTAAAAAGACTCCAAAGAAGACTGTGAAGAAGAAGTCAATTCAAGATCTCATTAGTTGATTATGTTATGCACAATGATATGCACATCTGTTAGTGCTTTTTATGTTATGACATGCTATGACAATTGTTAGTGTTTTTTGATAGTGTTTTGTGCACACCTGTTTGTGCTTTTTGTTAGTCTATTATGCACACATGTTTGTTCTTTGTTTTAGCAGTTAATTGCACTAACTTGTAATGTTAACAATCTGTGACATCTATTAATGATAACAATATGCTTTATATAACACAACAAATGTCAAATAATATTTCTTTCCATTCTTTTCAAACTACATAGAACCAACATTCTTTTCAAAGTACATAGAACCAACCTAGATCAAAATGCACAGAACCACCTTAACTCAAAATACATAGATAATTAACCTATTACTGACACCAAAATACACAATGTCATACTTATTGCTTTCATTACATGAAATTATACAATAAACCAACTATCAAACAACACATAAATATAGCAATCTGGATCTGCAAAGTTTTCCTTTTCTGGGCTTCAAGCTTAATCTTCAATTTCACCACTTTCTTTGTCACTGATTCCAACTGAATTTGAAGTACCTCACACTTCTTGCAACATGGATGAATCACTGTATTGCCTTTGATGGAGTCTCCATTTTCATCATCCCATAAGAACAATTCGCAACTATTGCCAGTCTACAGAATACGATTTGCATAATTACTAACACAAACACACATAAAAAAAATCGCAGAACAAATCATTTCCAACATACTTACCCCAGCATTGCGACATTTCCAGAACTTTCGATTCCGGTTTTGAACTGTGTTGGAGACCCACATCTTCATGGGTCTATCACAGCCGCATCTGGGCAACACTTGATGGGACACTGAATCAACACTGCTTCCTCGAGAGCTGCTTCCCACCATGATCAATTGGGTCTACGAATAAGAAGGCTGTAGAAGAATGATTTGGGAATGAAAGTTGCAGAAACACAGTGATGAAGAAGAGTATTGGAGCTATGGAGATTTAGGGGCGCCGCATGTAGGAAAAATTGATTTGGGAGAAATATAACCTAGAAACGGTGAAGAAGAAAGATGAGTTTGAATGATACACAGTCAGCATGCAATAATACACAGTCAGCAGGTGTTGGTAAAAGGGTGTGGTGAAAAGGATTTACAGGTTTTACAAGGGTGCGTTACTAAAAAAATATCTTAAGGGGGGTGATACCAAATCTCGCCCTAATGGTAGGGGGGATCGTACAATTAACCCTAAAAAATAATACCAAAATAATACAAAGATTATAAACTACTGCGTATGACGGATTACGACCTCCCTGTTCCTACATTTCCTCCATTACTGTAGTGCCTCCCCCATCATGACATCTAGAACGTCCTTGACTACAGAGCCATTCGGAAATAGTCCGCTGTCTATACCCGCCTGCCCAATCTTCACGATACTGCGACATCTAGGCAGCACATCAACAACATGATTAACGATATTCTTCTTATCCTCTAGTATCTCCTGATGAGCTGACCTAGGTGGATCTTCGGGGCCTCATATACTATTTAAGGATGTGATACTCTAAAGAACCACTAGATGTAGCCGTGTACAACACTCTAGTCACTAGAAGCTGGGGTACTCCGTGCCTGATACAGTACTGTACCATATATTCATATCTCAACATCTCATAGCCGGAGGAGAAAGTTTTGAAGGGTCTTTGGGATTAAGCTGTATGTAGCCGAACTACCTCTTGACGCGCTCATAAAGATGAAGGTACGTCAAACGTGAACCGCAAGCCAATCAACCAAAGTAGAAGGCAATATCAACCAATGGACACCTCTCACAGTGAATGACATACACGTTGAATTGTATATCCTTTACTACAATACAGTCATGATACACTCAGTATGAATGTGTCACCTAATTCCCTTGGAGTGGGACATATGCCCTAACATGTGGCATACCCTCAGTGTAGGTCGGCAAATATGACCATCCAAATATGTGTGGGAAATATGAGAGAATCCAAGCCGGGAAATGGTAAGTTTAAATAATCAGTAAAAAAATGCAAAAATCGACGTATATTTTAAGTATTATGAAAATGACATAAAGTGATGCATTAATATTACTGTAAAAAATGTGACAAAAAGTGATGCATAAGTATTATGTTCTAAAAGCGCATACTCTATGGTGCACAACTTGCTGTGCTAACCAATCTAGATGTTGAAAGTTTACGGAGATGCATCTCCGTAGTTTTTTTAATGTAAACTAGGATCCAAATCTCATCAACGGATCTGAAATATTGTGTTTTGGGTGCATCCAAAAATGTATCTACGAAATTTAGGAGTGTTTTTAATTTTTTTATAGGGTGTGATAGAAATCCATAGGGTGTTTTTAACAAATTTATTTTTCATAGAAGATGGATAGTGAATCTATTATGGGATGTATTGGGCTTAAACCATCTCTATTATAATGGGCTGGAGTACTTGAACTTTTCTAATAAAATTTTGCTTTAAAAAAATTCAAAAGAAATACATTTTAAAAGCTCAACTGTAAATAAAAATCCATGTTAAGATAAAATTTATTTGACTAAAAAACATTCAAATATATCAAGATAGTTTTATGTTTTTAAACCTATTCGTAAGCGTGTTCCCACAAACTCTATTTAGCTATATTAATTTCAGAATTTCAAATAAAATTCTTAAAAAAGACAATATACTATTCGTGATTTCCTTTAACCTCTCAAAATTTCACTGAACACGTGAAGTGAAGGCACACTTCGTAGAAATATCTAAGCTATTTTCTTTGAAATTTTTTCTTCTCCCACTATAAATCTCATGATGGCAAATATCCTACATTATCAAGGGAGATATAATGGCTTGGGAGAACAAGTGTTGCTTGTAGAAAATATCAAAAATTTGATAACACGCTATCATTGAATACAATGTGATAGTTACAATGAAGATAAGACATGGATTCTTTATTGATTGATGCTCTATTATAGTTCCTTTTTTTCTCTAGGCGGTTTAAAGAATAACTACAAAATTTTAGGCATCTATCCAACATTTTCAACTAAATATCCAAACAAATCAAATTTTCAACTAAAATTCTAATATACTCGATTTTTGAACAATAAAAGACGAGCTAAAGCAATTGACGCATGCTCCTAATTTTAATATGACATGTCAATTATATGGCGCTATCATATATGTTTAATTTTATTTATGTTTTCTGCGGATTTTATATATATATATATATATATATATATATATATATATATATATATATATATATATATATATATATATATATATTTGTAAAAATTATGTTTTATTCACCTAGAAAAAACACTTCGCCTAAAAATTCGTAGAAAATTAATGGGAAATGCAAGAAACATGGATAAAATTATAAAAACACGCACTAATTGTTTTTGTTTTGTTTTTTTATATTTAAAAAAATTATGTGGTTCTGGAGTTTGATCCCCTTTCCGTGGTGCGATGTGGCGTGGTTGTAGTTGATAGTCTTTTGCTTTGTGTTGTTAATTGGGTTGGTGGTCTAAGCTCTAGCTTGGTTTTTAGCTGAGTCGAGCCCTATTTCTTGGTTAGGTTTCAAAATTCTTTCGTTCCTGCTTGCTAATCGCTTTTTGTGTTTCTTTCTTCTATTTAATTTGGTTTTTGATTTTTTTCTAATACCTCTTGTGCCATCTTATTGTATATGTACTATGGAATTTCCATTGTTTTTTATTTATATATCTATTTTACCTTTACAATTTTTTTATTTGATCTTATAATATGGTTTTGTACCCATCCATTTCTCCTTTATTATATTTTTTCCAAACTCTAAATTAGACGAGAATGCTCACTCTTGAAAGTAACAACAAAATAAATTTGCAATAGTATTTGTTTGTTCATTAATAAAATAGTATAGTGATATATAACAATTAAATTTATAAAACTTATTATTTATAATATGGAGAAAAAAAACTTTTTGGTAAATAATATAGTAAATTATAATAATACAAAACTAACTACATTAGATTCTATGAATTGAATAACTCGCAATGAGAAGGTGTTTAAGAACTTCAGTGCCTCAATCAGAGCTATAATTGAGAAGAAAAAAAATCAAATAATTAATTGTTATATTTTAATTGTTGTATTTTTTTAATTAATAATTGTTGAGTATGATTATAATCGTAGAAGAGGGCAAAGGTACAATTCATAACAATTATTGTAATATAGACCATAATATTATGAATATATGACTAGTAGTAATGAAACCTTAATTTGTTCAAGTAATAATATAGAATTACTGTTGCTCTGTCATTGTAGTTGTCGACATATTTGGCCAAACCACGTAAACAAGTATCGTTTTTGTTTGCGATTCACATTTTTTATTTTCTATTTTGTTATTAGTTATGGTTCTAACAATTGATATTAGATGAAGAAGACAATGCAATTATAATGATGTGCTTGTTATATATTCTTACAACCACTTGTTGTTCACTCTTACCTACGAAAAAACATTTGTATTTAAATTACTGAGACACTCATATTTCATCCTCAAAGAAGAAAGAAGACATAATATAGAGGAAATAATTTAAGGTGATAGGGAGTCAATCTCATGGAAATTCAAGTAATAGTAAAAAACTATAATTGTTATGTAGTCGCTAACTTCGACAAACTTGACTGAATTGCGAAAACAAATATCATAAATAAGAAGTTGAAAATACTTAAATTTACAGCTTCAGTACAAAATTAATATCTCTCAATTTATACTTTGTTTTACAGATCCAAATAGTCAAAAGGTATATGCGAGTTTGGCGAACCTGCCCTTCAAAAATGAGTTCGATTCAATGGTTATCGAATTCAAGATTTCTAATTTATTAAGAGTGATTGTAAAAAAAATGAAAATTGATTTCTCCCCTATTTTCTCTCTTTTGAAACTGATTATTTTTTATACATTTTTTTCTCTCTTAACCTTAAATTGATTCTTCCCACACTTAAAATGAACTAACGTATTTAAATTTTCTCCACATGGAAAAAAGAGCACAAACCTTACAAGATGAAGTAATAATTGAATTGAATCTCCTTACCTTGACTCTAAAAACCTTTAAGAACTAGATTTATCAATTCAAGTAATAAATCAACATTTTATATATATATATATATATATATATATATATATATATATATATATATATATATATATATATATATATATATATATATATATATATATATAATTTGTATGCACTAATGTAAAACAATTTTACACTGTGAGTGAATCGCAACTGTTAAATTTTTATTTTAATTATTTATAAAATAATATTTATGAATGATTGTGATGTACTGACTGTGTAAAAAACTTTACACTGACATTGCATAATAATTAATATATATCATTTAATCAAACAATATTATTCAATATTATATATTTTTATTTTATTTTATTTTATTTCAAAATAAATTAAAACAATAAATAAATTTTATTAAAGATATCAGTACTTAATCAAATCTTATGGTTATTAAAGAATTTTCAATTTTGCTTGAACAAATACTCAATACCCAATTTAATTATGCTTGAACACATACTCAATACCCAAAAAAACCATTAAGCAAACAAAATTAAGCATACCACAAAAGCAGTTGCGTTATAGTGCAAGAAAGTTTTGTAAACCGTAAACGTGCTTCCACGCCACTTCTTCTATACAATTAGTGCCACACCACCCAACCATATAACTTCTCACTCTCTTCCGACAACACTTGTTCCTATAAATTGTTTTTGTTCTTGTTAATCCAGTTTTATATTTTTAATAATAATTCACTCATAATTCATGTCTAGACTCATTTGTTTCCATTCAATTTTCCAGCGACTGGGGTCCACACTGCCGTATGCCACCACTTGGACGGTTCTTTTAATTCTTACTGCCGTGTTGGCGTCGTTGGCACCCGGCGTGGCCTTTATGTTTGCCGTGTCACAATTTTCGAAGCCTTGTAAGCATCATGAATTTGTGAGGATTCCGTTTGATTCTCCGACGGAGATGGTTTGCTTGCCGGGACGTGTGGTGGTTAGCGCCTCGCAGTTTGATTTCTTCTTGCCTACTTTGTTTGCTGCTTTGGTTGTTTCTGCTTCAACTCTTCTGCTTCGTTCTGTGCTCTCTCCATGATGTACATTTATTTGTTCGTGAGTATTTTAGAGACTAGAGTTCGACTGAGAAATTAGTTAAGTTTGATTAAAGATTGATTGATAGTTTTATACTTAGTTTGGATTTTGTATGCATGATTGTAGTGAATTTATTCAGGTATACTCTTGTCCTGCCAATTTAAGTTCACATATGAAACTACAAAAGCTTTTTATACAAATTATAATTTCTCATCACCGATAATCCTACCATTCATGGCATTTGCGGTAACTAGGAATAGTCTTCCCGTAATCAATAATAATTGTTGTATGAAAATGAGGAATTAACGAGAGTTTTACAAAATTCTCTTTTATTAATAATGTGTGGAAGATAAATTTACATAATTGAAATGAGAGAGAATAATAAATATTTAAAAATATAATATGAAAAACTAGTAATATACCCGTACGAAAAAATTATTTAGTAGTGTAAAATTATGCAATAAAAATTGTTAATTAAAAAAAGTGTTTTGTTGATAATGCCCCGTAAGAAAAATAAAAATTTTGACATTTGAAAATAAAAATTTTGTGTTTTAAATAAAGACAAATGTTTATTAAAATAAAATATGTATTTTGTTGATAGTGGCCCGTGAAAAATAGAAAATATTTTAACATTTCAAAATATAAATTTTGTGTCACAAATAAAGACAAATGTTAATTAAAATAAAATAGGTGTGAGAAAAAGAAAAGTAGTTTTTAGTGAAGTAGTTTTAGTGAAGAGAGAGATAAAAGCTATTTAGAAGTTATTTAGAAGTGAAGTGGAAGAGTGTTGAAATGAGATGGTGGTGTATACCAACTATGGTTTTAGTGAAAAGAAAATATATGTTGTGAGAATTATTGGATTGTCCATTGGTTTATTACATGTGGCAACATGAGAAATGATATGAAACTATGAAAGTTAGAAAAATAGGTTGATTATGAATAGACCATTTTAACCTTTATGCTTTGTAAATTTAAAAACTGGAAAGGGCATAGAAAGTATGGTGGGATCTTTTATTAATGGCCAGATAGTTGATATCATTAATTATTCATTGGAATTATAAAACAACTAATATTTAAATACAATTTTTTTTCCAAAACGACTTATAATAAAAAACAGGGGGGAGTACAAATCAACAAGGAGAAACAAATGACTGATTTAAACGAAATTTTCCATATTTTCATCGATTTTATAATTGAATGGTCTGCTAAACTCAAATGTAATGCTATTCGACTTCAATTTATATGTGTTAAGCTTTTACTATAATAATAGTGTAAAAGTATAACTTAAAACAATGAGTTAGGAAGAGAAAGAAAAAGTGTCTCGATATTGTCATAAATAAGTAAGTAGCAAGAATGTGGAGGAAAAAAACCGAATCTGTGGGGACGGTCTGACAAGGGGACGGAAAACGAGTCTATAGAGCATTGGCATTGATTCACTCAATTAGCATGTATTGGGGTTGGTTGTTTCTTTTTGGAAATTCGAGTAACCCTTGGAGATATTTAAGGTAATTAAGAAATATTTCTAACACATTGAACTTGTGTGATTCATATATAGAGATTTGGAGAGATTAAGAAACACTTAGGGTGAAAAGTAGAGTTTGTTCTTGGAAATTTGAGTGACTATTTTCTAGTATCTCTTTTGTAATCTCTTAAAACAATTCTTGAAAGTATAGTGAATTAGAGATATTCCCTCTCCCTTATAGTAGATCGATTTGATAAAATTAGGTAAACACTTTTTTTTGTGTGTTTTATTGTCTTTTATCTTCTTGCATGTTGTGGATTTTCATTACTATTGTCAAATTATTGTGTTGCTTGTGATCATTTATTTTGATTGTTCTTGTTGTCCCACACATCAAATTTTTTGATTTGCTTGAAGCTATCAACAAATTTAATAGATTTGTTAGAGTTTTCACAATAAGTGACACACACCGTAAGAGAATGAGATTATGTTCACAAGTGAACACCATGAGCTCAAAATGGCAGATCAAAGATTTTTTGGAGACAATAATTTTTTATTGTGGAAAGTGAATATGCAATTAATCTTAAATTAAGAGAAGTGTATTGAAACATTTAAGAGATATGCATTGATGTCTGCATGCCTAAAGCAAGCAGAGAAGATTGAGATGATGGATAAGTTCAGGAGTGTCATTATCTTGAGTCTCAGGATAAAAATCTAAGGGAAGTTGTCAAGGAAAAACTACACTCTTGATGTGGGTAAAACTTGAATAATTGTCTATGGCCAAGTCTTTGTATCACATGTTGTGCTTGAAACAACAACTCTACTGATTCCAAATGATAGAGAACAAATCCATAATGGAGCAGTTGACAAAATTTTTCACAAGATCATTGATGATCTGGAGAGTATTGAGGTGAAAATTGTTGATGAGGACAAGACTCTAGTCTTGTTAAACTCGTTACCCAGATCCTTTGAGCACTTTAAGGATGTCCTTATTTATGGTAAGGAATGTACTATTGCTTTGGATGAAGTCCAAACAATTATAAGATCCAAGAAATTTCCAAAGGTAAAAGATTTGACGATTGATGATAGTGGTGAAGGCTTTAGTATCTCAAGAAGAGAAAATGATTTTATAGAGATGTCAAAACCAAAGAGGTTTGACAATTCAAGATTAAAATGCTTCACTTGTCAGAAAATCTGTAATTCATGAGGATTTTTCTTAAGAGAAGGGTTAAGATGATTCTGTTTATTTTATAGTTTCCTTAGATGAGGATAATTATAAGAGTGCTCTTGTGCTAGTGGTGTTGAGTTTGAATACTGAAGAGAGTTGGGTTATGGACTCAACTCACTCTTATCATATGTGTAAAAACATGAATATTTTGAGACTTTGAAGTTAGAGGACAATGGAGTAATTCGCCTTGGTGACAATAAGGCATGTAAGTTCATGGTATTGGTACAATCAAAATTAAAATATTTGATGATTGTGAGTTTCTTCTTCACACTTTGAGGTAAGTTTCATAACATAGACACAATTTGTTATCTATAAGTATGTTTGATGATTTAGGCTATTGCATTAGAGTTGAACATGGGGTGTTGAAAATTTTGTATGGGGGAGAAATAATGACTAAAAGGTATAAAATATGTGGGTCATATATTTTAAAAGGTTCTAATGTTGTTTTTCATTCATCAACAAATAGTGAAAATGTTCATGACAAGAAAAACTATGGGATTTGAGGTCAAAGTACGATAGATGCGTAAAGGTTATTTTAAAGAACTTTAATGGGTTTTACATAAGACAAGGGATAAAAATACATTTGAACATTGAGTTTTCATTGAGTTTTTAGAGTAAGGTTGGTGCCAAAGAAACTTACCTTGTCGGTAGATGTTCACTTATAGGAGCAAACTATAACTTACTTTGTTTTGAGGATCGTCAAAGTTTTTCATATTGCATAAATCAAGCTTATCCAACTTGATGGTAAAGTTGTGAATTGTGTTTTCAATCGCTATCCAGAAGGAGGTAAGGGTTATGAGCTATGGAAACTATGGCAGGGAAAACTCAGTTTGAGGCAGAGGTTCACACTAAGGATACTAGTAGTATTTAGGGAACAGATGAAAAATTCATCTGATTAACATTCTTATCTTGATAAGATAAGGTGGGAAATTGTACCATCTCAAAGGCACAAGTATGTTGGCTGTGGGTGTTATGATTTGAGTGTGGCTGAATGGTTGAAAAACTAAAAAATGGAAACCTATAAAGAGGAATTCAGTAGTAGGTGAAGTCAAATATGATTGAAATGCTTATGGGCTTGTTAGATTATATAAGCACGAATTGAAATTGATCAAAGTTGTTGAATGATGATTAAAATTGAAGAGAAAAGCAAGGTGGTTGATTAAATTGACTTCACCATAGTTTAAAGTCGTGGTGGATAATTGTATAAATATGCCTTAAACACCTTGAGTGACAAAGAGAAAGAAAACATGTTTCATTTTTTCTTAAAACCAAATAGACAAAAATTTGCAAGAATGTCGATAAAAGGCGCCACATCTGTGAGGGCAGTCCAAAAGGTGGTTGTTGACGGCGGCGGCCGACTAGAAGTCAAAGGGCAAAGTTTTGGAGGCTCATGAGCTGCAGTGTGTCATACTCTGATCACTAGCATGCCACTCTCCTATCCTCCCAGTCCTTGGGTTTATCTTTTGTGGGAGATCACCAAGTACCTTTGTGTTTCTTTTTGCATCTTTATTTGACTTATGTTTTATCATCTAACTTTGCTAACCTTTATTCAAAATACAAAAACGTGGTTGTAGCTTTCCCTTTATTATTGTGCAAGGTAGGGTTGACAATAAAAGAGAAAGAAAGTTGTCTAATGCCTAAAGGGTCTTGTTTCATTTTCAAATATGGTTAAGGACTTAAATTAACTTGGTTTGTGGTGAAGGTTTTCCCAAAGATCAAGCATGGTTTCCAAATTAGGGTTTTGATCCTCAAAGTCAAAGTTGTGGTCAACTCTTCGTCCAATGGAATTTTATTAAGGCATGACCTATAATCTTAGGTCAAACCCGTGTCAAGCTTCATTCAATTTCTTTTGATCAAGATAAGGTCAAGGATTATGCATATTTTCACAAGTGATTCAAGTTTGATTCATGGTTTATTTCCATGCCATTTTCATTCATCTTTTCAATCTCATACTTTGTTGAAGGCATCTTCTCCATGCTCACCGCTCCAATTTGTTATGAAAACTATTCCAAGAATAAAGTATAATAGGGAACACAATAGGAAAGCAAGAAGGACAATAAGGATTAGTTATAACTTCTATTCTTTACTTTCTCTTTCAATCAAGATTACACGTTACAAGAATAATAAATAACCCTCTCACCCTAAATTAGGATTTGCTGTATGCAATGATGAGAGACTAATATGCTATTTATAATAAACCTAACATACTAAACTAATGGACTTTTTCACAAATACCCATTACAAGCCAACTTATGATACAAGTTAACTTAAACAATCCGACATAAAAGACAAGTCCAATTCAAAATACTACAACTCTAGCATTTAGACACCCGCATACTAGAACAAACTTCGACTATAGTATGAAGGTCTCCGATACATTCTCCGTCGAAACAGAAAGCTACTCTTCGACCCACTGGAGTTTGATTCAATTCTCGCAGAAGATTTGATACATTTTGGAGGATCATAAGTATACCACTAATCTTTGAAAGGCTAGGCTACATTAAGCCATATTAAAAATGAAGATTACATAAGCACATGTGTAACACGACTGTTTTTCCTAACACAAATTGTTGATCTCGTCTTGATTTTTTGAGATTCTTCATATTTTCTCGTACATGTAATATGATTGTGTTGCATAAATACTACTTGACTATGGAAGTATAGATCATGCCATATCTTAGATTCTCTGCGACTGTGATACTATTCTTACTCGGTCCTACAATGGGTGTCAAGTGTTCTTGCTAAACTCGACGAGATTGTCCTTACTAGTTATTTGTTGCGATCAAGGGCCAATAGTATGTTATTTAGTTGTAGAGGAGTTCATTTAGTCTTGCATCGTGATCAAAACTCTTGATGTTCTTTAGGTTACAATTGGATGATTATGGTTCTCATGTTTAGCCTTTAATTTATAGTTGTTAAGATGTCCGCTCCAACTCAGCTAGGATAGTTAATATGTTTGAAGATTACATATAGCAATTGGTAACAACTCCCTTGTAATGAATGGAGTGGGGAGGCGAAGATCAAGTTTATCCTCGTATTAAAGTGACCATGGTGTAGTTTATAGTTATCAACTTTAAGGTGATAGGTGAGTGAGTTCTCCCAATTATAAATGCTAAAGTCTTCACATTTCTACACTTGTAATTCTTTTTCAACACCCCCTATCAAGTGTGAGTCTATCCACAATGCTCCCTCTCAAGTGGAAGCTCTTGCTTGCACATACACTTATACTACCGCTGACCTTCTTTTTCAATGGAATACTCTTTCGATACAAGTAAGCTGGTCCCATCACTCGAAATCAAAGGTCCGTGATACCGTTTGTTGGCGTGATTCGGGGGGTCAAAGGCTCGTGATACCATTTGGTGGCGCAATTCAGAGGGTCAAACGAGGAGCATTTTTACACTTAGGGACTACCTTTAGAAGCAACACACCTTTGTGAGAGACATACAATATATTCACCAAAAACCTTAAGGTGATAGGTGAATGAGTTCTCCCACTTATAAATGTTCAAGTCTCTACATTTCTAATCATTGTGGGATTTCCCCACAATAGTCACACTTGTAATTCTTTTTCAACGATTTGGAGATGGCGGTCGTGCTCAGATGTTTATATAAAGGCGATCTCTTTAGAATTAGCCGTGCTCAAATTTTTATATCAAGGCGACCCCTTTAGAATTAGTGTGCTAGCGTGCTAGACTCAAGCGATAAGTTCTAATGTGTGATATTTGAGTTATAGACTAATGCGTAGGGGTGTAAGCGGATCAGGAAAATACAATTAAACCGACAATCCAAACTAAATCAAACCAAAATAAAACCGAACCAAACCAATAAAAACCGACGTGGTTTGGTTCTCGGTTTTGGTTTTTAGGAACCGCCAAACCGATGAATCGAACCAATGAAAATAATGATGCTCTATATATATATATATATATATATATATATATATATATATATATATATATATATATATATATATATATATATATATATATATATATATATATATATATATATATATATATATATATATATATATATATATATATATATATATATATAGGTTTATCACCACCGTCCGGTTCGGGGGTTAGTTATAGCATCAAGTGGTTCCAGCCCCCTCCCGATCGCAGTTACGGGAGATCAAACCGTGGTTCCCCCCACCAAGTCCAGCGCCAATCACCACTATACCAACTAACGATTGGTTATGCTCTAAATATTTTATTCCACCCATAATTAAGCTCAAAATTTTTATCGGTCAAACCATTATTCATATTTGTTTACACTTTATTCCTTTCAGTAAAACACACAGCTAGAACCAAACTCTAAAATGTAGAAAGGATAAATCATAAGTCATGAAAAACATGTTTTCACTGAACTGTTGCTCTTGCTGCCCGCAACCATTGTGCATTGTTCCTCTCACTATCATCATTTTGATATGTTATGATCTTCTTCTTCTTCGTGTTCAAGTTGTCTTCGTTAATTTTCATATTTTTTTATACCTTTTTTGTTTCTTCTTCAACAAAATTCCTTCTAGTCTTATTACAAAATAGTTTTTTTTATGCGTATTTGAGGTGTGAAACATGTTAATTGACGTGTGTTTTGTTATGTTCTATTTGTTAACCTTTGAAATCCATTTTCAACATTCTGATGTCAAGTGTTAACTTTTATATTTTATATTTGATAGTGAACTTATTTCATGATGCAATACAAATCATATCACTATTTTGTATGGATTAAGAGCAATTTGTAATATGTTTGAAAAAATATACCATGAAATATATGACATGGAGTGTATTATTTTAAAAGAATAATAGCATACGATACACAAAAAACGATAGTGGAGAATATACAGATGAATATAATTGTTTAAAAAATAAATATTGTAAACCGATCATCCAAATCAAACCAAACTAAACCGGTTAGTTTGGTTCGGTTACATTTTTGAAAAATATTGAAAACCGAACCAAATCAAACGGATAGATATATCATCGGTTCAGACTTTTTTTTGATAAAAACCGATCCAAATTGATCCGATTACACCCCCTAAGTAATATGCGTTTGAGATCAGGTTGGTAGCTTTCCAGTCTTATATCAGTCCAGTACACAATCTCAAAGTATAATGCCTCTAAATTTCAAATGTCTAAGATTATAATTTATAATGCTAGACATCCCGCTCCCAAACATGAAGTGCAAGAACAAGATGTTTAATAACACTACGACGGTCTAATGCATTTTAGCTGAAAAAAAAAATAGACAATATTTTTAAAGAATTAAGAGAAAGAGAAAGAGAAATAGTAAAGGAGAAAATGTGTAAATGTTAAGGATGAAAAATTAGGTGTGAAAATAATAAATACTCAAAGTCCATTATGGATGAAACATTAACCAAAATGTTACTGTGTCATCAACCTCCACATATGGATGGCCCCTAAGCTCCTAACCTCCTCTGCTCTAACGAGATCTCACTCCAAACTTCAAACTTCAATATATCCTCTCCCAATATATCTTTGCCATAGAAAAAAAATTAATATAAACTCTACTATATATATTTCCACAAATGTATAAATCTATTAAGTAATTGCTCACCTTATAGAGTTATAGTTAACTCCTAATTACAATCAAATCTATATAATATTCAACTTATGGAAAGAAAAAATTGTTTAAGATGCAACATCAAAACCTATGAAATCTATTCAATAATGCAACAAACATGTTCTTCTCTACCTATAATAATCTAATCTCCATGTTTATGCCAGCAAACTAACATGGCAACACACCTTCTCATTATGTAGAATCTTGCTTTTTGTTCCTTAGCTAAATTGGTACATTTGTGACCTATAGAAGAAGATGAAGAAGAAGAGTTTTTCTGTGAATAACTTCTTGGGAGATTGCATTTGGAGGAAGATGAAGAGCTCCTTAGGAGTGAAGTGTTTGAAGTAGAGCTTCTTGTTGAGGAACTCCTTGAGAAAAAGGACTTGTGGTTGCTTGAACTTGTCTTTCTCTTGTCATCCATAATTAGAAATTGTAGTAATATCCAAAACTAGCTAGATTCCACACTATGAAAGTGATTGTTTACTTGTGTAAGGAGAAAAAAAGAGAGGCTATTTTGTGATATAAGAGAGAAGAAAGTTAGTGAGAGTGTGTAAGTATTCAGAGATCATCAATGTTTGCTAGTATATTCTGGTCAAGTGTCTTATATATATATAATCATAATACATATTCATTTAAGGTGTCTTTTTTATTTTTTATTATATTTTTTTAAAAATTTTAGCATTTAGGCTTGCGATCGACTAATTCAAAGAGATCAATTACATTATTCATTTGAAAAACTTTGTTTAAAGTCAAAGCAAAATTCTGTATGAATTTTGTCCAATATAAAAATATAAATTAAAAAATAAAAAATCTCATTGATTTTGTATGAAAAATATGAAAGAGAAATTAAAATTATTTAAATTTAAAATAAAAGGACTAATTTTATGAATTAATCAAAATAAAATGATAAAAACTGTAACTAATTTGTATTTGTTTTGGTGGTGAAGGAAAAAATTGGGAGGATCAAGTTGAATGGGTGGTGTTTAATTAATTAATTTCACAAGTGTTGTGGCAAATTTGGAATTAAGATGCTTTGCCTTCAACATGGCACATGACAGTATTCTGAATACTTGGTAGTAAAAAAAAGTGATTAAATTAGAGAAGTACTACTGTTCACGTTTCACATTTTATTCGTTTGAACATGATTGTTGTTAGCAAATTGTCTCATATGAAGATGATTTTGATTTTTGTCGCTCTTAATGGATATTAAAATTGAATTATGTAATATTAATTGGAGTATGGCTTTGATATGGTCAATCTTATGATTAATTCAATGTATACTTTACCATGCCTCTTGTATATGGATTCGGTGGTAAAGCCTCATTATCATCATATCTTCTTAGCTATAATTGATTTAGATTAAAATGAGTGGCTATGATTAAGCATGGCCATTTCAATATTTTCAGAAGATCAATATCATATGCTCATGATTAGGAGTGAAAATAAGTTGGAACCACTTTGTCAAGATTAAATCTGATCGACTAAACAATTTTAAAATTTAACTTTAATCTATAGCATCTCAAACTTACTTTTAGATTTAAATATCACTACAACATTTGTTGTCTTTGGCAACACTTTTTTAGGTAACACGTAAAAATCGTTGCCTTAAGTTCGTATAGGCAACGTTTTACGGTTGTTGCCAAAAATATATCTGCAACCCTTGATAATCGTTGCCTAAGATACTTCTGGGGACGATTTCGGAGCGTCACTCTTGTCATTTTTTGGCAACAATTGTTAATAGTGCCCTCAATTGCTTTTGGGGACAATTTTATAGCGTTAATATATTATTTTTGTAGCAATGTTTGATAATCGTCCCCTGAAATATTTTTGGGGACATTTTTAGACTGTTACATTAGTTCTAATAAAAGGCTACATTTCTTCAATGTTGCATAAAATTTTAGCATCATCAAAATTTTGGTGGCAATCTTCCCTCCAAAACTTATACACTAAAAAACAAATATTTCTCTCTAAATATTTTTAACAAAAAATTAAAAATTTTCTAACACTTATTAAAATAATATAACTATAATATAGGCATTTATCAACACTTAATAAAAAATTCAAAATAAAATGAAATTATAAACACTCCAAAGAAAAAAAATTAAGTCAAACTCACTACTCCTCTTAACATCACGTTTTAGGTTAAAATATAAAAAATTGAAAATAGAAAAAAGAAAAAGAAAACTGAAAGGAGAACGAAAGGTCTCCTTCTTCAAACACCCACCGCCGAATCTCATCCACAACAGTGCCGCCATCTCTCATCAGTTGATTCTTTTGGTCAGTTGATTCTAACTCCCACCGATTTCTCTCTCAAACAACCTTTAATCAACACTTCACACAATTTGAACTTCAAAAATTATTTATTTTTAATCCAATCCATTCTCCTTAAAGTTCAAAACTTTTTTCAATCTGTATTTTGGGTTTTAGGTTAATGAGTAATGGATTGTATCATTATTCTGTGATGTGCAGGTTCTAATGCGTCTTTCCCCCTTCCCGCATCGTAACTGCTCAGTCTAACCCTGTTCGTCGCGCCGCTTTCGAGTCCGTTGGCATCACCGTCCTTTCTTCCAACAACGACGTATTCTATTTCATCTCTTTTACTCTTTAATAAATTTGCGTTTTCATTTTCTGACTATTTCTCTCTAGATCGTTCACCGTCGTTTTCTGATTGTTGTTACAGTTGTGTTGAAATTGAAGTCACTTTTAACTAAGAACAAGCTTTTGGTTTAAGTTGATGCTGGAATCAAGTTGAAAGATCTCCAGGTAACAGGTAACAGAACCATGTCATTCCGATGCTTTAACTATTGTAGATGAGTTTGAAAAGAATTAGAATATAAATTGTTCTTGTTTTTAATTAGAATATTTGTTCTTGTATTTAATTAGAATATTGAAATATATGTTTGTTCAGATATGGAATATAAATCGGTCTTGTCTTTAATTTAACACACACCCCTCATGAAATATAGCCCTGTGTTTTTCCTACTCAAGTTTATGCTAAAACTTCTCATCATTTAATCCTAAGGAATCATACCTTATCAATTTCCATCTATTTGATGTTTGTGAAGCCTTCACAATTTCACTTGATAAGATCAAATGCTTGTAGATATTATTAATTCAAAGTCTCAGCTGGTTAGACTTATTGGTAATTAAGGGCAAAACACATGAATCCAAGGAAAGTAATGAGTCAGCACAAAGTATGGGTGTAATTAAGTCAGCTAAGTACATTTGCAGTTTAAAATGATACTACAATACTTCGCTTCCTCTCATTTTTTTTCTTAGTGGCTGCATTATATTTAAGCAAACTATAAAATCAACATTAATTTTTCAACAAAGTAAACACACCATGGAATGGATATAGACAAAGACAACCTTAAACATTAATTGTGAAGTGGATTTGGTTAGGAAAGATGTGCCAGATGATATCTTTGAAATTCCTTTGTCAGAACTTCACAACCAAAAAGCAATAGAGAGTGATCATAGTGACACGAGTTATGAAAGTGACGATGAAACTGATTATGATTCTAATACTGATTAGGTAGTGTTCACAATGTGTTTTACCAATTTGTTAATGAATACTGATCAATGTGTCTTTCTATTAGTTTATATCATAGTTTACAAATATTTGTATTGAAATCTGCCCTTTTGTTAATATATTGTGTTTGAACATTAATTGTGTTGTATAACTATGTAATTTCCCCCCTTTGTAGTTCATAGTTGTTGGCCATAATGGACAATGTAAGAAGTGTAAAAGATGGTGGATTGCATAGGAAGAGTGGTCGAAGTCCTACTAAACGATTTGATTTCCCTCTTCAAGCAAGATCAAGTGCAGAATTGACAAAGAAAGTACTACAACAAGTTAAGAAGGAAAAAATTGACAAGTTGCATGAGATGCTGCAGGGAAACAATAGAGAAAGGGTTCAGGAAATTATTGAAGTTGTGGACGGTAAATTATTTTCTTGTTTCATATGATTTTATAAAATTACATATGTAAAATTTATGTTTTGGATTTCCTTTAGATATATTATTCATAA
Organism: Vicia villosa; assembly: GCF_029867415.1. Taxonomy (NCBI): domain Eukaryota; kingdom Viridiplantae; phylum Streptophyta; class Magnoliopsida; order Fabales; family Fabaceae; genus Vicia; species Vicia villosa. Next base: position 637,718 of record NW_026704934.1, on the reverse strand, counting down.
TGTTTTTTTAATGAATTTTAACAAAAATTAGAAACACCAAAAAAAGGAACTCAACAAGAAAGAGTTCAAAAGGTTGATCAAAATTTGGACAAAGAGACTGCTACAAAGAAAATGGAGAAAGACAAACTCTCGCAACCAAAATTAATGAAAGATCATGCACATGGAGACAAAGAAGTTGTACACGGTAAGTAAGGAAAATTTTAAAGTTTTTTTATGGTGCATATATTACTTTAAATTACTCCTAATATCTTTTGATGAATTTTGACTAAAATTAGAAATACCAAAGAAAACAACTCATGGGAAAGCTACAATAAATAGAGAAAGAATTCAAAAGATTGATGGAAAATTGGACAACCACGTTGCTACGAAGAAAACCGAGAGACCTAAGCTTTTGAAACCACAAGCTAAGGAAGTTTTTGCACATGGAAACAAAGAAGTTTCACAAGGTAATTAATATCTTTGCATATACTTTAAATTTATATATTCTTTTTATGAAATTATTTTGATGAGGAAATTACATTGAAAACAGGAGTAATGAAAAAAAGAACTCATGAGAATCTCCTAGAGAACAATAGAGACAAAATTCAGAAGGTGGAAAAAACAGTTCAAAGGAAATTACTTATTCCTTCCAAAAATAAGAAACCAGAGAAATCTAATCAATCTTTGGACACAATGATGTCAAAAACTAAATGCTCTAAAAAGGAAAAGAGGGTGCCAAAATGCCCATCAATGTTGATTGATGATTATGTAGAACTTCACAAGTCAAAGGAAATGGATGCAACCAAGTCAAACAATGGAGAAAAACCGGGCAGCTACGTTATCCCTAGCTCTAGTCAAAATCAGCCAAAAAAAGGAGCTCAACAAGAAAGTGTTCAAAACCGGGCAGAAGTCAGTGAAGAAGAGGCAAACACAAATACAGGAAAAGAAAAAGGTAATTAGTTTCGTATTTCATAATAATTATTTCATGTATTATTTACATATTGGTAGAAAACATGTGATATCATGTTGTTGTTTTGATTACTTTATAGGAACATCCCAAAGAAAAACTCGTGGGAAAACTTTGTGCAAAAAGATTCATGCAAGAACTTTGGAAGAGCGAGTAGAAGTGACCTTTAATGAGGATGGTCAGCCAATTGGTCCTTGTGATAAAGTAGTAACTGACTTGAGCCTCTTCTTGGGAACATTGGCTAGGAACTCGACATTTTGTCCTCTACGTTACACCAATTGGTCAGGAATGCCAGATGATAATAAAACCCGTTTCTGGAGATATACTAATGTATGTGTGTATCTATGAATTTGAATGTCTAATTATTTAGAAAAAATATTTATTTCTTGATCTTGTCTTATCTTATAATTTTTTAGCGGAAGTTTATCTTGCCGGGTGAAGCACGAGATTGGGTTGAGACCACTGTTAGAGATGCATGGAGAAGATATAAGCACACTATTAAGAAGAATCATTTTTTGAAGTACTCCAACATGACTGAAAGACTCAAAAACCGTCCGCCAAAGGTGCCCATAGCTCAGTTTAAGAGTCTTTGTGATTATTGGAGTAAGGAAGCTATACAAGTAAGATTAATAAGTTATTTATGTATGTGTTTGATTTTGCACTTTTCTATGTATGTCATAATCAAGTTATTAGAATAATTCTGTCAAATTTAAATGTAGGCAATCAGTGACAATAACACTAGAAATAGAGCTCAGCTAAAGTGGATGCATCGAATGGGTCCCAAAAACTTTGCTTTGACTCGTGAAAAAGTGGTAACTTTCTTTCCATCTAGATAAAATATTCCTTGTATGAGTGGTTCTCTGGAATAGGCATTTTAATTCACAGGCTGTTTTGTTATGGAATTATTTTGATTTGTGCAGCGTGAAAAGGAAAAAAGAGAGCCCACTCAATCAGAAATGTTTGTTGAAACTCGAAAAGGAAATAAAGGAAAGGAACTGGATGTAGAAACTGGAAAAGTAATTGTATGTAACATTATTTATATAATATATTTACTTAATATAGTCGACTAACATTGTCTATACTAGTAGTTAATATTTTCTTGTAATTTATGCTAGGCCCAACTTCAAGAAATGGTTGAAAAGGAGGAAAGTGATACAGAAGCTTTTAAGGCTGTTTTTGGAAAGGAGTGTCCCGGCAGGGTACGCTGTTATGGGAGAAATGTAACTAAAAGTTCCTTAAAGCGAAAGGCGGAGATTAATGCTTTGAAACAAGCACACAGTGAAGAGGTCTCTACATTAAGGAACGAGTTTCAAGATCAGATTGATAGATTGCAAAATGCTTTTAAGACCGTAATACAACAATGCAATCCTCAAATTAATATGGAGTCAATCGAAGATTTGTTAGGATTATCTCATGGAGATGCTAACAGTTCCCCAAAGGATATGAGACAACAATTGCATTCCTCTACGTCAACTCATGCTCCATGTCATGGAAAGGTAACCATATATACCAATATTATTGATTTATATTATTCTAATTGAGTTATATTATCTAAATTTTGGTGGTTAACGTATGCAAATAGTGACAACACCTAGATTAATATAGGCAAGTAGCTGAAATTGTGTTATACTAGTATAAAATTACAAATATGGAACGGTATATATATATACTATCTACTACTGTTACAATTTTGTTAATATATATATATATACTTATACTGTATACAATTTTGTTAATATATATAACTTCTAAACTATATATACTATATACTGTTACAATTTTGTTAATATATATATATATATATATATATATATATATATATATATATATATATATATATATATATATAACTTCTATATATACTATCTACTACTGTTACAATTTTGTTAATATATATAAATTCTAAATTATATATACTAGCTGTTACAATTTTGTTAATATATATAAATTCTAAATTATATATACTAGCTACTGTTACAATTTTGCCACCATGTTTTTATAAACAGTTGAGTCACATACAAAAATAATTGATAAGGCTAGTATTAGTAGTAGTATTATGGTTGATGTATTTTCTTTTATTTTCTTATGCAGCATGGTATCAATGAAGATGTTGAAAAGGATGATATAAATGATGAAATTCAAGAGGACGACGTAAATGATGGATTTCAAGAGGAAGTCGTAGGTGACGAATTTCAAGAGGAAGACATAAATCTTGATGATGAATTTCAAGAGGACGATATAGATGGTGAATTTCAAGAGGACGATGTAGATGACGAATTTTTGGAGGACGATATATTTGATGAATTTCAAGAGGACGATTTGGATGATGAACTCCAAGAAGACTAACTTGGATGATGTCTTTTTTTTGTCTTGGAGTGGAAAGCATTAAACTTGAACTATGTTTTTTGTTCTTTTGTTGAACTATGTTTTTTGTTAGTTTACTAGGGTCATACTTCAAATTAAGGTATTATAAATAATGTTACGTTAGGCATTTTGTTTACTAGATACTATCTTGAATTAATGTTTGAAATTGATTTTATTATAATATTACAACTTTTGTGGATGTACGATTAAATTTGATATTGTTTAAGTTATAATCGACATTTTTTTGAAGCCAAACATCATAACCATATTATTTAAAAAATAATTGCAAAATTGTATATTTTATGGGGACATTGCGAAATAACAGACTATAAGCTATGGCTACATTTAAAATCGTTGCCTAAATGAATAGGGGACGTTTTCTGGGCATCTCCGGTGCGAGAGTTGCATATAGTCTACGGCAACGATTAACAATTGTAGCTACACACAACAACGCTTAAAAAACGTCGCCTTAGTTACCACAAATAATCGTCCCCTATTCCTTTTGTTTAGGCGACGTTTTTAGAAAGCGTGCCCAAAGAACACCAAAAAACGTCCCCTTAGACTATAGGCAACGCTCGAACAAGAGACGCTCAGAAAACGTCCCCTATTCTTTTAGGCAACGATTTTCAGAGTTATGACAACGTTTTTCAAGTGTTGCCAGAGACAACAAATGTTGTAGTGTATCTTTTTGAAAACTATTGGCTCGTCCATTAGTCATTTTAAAAACTCCAATATTATTTGGTTGATATCAATTGGATTCGAGCAGTAAATGAGTTCCTTTTAAAGAACGGAAATTCCGAAAATACAAAGTTTCAAAGAATTTATACTTTTAAAATTGTTCATAATTTTTTTCTCATATTTTATTTTAAGATACCCAAGCATTGTTATTTTTATATTTTAATTCAAAATTTAAAATTTAATAATAAATTTATTTAAATATGTGGTCTCATATGGTTAAATTAATTAATATGTAACTTGTTATTTTAAACTAAATAAATTTATAAAAAGTTTTTATATTTTTTATTTTATAAAAAAGTCCGACCAATATTGAGTTTATATAGTCTATTTGCATGTTTGGATTTACTTCTATAAGCTTCAAAAGCATTTCAAGTCTATTTCAATTTGAAAATTAATTCTTTTTCTTCTTGTTTGAACACTTTCTTAAAATCAATTCTCCTCTTACAAAAGCTATTCTAATAGAAGCTATAATTTCTAGCTTTTGAGTTTAGTAGAATCAATTATATATTATTTATTACAACTATTTAAAATTTTTGTTTTTTATCCTCTCTAATTTTCATCAATTATTTTTTTTTATTAGAATTTATGACCATTTTAGTAACTATACAATACAAAATTAATTTTGTTAAAACTATCCAAAGAACATTAATTGATAACAATCACTTTTATATCATTGTATTCAAACATAAATCAATTATTCTACACTTAATTCTATTAAAATCAATTCTACTAAACTCAATTCTTTCATATCAATTCTGTTCACAGTCATTTTTGTTATATTCAATTATGGTTAGTTACTTTTGTTATAAATTAGTTAATTTTGTTATATATTGTTATGATCAATTGTTTTACCTTCTCCTAGTCTTCATTGAACTGAGTTAAATTTGATTTAATCCCATAAACAATGAGATTTAAATAATACCCATAATGTTGTACACATTAACTTAGAATTGAATTCACATGCACATGGGATTGTGGCAACTACGTAACCAGAGCCTAGAGCAGTCGTTAAAATAGTAAACAATAGTATTATATAAATCAGTTTTTTTTTTTCTATTTTAAATTAAATCCGGCAGTTTTGTCTGAATTTAATATTTTGAACAGAACGGTTCTGCTGAACTTATCATGTGAAAGAATTGATTTATGTTTTTCTCTCTTCTTTTTATAATAATATAATATTAATATACTCTTAAATTTTAATTGAATTCACCCATAGTGTGTACTACTTGGGAATTAAAATATATAATATTAATATCATAGTATAAAACTTTTAAATCAATGTTAAGAGATATGAAATGCACATCGAGAAGGAATCTAATGATTTGAAAACAAACTTTTGTTTTTGAAGATTATTTGACTGGTCAAAATTAAACTTTGCAATCACATGCTTCTAACTAACATTATCATTGGTAAACAAAATTAGTGTAAATAGTACATTTGTGTTCACCAAGTTTTTTTGCTTGGTTGGGGACATTTATAGGATATTAATATGAGTCAATGTGAAAATGCATTCAAATGTGAAAATGTTCTATAGAGCTGTTGTAAGATTTTGAGGTGCCCAAAAATACAGTTAATTTAATAAAAGCTACTATGATAATATTCAGTCAAAGAAAAACATGATGTGCAATCAAAGTAGGTTTAGTCAAAAGATGACGTGGATGGTCATTGTCATGTCATGTGGTCTACTGTGGTTGATGTAAATCCCTATTTGTTTGTTTAAAAAGAGAAAAGTTATTTGATCTATATTTGAAAATTTGAATACCAGTTATATTGTGTCTTTTATGTACAATTAAATGTGCAATACACTAAACCGACATAACATTCAAAGTTTCACCATATTTAGGTAACATCTGAGGTTTTTTTTTTTTTTTTAAGGAATTAGAATTGTTTAAAATATAATTAACTGAATTGTATATTTAAATTGAACTGATTTGTATTATAAAAAATTAAATTATTTAAATAACTAATAAATTAAATTGTTTAATTTAAATTCAATTTTAAATGTATAAATTAGTTTCTCATAAAAAGAATAAAAAATTGAAAATAAAAAATAATGATTTTTTTTTTGAAATTTTAAAATATAATTGAAAAAAAACAATTTTTTTTAAAAAAAGTCTCAATTTTTTTTTATTTCCCTGAAAATAGAAATAAAATTTTTGAGAAAAAAATCTGTAAGTTAATTTTTTTTTATTTTTGAAAATAAAAATTGAAAATATTTTTTTTCCTGAAAAATAAAAAATATTTATTTTCTGAAAATAAATATTCTAAAAATATAGTTTTTTGATATAAAATTTTTTATAGAGAATATAACTTTGCCAATTCAAACAATTTGATCTCATGATCTTAGCAACCCATATCATCCACCTCAAAGACTCTTTATATCAATCTCTTTACCTTAATGTAGTATCAAGTGTATAAAATCAGGTCCCAAGTGTGGAGAATGAGAGCTTGAGCTGATCATAATTCTCATTGAAAGTCATGCACTTGAGCATGAAAACTTTGTACTCAGAAAGTTTCAATTTGGCTATTTTGGTACTTTTCATGATTTCTCTTGATCAATCTCAATCAAACCCCATATTATGATGGACAATGACTTGAAATGTTCATATTTGACCAACACGTCCAAAAGTCATACTTTGACCTTGAGTTCCAATTGACTTTTTACTAATTGGATCGATTATCTTCCTCCCATCTTTGGAAATCACTTGAGATGCTTTAAGAAGCTTAATGAGGCACACATGGAGGACCTGAATCATATATTGAACCATAGAACCAAGTTTTGCTCAAAAAGTCAACCTCAAGTTGCCTTTGATCAAAACCTTAATCTTGAGCCAGATGAATTGAAGCTTGTGATCAATCTTGCAACAATGAAACTCTAGCTCTCTTGATGAGCTTGAGAAGTCTTTTGAATGGGTGAGGATCTCAAGACTTGAGGATATGATCATGATGATGAGATCCACTTTGGCCTTATCTTGACTATGACACATTTCTCTTGGAGCGGGGAGAACCTCAAGTCACAAGACCTTTGATCTCTTGGCATTTAGAAGTCCAATGATATGTATGAATGCATTTGATCATGACCTATTGGGATAGCGTAATTGAGTTGTTTGTTAACTATGTGGTTAAAATGCATAAAAATAAACTTAAAAGTGTAGAAAATTCTAATGAGAAAAATGATTAGGTGCCCCCCTCTGAATCTTTTTCCCATCTCTATATGTTTAGTGTCTACATGAACCCATAATGATTCCCCAAATATCACGACTATTGTTTAAAAAATAGTGGTGCATAATTCTTACTACGAAACCCTCCTTGTTAGATTACAATCCTTCAATGTATTGGGAGAAGTCGTAACTCACGGAGGTTTCAAGGACTGCTAAAATACCTATATTGCAACTGAGTACAAAATATTTCTAACAATATAAACAGGATCCCAATAATATTATACATACTCATGTTATCTCACGTTATCTATAGTTAGTTATAAAAAAATTATCTATATAGATTCACTCATTTGTAAATGAAAAAAATCATTAAGAACAAATAATAAAATCAAATCATAAAAGATGTTTATCATTATAGTGAACACAACAAAGTGGATCACATGGTTCACATGAATATAAGTAAAAATCATTTAAAGGGCGGGGGGAAGGGGGATGACTAATATAATAAAACTAGTCATTCTTCATAAGAGGACTAATGGCCAAAAAGAAGAAAAGAAAGAAAAATAACATTACAATTGAAAGGAGATGAATCCCTTGATGATTTCTCCTCTTATCCCTTCTTCAAGATCTCAAAATATGCCTCTTATGTGATGAAATTTTGAACCCACACAACTGAACTCATTTGGGTATTTAAAAAATATTTTTAGATCTCACAAAAATTCATTGCACTGTCCTATGTGCATGCTACATTTTTGCAATTAAATCAACGTGGCTTTATGATGATTGTACAATGCGCTGTGTAGGCCTATCTTGTTGTTGCACACTGTAAAAAGCAAGTACAGTTGAAATGTAAAGCACCACAAAACAAAATTGAACTTTTAGTATTTTAACAGTGATAAAACTTTGATGGAGTTAGACTTCATTGACATGTACATATGTAGCATCTTTGAACAACAATATTCAACTCTAATCAGTTATTAATATTACTACCTGGGGCTCTCATTGCAGCTCATGTCTGAATCAACAACATGAGGTCAGCCATATTACATAAAAGACAATCTATCAACCTATTAACCAATACGATAACATTAAGTTTCAACGGTAAATGCAGATATTAATATTCACTTTCATCAATATCATCATTAAATGTGGATATTAAACCTAAATATATGTCTAGACTTTAGCATCCAATAGATGATAAATTTTATGCAGATATTAAACCTTTCGAATATCAAGTGAAAACATGTTTTAGGTAGCTAATATAAAACAAGCATTAAGAATGAAGAATCCATCAATATTAAAACTTAAGAAGAATTACATAGAACACCATGGTTAGGATCAAAACATAAGTAACTTGGCAAGTACAACTAACCCCAACAAAAGAGAAAATTAGCTACACTTACTCATTATAACTTTATAATTAAGCCTTTAAAGAAAGAAGTTAAAAAACACCTGTTGATGATTCCTCGGACAACACTTTGGCCCTCGATATTCCTCTCATATTCTCTCTTGGTTTGATCTATGGTGATAAACTAGTTTCTATGAGGAACCACCTTCAGTTCACTGACTTCTGATGTCCCCAAATGACTATTTGGCACCCCTATTTATATGGTTAGAAAAGGTAGGGTTGCTAAGCGCACTGCCCACTTTTGTTTAGCGCACATACTTTCTTCTATGTTAAGTAATGCCAGCTACCCTAGAACTAGCCTTACCGCCCATGCTTACTAAGCGCACCGCTCACGATTTCTTAGCCAACAAACCCTTCCTTCATCTCGGAGTAACTTAAATATGAATTTATTGAACCGCCTTTTCGTGCTAAGCGCGCATGTGTTTCTTAGCTTAGCGAGGATGCACCTTTGCTCGCTAATTGTACATGTATTTTTAGCTTAGCGAGCTTTGATTTGTTGAAAACGTTCTTGGCTTGGTTTCTTGTACTATTGTGATGATTTCTTGACCCTTTTTACTAGTTTTTAATAAATGCATAGTTAAAATGTCCAGACATGCGTTTGATCATTTTTCAATGATAAATTATGGGGTTTTTCACTTGATTTCTTGTAAAATAAGTTAATAAATGTCTACATATTTAGCAATTTTTTGGCATTTATCACCTGTGGAACAAATTTTTGCCAAGGAGTTACCCAAATTTTCAATTTCATGGAATTCACCAAATTGTTCTTTTTTTATTTCAATTCTTGTGTCCAGGTCTTATCCATTATTTTGTCATTGTAACTTCTGCAGTGAAAATAATACAAAATTTATTTGATTAAAGTAATTTTGATACGAATCGATCTTTTCCACAAGTTTTCAAAATCTTCATTAAAATCTTTAAAACTTAAATGATTAATAATAAAAACATTCAAAACTAATGTAAAATATACTTAAAAATAAGTGATAGTTAACTCTCATCAGTATAAATCAATAAAATTTATTGTTTAGAAGAATAACTTAGTTTTTCCCTCCCAACACATCAAATTTGAGATACAACTAAGAAATAGCACACAAGGTGTAGTGCTACAAGATTTACGTGACAAACGATACAATGTTGTGAGTGACGATACCTTATATAAATATAAAGAGCGTGAAGTAGCCTTTTAGAAATAGTACAAAGTTCACAACGACTATCAAAAGTATAACAAAGTGATGATGTATCATCAATGAACAAAACAAATCATGATCGAAAGACGACTTTGTTGATGAGTTTCATGTATGAACTTATATTTCTTAACTCTATTTCTATTTCTAGACTTTAAAGATGTCCTGTGTAACAATGATCTATTGCGATTAGGGGTGGCAAAGCGGGCGGTCCGTCCCGCCCCGTCCCGCTCTGTCATATGCCCGCAAGAAAAAGAGCGGAGTGGGCAAGCCCGCAAATTGAAATGGGCATAAAATCCTAGTCCGCCCCGCCAAGGTGGCGGGTTGGCGGGCGGCGGGCTTGCCCGCCTATTTATTTATTATTTTTAATAGTTTTTTTATTTATTATTTTTTAATAGATTTTTTTACATTTTAATTAGATTTTTCACATAGTTTTTAGAATATTTTTTATAAAGCATTTTTTAACAAATTTTACTTAAAAATATTACATATATTCACAAATAAATGTATAAAATAAAACCATCAAGAATTAGAATTAGCAGAATTAACTTTAAAAATAGCGGATTTTGACGGAGCGATGGGTTTTGGCGGGCGGCGGGCTTTGGCAGGGCAAGCTATGGCGGGCGGCGGGTTTTGGCGGGACGGGCTATGGCGGACAGCAAACCTAAAATGTCAACTCAACCCACCATTTTATGGCGGGTGCGTGGGCCGGCCTGACGGGTAGGGGTGGGAATAGGCCAGACCGACTAACAGGGGCCTACGGCCCAGCCTAAATAGGCCTAGGTCAGGCCAGGCTTTTTAGATAAATAGAAAAGGCCTAGGCTTTTTTATAAGCCTATTTAGCTAAAAAGGCTAGGCCACAGGCCACATAAAAAGCCTTTTAAGCCTAAGAGGCCGACCTATTTAAATAAATATGAATAATTTTATTATTATTATATTATATTTTTTACTTTGAATTCAAAATATAAAAATAAATGTTAGTTATCTTGAAGAAATTATGAAAATAAGATGAAAAGAATCTTATGAACAATGTCATAAGTTGTTTCGATAAGTTCTCTCAAACAAATAATATCACAAATTTTATGCTACTAGGTAAACTCAAATAAACTAATGCAAACAAACATTTAATCTCACTGATCTTTTAATTTGTTAGTTTATATAAAGACGAGTTGAATGACTTATTTACAAATGTTCAAATGAAATAGGCTTTTAAGTAGGCTAATAGGCCAATCAGGCTTTCAAAAAGGCCAGGCCCAGGCCAAAAAAATAAGCCTATGATAGGCTACAGGCCAGGCTTAGGCTTTGAATATTATAGCAGGCCAGGCTCAGGCTTGGCAAAGCCTAACTCGGCCCAGCCTATTCCCACCCCTACTGACGGGTCAGTACCCGTTTTGCCACTCTAATTGCGATTTTTATGACTATAATTAGAATATCAAGAGTGGAAGTCTAAGTAAATACATCAAAATTAAATAATTAGCCATAAAAAACATTTTCAAGAAAATGAAGTGGTAGTTACACACGTTAGTACAAGACGAATAATTTTGACCCTTTAGAATTTTAAGAATCATGTAGTACACATGAAATTTTCTTTTCTCCACCCATCGGTCAACTAATTAAGATAGAACACAGAGTTTATAAATAGCTAAACACTTCAGAATTAAGTTAGATCACTTGCCAAAAGGAGAAAAACAATAAGATCTAGTAGACCTTATTAGCATGTTATCACATTTTTAATGTTTGTCACACACTTAATTTATTTCCTAATATGAAACATAATCACATTACTATTGTCTTAGCTTGATGGTGGCAATGGGTTAGTTTGAATTAACTTTAGCTCATGAGTGGTTTTCAATTGAGGTAAGCATTTAATACTTAACAGGACATAAAGAAAACTTTAATTAACATAAAGTTAGATGAGAGGGCTTCTAAATATGTTGAGGTACATTACTTATTTTGAATAGAAATAAAAAATATTAGCCAAATATTTATTGAATTAGTTTATATAGTTAAGATTGTGATGTTTCCACAAGTTACAAAGTTTATTAAATAAGGTTGTCTCAAATGCAAAACTGTCGACATTTGGCATGTTGCATGATAGAAGAAGACGTGGAAAGAGAAAAGAGATAAATAATAAAACAGTCCAAAAATTATTAGAATGCTTAAAACTTAAAGGTGGGGGCTTAGTCCTTAAATAGCCCAAATAGACAAAAGGTTAGATGATGATAATGGTCTAACAAATTCTATTAAACTCTAACTAACTTATGTTTAATTCTATTATTATCTAATAGATTAATTAAATGTATAAAAGAAAAAATAAAAGGAAAATTACCTCCCTCAAATTAAAATGGAAGTTGATAGTCTTAATTTGGTAACAAGAGTGGTGAAATGTCACAGATTCAAAGACTTAGTAAAAATGTTAGCAATTTGGTTGAGATAGTCAATTGGCATAAAATGAATGGTATCGCCTTGCAATTTGTCAAACATATAAGTCGATTTTTAAGTGTTTTGTGCGCTCATGAAAGATTGGGTTATTGGCAATGTAGATGGCGATGTTGGGTCATAAGTAGAGTATTGACATCAGGTCAAGAGCAACACATAAGTAAGAGAGACATTACATATTCACCCAAAACCTTAAGGTAGTGGATGTATGAGTTCTCTCACTTATAAAGTACTCAACTTTAATTTTTCAAGCAATATGGAACTTCCTACTCACACTAGTGCACAATAACCTTAAGTGTGAGTACATCCACTATGCTCCCCTCAAGTCGAAAGTTTTTTCATCTACTTACACTTGTACCGTTGTTGCAGGCAAAACAGGACACGCCACCTGACCACCAACTTGTATGGAAGACTTTTGATACAAGGAGAGACGATCCCTTAATTGAATCAGACTTTGATACCACTATTGGATCATGAGGGCAACATCCACATCGGATCATGAGCAACACACAAGAGAGAGTGATTACCCAACACGCGCTTTAGTTATCACAAAAGATGGTGATTGGTTTGTGATAAGGGATGGCAAAATTCTTGAGAAGAAATAGTAGCCATTATGCCTCACACGAAGAGTTGTCCAAGGCTATATATTCATCCTCCGATGAAGAGCGGGAAACTGCAACTTGTTTCTTAATTTTCCAATAGATGAGTGATTATCCAAGGTAGAAACAAAATTTTGAGGTGGAATATCTTATGATGGCGCAAGCACCCTAATCAGAGTATACAAAACCATGTGAGTGTCATGTCTGAGTTTTTCTTGAAGAATAGTCCAAGGGCTAGTTTATTTTTGATGCAACATATAATTCTGGTTGCAGCTTGCATATGGATCTATGTGGGGTTGGAAAGGTATTGATTGAGCTTGCATACAAAAAATATAATGTCAGGGCGGGAATGTGTTAAGTAAATTAGCTTACCAATGAGACTTTTGTATTGTGTTGGGTCAACAAGAGGTATGGTATTGTCAGAAGCTAGGTTGTAACCTAGATCCATGGTTGTCGAGGTTAACTTTGTTGCAAGGAGGCCTGATTCTTGTAAAAGTTCCAAATTGTACTTGTGTTTGCACAAGGGGATTCCATGATAAGATCTAGCAACCTCAAAATCTAAGAAAATTTTGAAAATTTCACGGTATTGAAGTTCCTTGAAAATTGGTGATTTGGATTGGCTTCACTTTACAAAACAACAACATGAAGAAGTGTTCAAGTGTTCGAGTTTATCTAGCTTGCTTAAGCTATATGGAACTCTAGAAGGAACACATATTGGACACAATGTCTCAGCATGTGGTACGACATCTGGGCCTTTGCTCAACAGGCCAGACTGATGCGTTTAGGAGTATTTTCTGCAGAAAATTTGTTAAAGATTTTTTTTTTTGCTTTTATTGAGCAATACGAGTATATGATTTGTTGGACCATTATACCGATCAAATCATATTTAAATGGAAATTTGAATTTGAAACAAACCAAATCATATCTTTTTGTTTGAGATATTTGTGGACTATATTATATCCAACAAAATATACATAATTTCTGGATGAAATCCAAGCTGAAATTCATAAAGAAAAGTCCAAAATAATTATGTTATATAAGTAGTTTTTTCTTATCTTTGAAATCACAGATCATGAAAATCAATAGAGTTTAGGGTTCAAAAGAGTCCTTGTTTTATATACACCACACTATGTTTCAGTAACTTGACATAGTTATAAGTTTGTCTAGTTGAATTGTAAGATTCAACATCAATCATTTAAAGTGTGTTTGGATGAAGCATTTTAATGAAGTAATGTAATGTTTTGAGGGAATTTAAAATGATTTGCACAAAATTTATGGTTTTGATACATAAATGAAGAATTATTAAAATGATGGAAATTTACGGAGTATTTTATCTAAGTTAAATTTAATCATTTTGAAATGACACAAAAAACCAAAAAATTTGAAATATCTCTCATACTCCATAGAATGTATTTGTTATTATTATTTCTTCAAATTTTACAAATTGGTCCTCATATTTTTCAAAATTACAAATTTGACCCCAAAAATTTCCAAAAAATTACAAATTAGCCCTTAATAATTTTTAAATTTTACAATTTGGTCCTTCAAATTTTTAAAAATTGCATATTAGATCCTACTTTTCAATTTTTTATTTGGTCAAAAAAATTTAAATTTTATAAAAAAATATTTCCAAAATTCTAACAATAAATTATCTTAATACTTCATCCAAACAAAATAATTTAAAAATGAATGAATTTCAATTGAATCATTTAAATTGCTTTGAATTTTAAATTCCTTTAAAATTTCCAATTACCTCATCCAAACACTCTTAGATTAAATAGATCACCAGGACTTAGTGGTTAGAGTCTAATCACTTAAGTTAGTGTTTGAGAGAAAGTGAGAGGGTGCAATGAATTGGTATATATATATATATATATATATATATATATATATATATATATATATATATATATATATATATATATATATATATATATATATATATATATATATATATATATATATATATATATGATAATGCTAACGAGTGCCTCCAAGGCACTCGTTAAGAGATTAAAAAGGTAAGTTAAGCTTTATTTAATAAAGTAAAAAGACATGTTTTAACCCAAAATATATGTATTCAATGCATTATAAACATAAATACTTAGCTTTTTAAAGCATATTGTGTGTGTTCAAATGCAATAAATTTATGATATTTTTTTTATTTGGAATGCTTAACCAGTGCTCCGGGGACACTCGTTAACATGATCCATATATATATATATATATATATATATATATATATATATATATATATATATATATATATATATATATATATATATATATATATATATATATATATATATATATATATATATATATATATTCAATATTTTTCACTTTATATTATAATAAAGATGAATGCGGTAAAAAAAAATCTTTTTTTTTATATACAATTCTTTAATGAATTGGTCTACCAACTAGTAGGGATGGCAACGGGTGCCCGCGGGTGCGGGTTTTATACTACCCAAACCCGCACCCGAAGTTATCACCCGAACCCAAAAGCTATTCGGGTGACAAAATAACACCCACGCCCAAACCCGTTGGGTTCGGGTTTTTTCATCCAAACCCAAACCCGCAATAAAATACATAAAATATATTTTTCCTACAATTTTATTAGAACTTTCCATAATATATATATATATATATATATATATATATATATATATATATATATATATATATATATATATATATATATATATATATATATATATATATATATATATATATATTCAGGTGTGATTTCGGGTTTCGGGCGCAGGTTTCACACTACCCAAACCCGCACCCGAACCCAAACCCAGTCAACTCGGGTTTTTACCCGTTGACTCGGATTTGGGTGCGGGTGGGCCCCGCGGGTTTGGGTCTGTTTGCCATCCCTACCAACTAGTACTTATTTTGGAACAGATTAAATAATAAGTTTGACTCAATAGTACATTTCCTGCTAGAGAAATTTTCTTGAACTGTAAGAAAATTTTCCAATTATACATTTCCAACAAGAGAAATTTGGATTAAAGAAAAAAAAGAGCAATCATACTGTCTCAATTACAGAATATAACAAATTGGCCCTTCCTGGTCCTACACATTTTCTATCCTTTGCTCTCAGCCAATACATGATCAATAACAAAACAAAAGGAAAGAGAAAAGGGACAGAGTAAAAATAATACAACAAAAATTTCAAGCAACCTCCAACATTCCTCACCATAATGCTCAATTTAACGGCAACAAACTCATTCCAAGTATTATCAAAATATTCATCAAAGGGCAACACCAAGTTCATTTAGGTCTTTTTGGTAACCCCGAGTCTCAGACGGAAATCCTCTTCCATAAGAGGAAGGCCATCGCGCAACTTGACCTTTGGTTCCCATCCAAGCAATTCCGTTGCTTTTGTTATGTCTGGTTTTCTTTGTCGAGGATCGTCCGGAGTGTTCTCCACCATCTTTATCTCCACATCTGGATTAATAAGCTGCAAAACCATGTATCCATTAACTAACTTCAATTGTTTCCTCAAAGTCTAGAGACATCCGACTGCAGGGGCTCGGGTTCAAATCCGTGACACCCCACTTATTTACTTTTAAAGGGTGAAATTTCAACCCTTAGGCTATTAGACCAAAAAAAGAGTAATGTGACGATCCAAAAGAATTGAAACGGTTCGTAACTAACCTCCTTCACATTCTCAGCAAGCTCAGTCATAGTAAATTCACCTGAAAGAATAAGGTATAATCAAATCAAATTAGAGCAAAAGAAGAACCAGTGCAAAGTGTACATAGGCGTTACTGGTATTGTGAAGTAACCTGGGTTCCCAATGTTGATTGGACCAGTGTTTTCTCCTTCCATGAGACGAATAAGGCCATCAACCTAATAGATATCAAACATATAATAGCCACAGATTGGTATTTTTGATACGAAAAACCAAGAAAACAAGGCACGGTGAGTAACAGTTCATATATACCATGTCAGAGACATAGCAGAAACTGCGAGTTTGTGTTCCTGGAAGTTGGACAGTTAGGGGTTCGCCGCTGCAACATACGAGATTACATGAGATACAACATATAAGAATTCAGTTTCAAAAAGAACTTGTTACTATACGAGAAATCAAGATAATCAAATAAATGATTCATAAATTTAACTACAAAACAAACAGGTAGCTATTCGAGCACGAAAATTGTGCTTTTTATAAAGACTGGTTTGCAATATAACTAATAGGTAGTTTTCTCATGGAAGCCCGTTTGTTTGTCGTTGAATATAAACAAGCCATGAGAAATTATTATAGTCAACTAGATCATAACACAACATTATTTAAGAACTCACCGAATTGCTTGAGCAATAAAGTTGCTGACAACACGTCCATCGTCGATATTCATGCGTGGACCATATGTGTTGAAGATTCTGGCAATGCGAATTTCTGTAAAAATATGGAAATATTTAGTTAACAGAAGATGAAAAAATGAATTGTTAAATATACTCCATCAATGATGGGTTACTAGTTTGGTGAAGAAAACATGACATTACCTATTCCATGCTGCCTATGATAATCAAACATCAAAGTTTCTGCCACACGCTTTCCCTCATCATAGCAACTCCGAACTCCTGTTATGAAAAATTCTTCATATTACGCGAAATCTTCAAGGCCGTAAGGTATCAGCGAAACATATTCTTTTGCTTTAAGGAATTTGTTAATATAAAATAACCCAAAGCAAAGCAAGTGACTGACGAGTCAATCTCACTCGTTAAGAATCAAGATGCTAAAACTTGAAAAGAAATGATATTTTAAAGAATGAATGTTCTCAGCTACAGTTTGGAAAAATATGGATGCCGTGGCCGATATTGAAACATGATTCAAAGATAACGCATATTCAAATGTTTAGCTTTGTATTAGTTGAAAAAATGGCTTGTTCATTATAAATGTTTTTGAAAATGACATATTGCTTTAAAGTATAAAAACTAAAAGAAATGTAAATCCATTTAATCAGTTAATAGAAAAAACCGTCAAATTAGATTATCCAATTTGGAATGCCATATGAATAAGTATGTACCAATAGGATTGACATTTCCCCAATAGCTTTCTGGCTGTGGATGCACTAGAGGGTCTCCATATACTTCAGAAGTAGATGTAAGCAAAATCCTGAGAAAATTACAATTTCGTAATATCAGCTGACACTAGCAGTTTGATTAACAACAAAAGATTCAAAAAAAGAACAGAAAAAAAAACTTCCTAACCTTGCTCCAACTCGCTTTGCAAGGCCAAGCATGTTCAGTGTTCCGATTACATTTGTCTTTATTGTCTGTAAAGTTATTCCATTAAATGTTAGATCATTTTTAAGGTTCACTAGATCGATATATCAATTTACAAATGTACACAATCTGAATTACTGGACGTGATAATGACGATGATAAAATTCGTACATATATTTAACGAGGGAGACAAAGAAGGGGTTTCGTAGTAGGATGCAAGCAATAAGCATTTTAGATAGTTCACATGATCATGTATAGTATATACAGACTATATTAACCCTACCTTTACAGGATTGTATTTGTAGAAAATCGGAGAAGCAGGGCATGCAAGATGGTAGATCCGATCAACCTCAACCAACAGTTGTTCTGTCACGTCTACTCAGGACAAAAAATGTAATGAATGTTAAGGTCTATAGTTTACTAAAAAACTAAGGAAATTGAAAAACACAGATTTTAGTGCTCGTGTAGATGCGTCATTCATGTTGTGAAGATGATTGAGATAGGAAAAAGATGAAAATATACCATGACGAATTAGCTCAAATCGAGGATGACCAATCCATTTTCTAAGGTTTTCTTTAGATCCAGTGAAGTAGTTATCAGCTACAATTACCTGAGCAGAAAAACATAGAGTTAATGATGTACCAAAACATTGTCACACTAGTAAACTGTAATACTATATACTGGAAGTAAAGAGCCGTTTAAAGTGCAAACCTCGTTTTTTTCATTTTCCATCAGTTTGTCAACTAGGTGAGAACCAATAAAACCAGCGCCTCCAGTGACCAAAATTCTCATATTGGACTGATAAGAATGACATAAGAAAAGCCACGGTTAAGAATCCATGAATAAAAAAAAGAACTAATATATTGAATGATCATGGCCACAGCATCGGTCTGGCAATCACAAACTTCTCGATTTGTGAGATAATGTGATGTTATAACATATGCATGGGAATGGATCCGCTCACTAAATTATATTTCTCACAAGTCACAAGCACAAATAAATAATCTGCTAATGAGCAATTTAACCTTTACATATCAAATCAAGTTCAACATTATCAGTGTCAAAATAAAACAATGCACAAAGAAACAACAACAAAATAACATGAATTTGCATAAAATGATTCACCTGAAAGAATTTGGAAAAACGCAGCGGTGATGGCGGGGGAGGTTGCTTTGTAGTCAATTGGTGATCTCCATTAGAAGAGTTCGTCGCCATTGTCAAAACCTCCGAAATTCAACACCAGAACAAATTTTCAAAATTAATCAAATTTCACACTAACATGCATACACTAACTAAACTAGTTACCAAAATGTCATAAAACAAAATCACAGAACTTCAAATCTAATGCATAAAGAACAAAGACCTGAAAATAAAAACCTAACCAAAGACCAATTCCAAACCCTTAATCCCAATTATGATACAAATGATCTGTGATCAACACTGATCAGAGAATCATTATATATAGAAGAAAAAAAAACTTTAAAAATTGAAACTTTTCCTACCAAACACTAACTAATTTGATAGAAAACGTAAATTGATTAAGTCTTAAAACTCACGGAAAGTGAAATTGAACAAACATCATGATGGGTCCGAAAATGAAATCATAACAAACATTTTAAAAATTGAAGCTTGATTACCTAGAGTGTAATGGGTGAGAAGGGTTTAGTGAAAAGGGGATTTGAGGGTGAAGATTATTGTGGATCTGATCTGAGAGTTGGTGGTAATGTGAATGGAGAATGCAAAAAATGGAAAGATTGTTTTGTAATTGAGTTTGCGTATTGAATGTGATGTCGTGTCTTCGTGTCCCTCACTTCAACAAGTGTTCAAAAATAGTCACAGTTACAGCTTGTTTTGTTTTCTTATTTATCTTCAAATTTTATCTTGACTTGGATTTTTTTTTATTTGAAAAGATCCAAATCTCCTATAGTTTAATTAAAAAGTTACTATTCTAATTGGCATTTGAGATGGGTTAAAATTGCATGCTTTAGATCATGTTATTATCCCAAATATTTTTAAATTTTATTTTGTATTTTTATTATGAGATTTAAATTTTAAACATCTTTATCTTTTATTTACAGACAAAAAATATTAAATAGAACTTTCCACTATAGTAAATTTATCTTTTGACAAACATTAAAAAAAAAATCAATTTGAAAGAACATTATTCGATTCATTCGATACAGAAAATAAGAAAAATAAATTTTAAGGAAAATCAATTTAAAGAAATAAAAGTTTCAATACTTATTTTTTGTGCAAGATCTGGGTTCATCTTTATATTATGATTTTTATTTGGGATTTGTATAAGAGATGGAAAAGAGTAGTTTTATGTAAGGTTGTCAGAATCAAGTTTTTACCTTGACTCTTTTTTATTAGGTAAAATCGAAACATAAAATCATAGAGTTTACTTCATATTAAAATTATATTAAATTTATATATATATATATATATATATATATATATATATATATATATATATATATATATAATATTTTAAATGCATTAATTATTTAAAATTTAACTTAATTATAAAGTAAAAATATATTATATCATCATGATAAAGTGTAATATTCACAAACTTGTATCAAACTATATAAATTGTCCACTAAATCATAACATATAACTTCCTAAAGATTATACAAAAATAATAGTTTCATAAGTTTTTCAAGTTCAAAAAAACAAATCTTTTCATCATCTTCTTCAACTTAATCAAAATTCAATCCTTCTACAACATCATTTTCAAATATAAAAGATTCTTTAATATTATAACCAAGATATGAATGTGAATAAAATTAAAAATCTATAGAGAAAATTTTATGGGTCGATATATAAAATGTGATTTAAAAATTTTGACAAAAAAAGTAAAATCAGGTCAAAGAGTAAAATCCAACGATTTTACATGATTTTACACGATTTCACCGATTTTAGAGAGATTTAAATCATTTAAAATCGTTCCGGAATACGATTTTACATAAAAAGGTTTTTACCAGCGATTTAACATGAAATGTTGACCTAGAAACATGAAATCTATAGAGTTTATGTTTTAAATCGAGATTTTAACAATCTTGCTTTTATGATTGATTTTGATGGATTTCGGGATGATGTTTTTGAGGGGTATGAGTGCTCTTGTGAGATAATGATTTTCTATGATGGTGGTTGAATTTTTGGGTTACCTGATGAAGATGTTGTTGATGAGTATGAATGTTCATGAGGGATGATGAAGATTTTTTGGGTTTGTGATTGATTTTATGGGTTTCTTGATAAAGATGTTTTTTATGGTTATGTGTGTTTTTAAGAGATGAAAAATTTCTGGATTTATAATTGAATTTATAGATTTTGTGCTTAAAATTGCTAAAGTTTCTGAGTTAAGATCCCCTTCATTTCTCAAATGAAATGGAGAAAGCAATTACTAAAGTATTGGTGTATGAATATATATATTCTTGAAATGTGTGACATATAAATTATATAATTTGACTTATATTTATTGAAAACATTGGTAATGGTAGTCTCCATTTCTTTTGAGAAATGGAGAGAATCTCAACCCCTAGATTTAAGGTATTGGAGTGTTTTTGAAATACATGTATGTTATGGGTTTTGGGGTGAGATTGATGAGAGGATTGAAGATAGTGTTTAACTAAGAAGAAAATAGAGAGAATAGAAAAAGAGAATTTGAAAGAAAAACGTGACAAAAAAAGAAAGAGAAGCTGATACGATACACTTGTGAGAGGGGGGTAAGAAAGAGGAATGAGAAGATTAATGATGATAGTTGATACCATATTGAATTTCTCAAAAGATTAATGTTGATACCAGTAAATGAAAGAAAAATAAAGAAGTACTCCCTCCGTTTTTTATTATAAGTCGTTTTGGAAAAAAATTGTATTTTAATATAAGTCGTTTTACAATTTCAATGAATAATTAATGCTATTTTTTCTATTATATCCTTAAATATTTATTATTCTCTCTCCCTTCCATTATATAAATTTATCTTCCACATATCATTAATGAAGGACAATTTTGTAAAAACGTTCATAATTCCTCATTTTCATACAACAATTATTATTTTTCTTAATCTATGTGAAAAGTCTAAAACGACTTATAATAAAAAACGGAGGGAGTAATTTTTTATGACAATTTTTTTAAATTTTATTTATCACACTAATTTAAGAATCAAAGATAAAAATTAAAATAATAATATTTTAACATTTTAAACAAAAACAATTGACACTCAACTACAAATTGTTACCATGGAAAATGGAAAATGTTAGAGATCTTTTTTAATTACGGCTACAATGCCCGGTAAATCATATTTGCTTGACAAATTTTCTTTTATATGTTAAAGGATTATGATTATTAATTTCTAATGTTGTGGGTGATAATAAAAAAAACAAAGATACTTACTCTATTGAACACTAATGATCCATTCCGCACTAAATTAACATACGAATGGAGCAATTTTTGTGAATCCAATCTGTTTAAATCTGATGACAGAATTCGATTTAGATTTGATGTTACTCCCGCAAACAACAAGTGTCATGTATATAAAGTTAAGTATTTCTAATTAGTTGATGTATTGTTCGTAACCATAGAGATCCTTAATCGATCTTCGTTATCCTTACCATTTTTTTCGTCTATTCACTACAACATCGCAAATAGTTGGCCACAAATTTAATTTGTTTACTTATTCATTACCATTTTTCTTTACATTTTCTCCATTCTATTTTATCTTGATTTGGATTTTTTTTATTTAAAAATTATCTGAATCCCCTATAGTTTAATAAAAAGTTACTATTCTAATTAGCATTTGAGTTTGGTTAAAATTACATGCTTTAGATCATGTGGTAATTTCACTTAGGCTCGTTTTGAGAGATGTATTTTTGAAATTTTCTAAAAATTTAAAATACAATATAATATAATAGTTTATAAAATCATATTATTTTTTAAAATATTAAAAACATCCCAAAATATAGATGCTATCCTTCAATTTTTTTTCTCTAAAATCAACTTTTAAAAGACCCTAAAATTTGTGTGTACGAGTATATATAGACCTAGAATGTTCGATCTTAAATATAAGGATGTGATTATTTTAATTTGTAAAATTGAAATTAAAATCTATTTGATTACTATTAAACAACTCAATTTATTAGAGAGTGAAACACATTAAAATGTTAGAGTAGAGAATATATGTCTGACGGGATTGAATTGTTTGGCAAGTTTTTTATTGACTTTTGTATTATTAAGATCTCATCCTTTAATTTTTTTTTTTTATAAATTTGTGTTGTTAATTATGTGATTTGGGTTGAAAAATATATATTGTTGCTTTCAATCATTTCTTTTCATCCTCTCTCCTTTTTTCTCTTATTGAAATTTTTTTTTTATTGAGATTAATCTACTTCATTGTTGTCGACACTTTCCTCCGATAAGTTACTTATATCTTTCTTTTTCTTTAACATGGATTTAATTTTGTCTTTTGATATACTTCAATTCTAAAAGGAAAGGATGGTTCCTTTAGCTATTTTTGTAGTCCTTGTTCAAAATGTGATATCAATATTAAGGATTTCTTACTGTTGCATGACTTTGTCATCTAGTTTTATTTTCTCTTAACTCATTCATGCTTAATATATTTTTTCGGCGTTTCATCCAGCAATAATTGTTATGGAAAATTGTGTACAAGAGACTTGATATGAAAGTATTAATTGACATCTTTCTTTTCTTTGAACATGTAATCATGAATGATTCTCTATAGTTCCCTCCTGGTGGCTACATCATCCCCCAATTAATTATGTCATTTAGAGGGTAGCGTGAGTAGAATGTACCCATGATGTAAAATTAATTTATTCAATTCTAGGGGGTCATAATATTTTGATTCTCTTACCTCGTTTGGAGAGGTCGAGGAAATGGGGCATGGCTTTTCCCAGCCTAAATGATCAGATATGTGGGAATTCCTCATTGTGTTGATTCTCCATGTATGTAAAAACCTTTAAGAATTATGGTTTTTGCTTGCCCTCTTCATAATTTAAACATCATCGATTTTCAAGTTTGAGGTTAGCCCCTTGATGACTTGTCTTCCTTCTTGGAGTTATATATGATCTTTCCATGACCATCTTCACTAAAGCCTCGGGTTTCATCATTCTGCGCCATCTTCCATGTTGTTTGGGAATTCCCTCAAATTATTCATAATTTGGTGACTTTCGAACCTATTTTCCCTTTTTTAAATCATTTTCTTTTCCCGTGGAAGATTTTTGTTGTCGATTTGTAGTACATTACCTTTTGTCTCGTCTTGCCCACGAGTCCATGTTTATTATTGGTGATCTTTTTCGTCCGTATTTCTTACATTTGTTATTTGTATTATTCCTTTTTGAACTAGGGATGAGTGGTGTAAGAGATCGTGAAATTACTCCTCAGAGTTTCTAGGCCGCCTCTAGACAGTTGATTTATCCTTCTACTGCTCATGAAGTTGGGGGACGTCAATCAAATTTTAAAACTGAAATCAAATTTTTTAAAAAGCAACCTTGGACCAATGGTTCTTCGATAACATAGAAATATTTAACAATTGTTCCTCATGAAGATCAATTGATTTATTTCTTTCCCACTATGCTTAACATTACCTTCTCTTTGGACCTAGTGACCATACATGCCATTATTCCTTGGGTGGATTCATTGTGGATTGTAGGTTTGAGTCCCATTGGGCATCACTCTATGTTTTTGGTGTGTCTCCCATATCTAGTCAAACAAATGACTTTGATTTATAATTTTCTTTCCTCAAATGATACCAAGGCGCTGAGGGAGGAGAAACTCTCTAGGGAATTGGAATATAGTAGGTATGAGGAAAAGTCGGTGAGTTAAAGAAGAAGTGGAAATAAGTGATTCATGTCCTCCAAGAATATAAGAAGAGATTCATTGAAAGGCATCAATTGACTCAAGATTATTTTAAAGAGTGGATCCAATTATTAGATGCAAAAAATAATCAACCTGGCATTCTTTTGGCCATATGTTTAAAGGGGGAATTAAAGGAGAAAAAGATAATGGAAGCACAAATTTTGGATTTTGATAAGAATGTTGTTGTGCTTCATCGTGAAAATGAGATTCTGAAAAGTGTCCAGGTCAATACAAATTTGAGGGGTCCAAAGATAAAGAGGTTTATTTAGCCTTAGCCAATGTAAAACTAAAGAGGGTCTACCGAGAGGCGTGTCCTCTCCTTGAAAATAGGGTTCTTGATTTGAGTTTTGAAGTCTTCCATCTTGCCAGGGAATTTTCAAAATTTGAAATGTAGGAGGTTATCACAAGTGCATGAAGTTTTGAAAATGCGATAACTCATATTTGTGTTTAGAACCCCTCAGTTTCTTTCGTGACTTCTAGCCTTGATCCTAGTTAGGTGGTCTGGGAAGGTCGGTTGGATAAAAATAGTTTTTTGTAATTTGTCTAGGGGAAATTTTCTTTTGTATTTGATTATGGACTAATATGGTTATATATGACTTTTTAAGCAATTTTGTTTCCCTGCATTTTAACTATTTTTTTCTTCGTGGTTTCGTTAGATTTTCTCTATCATGTGACTTCAAAAAGATTTCTTGTTTTGTAAAGATCCTAACTCTAGTGTTTGTCCATATTTTTTCTAGTAGTAACCAAATTTTCTTCATTAGCTTAACCTTTGGGTAGCCTTCAACTCACTAAAAAGACACATCTTATTTTGGCATTTCCTTTGTCAAAACTAGCATTTATTTTCAATGATTGGATGATTTTAACTTTAGAAAATTCCCATCTTTGGTAACGAATGGGTAATAATATTGTCTACTTATGACTTATGTCCTGAGCAATTCTCGGCCCCTAGTAAATATGGGTGTTCTCAGTTCATAGTAAATTTTTCCTCTATGGGCCTTTCTCAGTCAAAATCGATGTTTCTTTATGATTCCTTAAATTAAATAGGGATGTTCCTATTTTATAGGAACTTTTTCCTCTTTGGATCTTACTCGATTAAAATCGATACTTCTTTATGATTCCTTAAATAGGGATGTTCCTGATTTTTAGGATTTTTTTTCTCTTTGAATTTTACTCGATTAAAATCGATATTTGTTGTCACTCTATAATAGAGACATTCCCGATGTAGAAATACCCTTTGTTTTTCCCCTTCTTTGGTTTTTTAAACTCTAGAATAAAAATGGAGCGATATTTTTCAAATAGCCTTTCTTCTCTCCGGTGGCAAACTAGATTAAAAAAAACTAGATTTTAAATTTTTTTTGTTATTAGGAAAGTAAGGTTTGAAGCTTAAAGAAAAACTAGTTAACAATTTAATGAAATGAATTTGTAAGAAACACTTGTTAAAAAATTTAAGATTCGAATGAAGTGAAACTCATAATTAACATGTTTATTCATATTAAATACTTAGCAAATATCTTAGTGTAACTCTTAAAATTTGCAAACAATTACAAATATGTATCTTTTGTTCAATCGAGTTAGAAATTATATAATTCACTACTATTCACCATCTTCATGTTCAATACTTAATAATCTTATCATTTAACAACTCACAACAATTTAGAATACTTACTCTAATTACTATCAATTTTTTTTATATACGTGGTAAACTTTTTCAATTACTTTTTTTTTTGTTTTGTTGTCAATACAAGGTCAATTTCATTTGTTTGCAGCAAGTAGCTTATCTCACACAAACTAAACATTGCTTGATGAATTCTCCCATTGAACAAGTTCCCTCATTGCCTCCTCAATCTCTATTGTCCCTTGCATGCACACACTCAAGCAAAACCCAACAACACTCAAGCTCAAAACAACTTCACTTTTCACCTCATTCTCACCTTCACCATAATACAAATTATCAACAACCTCTCTTGACCTTTGAAGAAAAGACTCAACAATTTCTCTTATTCCATCTTCTCCTAAACTTGAAAGCCAATCACAATCCACTTTAGACTTTCCCATTTCAACATCCCAAGACATGTTCTTCTTTTCTTTCTCAACAAACTTGAATGACTTCATTTTGGAAATTTCTTCAAGGCCTTTGATGGAAGAACAAATTACTTCCTTAACATGTAGAAGTTCACTTTGTAACATGTTCACTTCTTCATTGACAAAATTATTATCACTTCTTTGAAACTCTTGTTGAAGTGATTTTAATGCAAGTGCTCCAAAATGCAAAACATCCACCAACTTTGACAATGAGCCCAAAAGCCTATTATAGCAACCACTATGAAATGGTACAAACCAAAAATTGGGCTCAGCTTCAGCTTCTATCACAAATTTCTTAAGCTCATTAACTTGCACTTTTAATTTTCTTTGATTCTCTTTCAATTGTAAATCGGTTTTGTCAACTAGGCTCAATGTCTCAATTGAATCAATGAGAATGGACAAACATTGAGAAAGTTCAAATTTGGCACATGTTGAAGCCCTTTTGGGCCAAAAAAGAAGATCCACAAAAATAGAACAAGAAAGCCCAATAAAAGTTTCAATGATTCTCTCTATCGCGAACTCGCTTGGCGGGCCAAAGTTTTTCCGGCCCAAAATTAAAACAGCCCCAATAATTGCCGATATACCACCAGCAGGCCCATACATTCGACTTCGTTGAAGGAAACTTGTGAAAATAAACCATGGAAGTAGAGACAAGAATCTCATCGGCATTAATCGATTAAACACGAAACATCCCAACACACCGTACACGGTACCAATAACAGTTCCTTGGGCTTTTACATTTGCGGCCCGAAATGTAGCTTCTCTACCTGAAACGTAACTTACAGCCACAGGAAGCCCAGACCAGAATCCACTTTCCTTGCTATACAATAAACCCATGTAAATGGATAGGCCCAATGAGAAAGAGTACTTAATCGCCGGGAGAAAATTTGAGTTTTTTAATGTTGTGGCCCAATAGGCCCATTTATCATTGCCTTCAGAATGATTTTCTTTTTCCTTAATGGGCTGGGCATGAGAATTAGTTGGGCCTTCGGTTGATGGTTTCATGTGAAGGAGTTTGGCACAAAATAGGAAGAAAAAGATTGGTAATTCTTGTTGAGATGTTGGAATGGTATGAAGGGATTGGAGAAAATGTGTGATGTTTTTTGAATTGGATTCTGGGACAGTAAGTGAACCACCACCTAGGTAGTTGTGTTTAGCATTTTTTATGGTTAGGTTAACATGTTCCTCAAGTGTGTTTAGACCATGTGTTAGGTCTTGGTTAAGAATGTTTATTGGGAATGTTTTGGTGGAACTTAAAGCTAATTCCATTCCTATAAGACTAGTATCTACCTCTTGAAGTTTCTTTCCCAAGTTATTGTAATGTGGTTTGAAAAAATTGATTGGAAGCCTCTCCCACTTCATGCCATCCTATTCAAAAAGAAGTTAAATTAATACACAAATATCACTTAAAGTATTTAATAAATATCACTTCACGCAGTCAATACATCGAAAGTTATTAGATTTAGATCATACACCCTATTTCAAATTCAATATATTTTGGTTATGTAATCTCGAATTTGTATATTATAAAATTAAATTAATTGATTTTATGAAAGGAGTTTGTTGAACTTACTAGATAGCGTAAGATGGTTGAAAAGATCTTGGTTCGTTTGGTCGTCAAAATCTTAGCACGAGAGATTAGTCCTAATGCAGAAGTGTTCTCCTTCTCACTAATTACCTTTACAAGAAGCTTCAATCTCTTCAAGATATTATTTGTTAATAGTTTGTAGTTTTTGTTCACCTGCATTAAACACAAAACAAACTTAGATTGTATTGTTGTTTTTTAAAGAAATCTTACATTTATTCTACTAAAAGCAACACCAATATTTAAAAAATTAAAGACACAATTAAAAAGTTTGTAGCAAGTCATTTTGAATTTTTGTTAGTTGCAGTATTATATCATATAAACTAAAATATTGAGAATACTCCAACATTTGGTAGTTTAGATTCTCAATAGTGTTGGATATCAACGTGGGACAAGAATGTAGATTATTGAATAATCCACTAATAATAAATTAACCCTACTATGAAATTAGTTAAGAAATGTCGAGCACTTGTTGACAATATACAGAATTGAGTGAGGGGCCACTAGAATCTACATTGAAGATCATCACCTTTATTTAAAATTCATTAAAACACACGAATGTTTAAAATCTTAAATCGACCTATTACTTAGACGATTTAAACGAGTTAGATAGATCTAAATCGTTGTAAGATTCAAACAATTTAAATATATGGACCTGAAAGATCTAGATCGTTGTAACACTAAGACGGTTTATATAGATGACTCAAATACATCTAGATTTTTGTAACAAACTTCCTTACAATATATATTATAAATTTTATGAATATATCTGTAATGTTTAAGCTTGTACAGGATAAGAAAGGATATTTAAAATCTTGATTTATTCCGCAGAATCTAATACATTAAAGAGGTGGAAACTTGTCATCCCTATATTTTTTTGAATGTTTAATTTTATTATTATTTTCCTAAAGTGGTTTGGACCTATGAAGCCATATTTATAAAGTCCAAATTGCAAAGAATTAAAGCATATATAACGTCACCCATTTAAATAATCCTAATGATTTACGTATCATATTCCATTCCATTGAACTAATTGTTAGTACTGAGAACCCAATTTACCTGCCTACCTCTCTATCCTATTATATCTAAGATTCATGGCTCCAAAGGGTAATTAATCCTATTTACAAAACCTTTTTTAATCAATCAACCAACATTTTCACTGTAAGTACAATTTATGGATGACGTGAAGATTCCACTTAAATGGTACTAGTAAATGTTGGGAATAAAGAATTTTAGAAAATGTAGTATCCTATTCAAATAATAGTATTTCTGTACGAATTTATAGTGCTAATTTGATAAGCAACTATTTCATTGGTGCAACTTTTGAACAACACTCATATTTGTCCAATATTAACAAGTTGTAATTTTGATTTGTCACCAATGCACTCAAAATACTATGGAGTTTTATTTATTAAAAGCTTATTATTACTAACAATATTTATAATAACAAACAAAACATATGACCAAGTTAATGACAGAACAACTTAACATCAATAGTTTTAATAAGACTGTATTAAGACTACATAGCTGATTTTAAACCAGTACATCTCTTTTTTATATATACATGCATGATACTAACACAATCATGTAAAAATGTTATTAATTTAATAAAATAAATTAACAGTATTAAATAATTTTGAATTTTACATAAAGAAATTAAATGTGATCTGTTCGATATTTTTAAAAAAAAAAAAACAAGAAATTAAATTTCACAACTAAATTGATAAAATTCAATATTTTGTTTAAACAGCCAATATTAACATTCTAATTGCTAAAATTTATATTCAACTATTAAGCATGGTAACTTAGTTTTATGTTCAGATTTCATATCTATTTGCAATAAAAATAATTTTGAGTTTTACATTAAGAAATTAAATGCGATCTATTCAATAAAAAAATTATTTTTTAAAAGAATAAGAAATTAAATTTCACAACTAAATTGATAAAATTCAATATTTTGTTTAAAACACTCAATATTAACATGCTAATTACTAAAATTTATAATAATTTATTAAGCAGGCTAACTTTATTTTATGTCCAAAATTCATATCTATTTGTAATAAAAATAATTACATCCATACATTTTTAATAAACATTTAAAAAAAAATAGTTTCATATTAATCATATTCATAACTACCAAGAGATATTTATAAAGACAAAACATGATATCTTGCACTCTAAGAAAAAAAACAACAAAAAAGCTTGTCTGATTTTTTATTGCCACTCATAACATAACAGTCAAAATCACAATGATGAAATGGAACACATAAGTCACAACAACAACAAAAAAAATCTAATTAATATTCAATATTATGCATTAAAAAATCTAATTAAAACTCAATAATATGTTCAATATTATACATTAAAAAATCTAATTAAAACTCAATATTATATTCAATATTATGCATTAAAAATCTAATTAAAACTTAATATTATGTTCAATATTATGCATTAAAAAATCTAATTAAAACTCAATATTATATTCAATATTATGCATTAAAAAATCTAATTAATAATGTTTTGAACATAGCATGAAGAAAAATGATAAAAATTAATTACCTGGTAGCAAGCAAAACGTGGAAAAGGAAGAAGCAATGCAAGCACACAAGCAATTACACCCAAACAAGTACTAGCAGCCAAATGAATAGGATGCATAATAGCATCAACATGAACACCATTTGAGTAAGCCAAAACATACACCAACACAATCTGTCCCAATGAAATTCTCTTAGCTATCACATGTGTCGATTGAGCTGATGGCAAAACCACAACAAATGCAGCCAAAGCCACAGCAATAGAAACTGTTCCTTCAGAGAATCTATTTGGGCCTATAGCCCACAAACTCAACATAGCCGGGCCTAAGCTTTGAATCGTAGCGTAAAGCCCGAGCCAACAACCGCGTAGCGCGTCTCCTAACGTCGCGTCGTTTATGATAATCAGAATCACGACGACGTAAGAAAACGCGGGAAATGTTATGAGACTTGTGATAGAAGTTGGTCCATAGAGTGTTACACTTGCAACTATGGTGCAAGCTAAGGCTGCTCTGAATGCTGAAGAGAGACACTCTTTCCATAATAAAGGAACGTTGAAGAAGTTCATAATTAGGTTAATTAGTGGTAATCTCTCCATTTGGTGTTTTTTTTTTGTGTTAGTGAGTGTTGCATGGGGTTTGGTTTTATAAGGAGATGTATAAGAAGAAATGAAGAGCATGTGTGATAAGTTGATAAGTGGTACTAATTAATTTCAATTTGAGAATTAATTAGTTATTTTTGAGGTAATGGATGTGATGTGATGGATTAATTAGGTTTGAGTATTTCATGTGGTAGTAGTACTATATGAGTATATGAATAATAATATTTTATTCTTTTGTAAGAGATGATGGAATGGAAGTGATGTATACGTAGGACCATATAGGCTGCACTATAAATGTTTGGTGTCAAACTATTCCTAATTTTTGTTCTAACAATATGGAGGTACGGAATGAAATTGATAAAGACACACGTCAAACATGTACATGGTCTATATATATATATATATATATATATATATATATATATATATATATATATATATATATATATATATATATATATATATATATATATATATATATATATATATATATATATATATATATATATATATATATATATATATATATATATATATATATATATACTCCATATATATATATATATATATATATATATATATATATATATATATATATATATATATATATATATATATAACTTCTCATTTATTAGACATATCTTTAATTCTTACAAATGAGGTTGAGAAGTGTGTCTAAGATATGTTAAAGAAAAGAAATAAATTAAAAGAGTTGTTTTGTATGAATCTATACATGTGTTTGACGCAAAGACATTTTGAATTTTATGTTGTTGTATTACTGGTGTTAATTATCTGTTTTTGGGACAAAATAGGACTAATAATTTAGATTTCGACCAATAAATAAATAAGTCAATTAAATATAAATAAGAAATCAAATTCAAATTGTATCGAAGAGTTTGTCTTATACAACTTTAATCATATAACTATTTCTAATTTGCCAAAAAAAAACAGTTGAATACTTTAAAATTTTAAATATTAATATATGTTTTGAGTTTAATAATTATGGATGGATGGATGAGGTAAAAAAAGTTACTCACATATTATAATATTATTTTTTGAAATATATGTAAAGTTAGGTTTAAAAAATGACCTAAAAGTAGATTTTTAGAATTTAGAATTTAAAGGTATTGCATAGACACACTATGTTAAAATCAATATTATATATATAATTAGTTAAAATATTTAAATTTATCATATTATATCAGTATTTTAAAATTAAAAATATATATTTTAAATATATATTTCTTATTAATTTATCGTATAAAATATTTTTTATTGTTGGTGCATATTCTTTTTCCTCAGTTATTTATAATGAATAGAAAATAAATAATATTTTACTAAAATATTAAGGTCTAGCTTTAAATAACATCTATATTAGACTCTTAAATATTTACATGCTGCTAAAATTGATTATGTCCAAGAAAAATCGACGTATAGTTATTTTTCAAAGTCAAATTTTTTTTTAATGAAACTTCATCTATTTATTTTCCCTTTTCAAACTAGAACCGCCTAGAGTAAATTAAAGCAAACAAAGGAAGAAAAAGAAGACTTGAACACAAAAAGAAAGCAGAAATCATACAGAAACGTCACAAGAAGGCTCTAGAGAAATACACTGATTTTCGAAATATTGATTTACTTTGACGCCGAATTTCTAGAACGTTGAAGAAGATAAAAACTTATGGCTATGTTGGATGGAATAAATTTATGATTCTCTCGGGATGAGATTTGAATTTCGCTACTTGTAAATAATTTTGAAAAATATTAAATTCACTTTTTGAATCTCTTACTTATCTCAGGAAATTTTAAATATGTCTTTGTTTTTATAGGTGAATATTTCGAAAGTATATTATTTTTAAAAAATATTTGATTTTTCCATGCGTGTATCTATATAGGTGTATCTATGTAAGCTTTCTAAGCTAGTGTACATTGACAGAAAATACAAATAAATTCAGTTTAGGAATTGTTTCATAGGTACATCTACGGAATGACTTAGCGTCAAAATATTCCGTAGATATACCTACGGAAGCATCTGATATAGTTTAAAACAGCATGATCACTTCTCCATTAATACATTTTTTCTTCAACACTCACTTTCACCACCCTAAAAAATCTTACTTCATCAATATCATTTTCTACTCCAGAGATCCAACCTTTTGGTGCAACAAATCAAATGGAGCAAGAGAAAACTGAATTTCAGGTAAATAGTCATCTTTATCCATTGCACTGCTCACTTTATGCATCAATTTTCTGCACAAAAAAAAAAAGAAGTTATGTTACTTCCGTAGGTACATCTACGGAACGTGTTGAAGATGAACATGTTTCGGAAGTGCATCTACAGAACGTGTATGTGTTGTTTTTTCCAGCAGTCTTGTGATTTTGTGTTATTTGTGTTATTGTTTACAAATAGGTATGGTGCACCCCGATAATATCTCAATAGAATTAGTTCCTTCAATCGATGTTTCACCGAAGGTTAAAGGGGTAGTCGTAAATGTGGCCGATGTCGGCGGTGACTTTAATAACAAGCAAGAGTTTGATGATCGGGAAAGCATGCTCACATGGATTTGTAGGAATGCAACTAACCTTGGTTTTGGTGCGGTAATAGGAAGATCAGATAATGGTACGACAAGAAGAAACGCTTTCGTAACAATGTTGTGGGAAAGAAACGGGAAATACCATCCTCCTCTAAGAAAATTTAAAAGAGACGACACGGATACTAGAAAATGCGAGTGTCCATTTAAAATTCGTGGTTACATGGTGGCTAGCAAGAAGTGGAGATTTAGTGTTATTTGTGGTTTGCATAACTATGACATATGCGCAAAATTACAAGGTCATCCTAGTGTATGTTCGCTCAATCTGGAAGAGAAGACATGTATTAATGACATGTCCTTAAATTTTGTCCAACCGAAAAATATACTTGCTACATTGAAACGGAAGGAACCCGACAACGTATCAAATATAAGGCAAGTGTATAACATCTGGTATCGCAATAATAAGGCGATTAGGAGAGATAGAAGTGAGATGCAACACCTGTTGAAATTGTTGGATGATAAAAAATATGTGTCGCGGTATAGAGCTTGCGACGATGGGGTTACTCTCCGAGATATTTTTTGGACTCGTCCTGATTCAATAAAGTTGTTCAACATTTTCCCGACAATGCTCCTTCTCGATTCTAACTACAAGACCAACAAGTATCGACTTCCATTATTTGAGATGGTCGGTGTTACATCCACCGAGAACATATATGTCGTTAGTTTTTCTTTTTTGGAGTGTGAAAAAAAGGATAATTTTATGTGGGCATTAGAGGTGTGTCGGTCATTTTTTAAGAAACAAGTTGAGATGCCTAAGGCGATTGTTACGGACCGCGATACCTCTTTGATGATTGTGGTGGCAAAGGTATTTCCTTCTTATAATACATTATTTTGTCGATATCAAATAACAAGTAATGTGAGAAGTAAGGTTAAACCCGCCGTAGGAAAGAAACAAGTAGAGACCGAAGGTGGAAAATCGGTGAAGCCCGGTGTGATTGTTGAACAAATAATGGATGCATGGACTCGTATTACAAATTCTTCGACAAAAGAATTATACACCGATTCCGTCATTCAATTTCGAAAAGTGTGTGAAAAGTATCAGGATTTATTGAAATATGTTGAAAGCACCATTCTTGATAAGGTGAAGGAGAAGTTTGTATGTGTGTGGCCTGATAATGTCTGACACCTTGGAAATACAACCACAAACAGAGTTGAATCGGCACATGCTAGTTTGAAAAATTGGTTGACTAATAGCAAGGGTGACTTGTGTCAAGATTGGGACACCGTAAATCTCATGATCAAAAACCAACACAATGAGATACAAACCACACTTGGTTAGAGCATTACGGTGTTGGAACATCGATTTAGGGATAACATACTTTATTCTCAATTTTTCGACAATGTGTCTTGGTATTATAAAGAAACTTTTTATAAAAGCTTCAAATGAAACTTTATAAAGAAACTTTTTATAAAAACTTCAAATGAAAATTTTGTTTGAATAGTTATTCTTAAAATGTAATTTTAGGTATTTCATCTATTTATGGAGAAAAAAAATTGTATGTCAAATTTACAAAAAACCACTTAATTTTGAAGCTATTTCAAATAGATTTTCATAAAAATTATTTTTGAAATACAATTTTTTTAAAAAATTGCGATTTTGCCTAAGTTTTGGTCTTCAATAATGTGTATTTATGTCATAGGATGTCAAAATTAGTGTTTCATTTAGAAAAAACGAATATAAAAAAACTTATAATATTTTTAAAAATGATTTTAGAAAATCTATATTCAAAAATACAAAGAAAAAATCTATTTTTTTAGATTATGTATATAAATGTTAAAGGAATGATGCTATTTTTTAAAAAGCGTAGTGAATAATGAACAATTTAAGGAGCAAATATATTCTTCTTGTAAGTGATTTTTGGGTAAGTTAAATCTCCTTGTAATTTCTACCGTTGGATATTACTTGTTACAAGGGTTTTCCATCTTCACGTGCCAAAATCTCATTTTTGATATGTTGAGAATTTTTTTTATAAGAATTTCTTTTATATGATAAGAAATTTACATTTTTATATATGATAAAAAATTTTATTATAAGGTGTAACGTGAAATGATGATTTTGAGTCAATTATTTAAATGCATTCATTATATAAAACATTTAAGTAATTTTTATCTGATTCGTTATATGAAGTTATTGCAGCTGTAGTCTATGAAATTCCTTTTCTATTTCAAGAATTGACACTCTGACTTTTTATAGTTAAATTTACAACAATAATAATAATTGAATCTAGTGCAAGACTTGGATCTATTTTAGAATTTTTCATGAACATTTTTATTTTTTCTTGATTCTTACCCTTTTCTAGACACTGGCTTCAAACTGATTGTTTAAATCGTTTTTTTTTCCTAACATCTTCGTTTAACAAGCAGTCGTTAACACAATTCATGTTAAGTTTTCCTTCTCAAATTGAATTGCAGAGAGTTACAAATTACAACAAAAGTGTTTGACTTTCATGCAGTGAACTAAGGAGAAGAAGTATATGTAACACGACATATATCTTCATTCCATTTTTCTTCAATGAATTTACAGTACCTTTTAAAATATTTAGATGTTCGATCATGTTTTAACAATGTGAATACTTCAACTTCATTAGTCGTTTAACAAGGTGGACTTTATTTTTGCGTGTCTTCTTTAGAGTTAATGATTCAAGCTTTGTTCACAACTCGTGCACGATAGTATTAGCTAATACATGCTCGAACAAGCTTAAACCAATGTACTTTTGAATCAAAGCTACTAATTTTTCGATTCTCTATCTTTCAAACTTTATCAATTTTCCCTCCAGATTTATCATTTTGCATGATTGGAATGTGCATGTCTTTGCCATATAAGTGATTTTTCATCAGTGGCTTCTAATATACATAATTGTCTGACATTAGTTTAAAAATATCTCCTTCATGAGTGATAAGAACTCTCCTTCTTTAATTACACATGACACAACTTTATTTAAGAAATGTGGCTAGAGTTGTATACTAGGATAAAAAAATGAGTTTGTGAATGTAGTGCACCAGGTAAGTTCTCAAGAAAGTGACGGGAATCAGTACAAACCCATAAATACCAAGTTTTTCTTCAGTCAGAACTTTCCTAGTCATGCATCAAAAACACTAACACGTTATTTTCAACAATAAAAATATTTGTTTTTTTTTTTAATGTGGAAGATCAAACGTTGCAACCATATATACCGAAAAAAATTCTTAATCTCAAAGCTCCAATAACTTTGATACCGTTGTTGAGAAATGTTTGAATAATTTTTTTTATGTGAACTCAAAATTGACACTAAGCGAAAGAAAAAGTAAAGAAAAATAGTGGTAAAATCATATAAAAAACTTTTAATGCAAAAAATCCTCTCTCAAGAAAAGAAAAAATCATGTGATCTACTCCAGTAAAATATCTTTATTATAGAAAAGTATAATTGCAAAATCTCTTGATACATAAAGATCTCTCTCAATCTCACTCGTCTCGGATTATATACAATATAGTTCAATTTTATTTTTTTGGCTTATCACCACCGGTATAGTCCGGTTCAGGGGTCAGTCTGGCATCAAGTGGGTTCAGTCCCCTCCCGATCGCAGTTATGAGGGATCGAACGGTGGTTCTCCCTACCAAGTTCAGTGTCAATCACCACTGAACCAACCAACGATTGGTTCATTCAACTTTCACTAAACAATATTGAAAGCTAGATTATCTCTTAAACATACTAGAACTTTATTTCTCACTATCACTCTTGAATTAGATGGTGAAATTTTTTACGAAATCTGCTATTTATAAGAGAATAATGTGATTTTGAAATTTTAAAAAAGATCCAACCATTAATGTTTAGATTTTGTTCACTGCTACTGTATGGCATGAAACCATAGAGCATGAAACTATCCAACCATTCTGATTGTAGTATCCCAACAACACCAGCAAGAATTTTTAAGTTTGAATGCTTTGGATCATAATATTCGCACCTATTTTACTCATACTTGGGATATTAATGATAAATATTATTCCATTCTAGAACTAGAAATAGAGAGAGACATGGAAGCTACGATGGAGGTGAGCTTCTGATGTGGTTGAGCGAGGGCGTATCTGCAAGGTTAACACTTCGACGCTTAAATCAGTATGTGAAAAAGTGGAGAGTATTCAAATTATATTTGAAACTTGTTATCGGAAATGACGACATTCTCTATATATATGGTAGGGGACTAATGGCCTCGCTATCTTTCAATCGTGTAATGTCGAGGACCGTTGGATGTGCTTGAGGCATAAATCTCCTGTAGTAGGATGTAGGATAGTTCTATGGTAAGGAGAAGATTCTAGAGACATAACGGTGGAGCAGGCCCAAAATATATGACTTAGAATGTACTATCTCATAATGGTTGGTTCTATAGGGGTATGGCCGGCCCAAAACAGTTACTCCCGTAACTTACTAGGTACCAGGGAGTCTTTAGTGACTGCGGTCGACTTTCAACCCTCTGACTAGTACCCAGATGGCTGCCTCCGAATGCCCATTAGTTTGGGGGTGATTTTTGTCGCCATGATTTTTGGTAAAGCTTCTGCTTCAATCTATTTGATAAAATAATCAGCGGCTACAATCAAGTATCTGAGTTGGCAGGGCGCCAAAAGGACCAAGAAGGTCCAATCCACATTGCATGAACGACCATGGTGAGGTTAGAATGTGTAGTCCGATGGATGGGGCATTGAAGACGACTTAGTGCCCCTGATATTAGTTGCATTTCTTTATATAATCTTGAGCGTCTCGGGCCATGGTCCATCAAACGTATCCCGCTATTAGAAGTTTTCTGGACAAGGCAGCTTATCCTAGTTATCCCCATGTGGACCTCTATGAGAGCGTAGCTAGCCTATTCCTTTTCTAGGCATCTTAGCAGGAGGGTGGGGAGACCTCTCTTGTATAAGTTTCCCCCAATTATTGTGTATCCAATATTCCTCATATTTACGAAGGTTTCTTCTGATGGATTTGGGGGAATATTCTCATGCTCAATGTACTATTTGATTGGAGTGATCCAAGAAGGAAGGGTTCGTACACCTATGGTCATCAAAGTTTTCTCCACTTGTCTAATACTTAGCATTTTCTTTGTTTCCTAGACGATTGAATGATTGATTATGGGATTTTGCATGCTGGTTAACCGAGATAGTACATTGGCACAAGTGTTTTCTTTGCGGGGGACATTGGTGATTTCTTATTACCTGAAATTTGATGATTTTTTAGTATCTCACTAAAGGTACTTTTTTTTAATAAAGGGTATTTAGCTTGAGCTTCACCCCGGATTTGAGAGCGACTAACTGGGAATCTGTTCACTTGAGGCATTCCCCTACCTATTCGGCTTAAGTTATCCCTTCCATTATTGCCTTGTATTTAGCTTGATTGTTGGTGGTTGGGAATTTGAACTTCAACAAGACTTCTATCATGAGTCCACAACTGATTTCTAGAATAACTTTTGCTCTTCTTCCACGGCTCTTGGATGATCCATCTATGAGTACCACTCAGGTGCGGTCTGGTGTAGATGGCACAACAGCCATCTTCTCTTAGAAGTTAGAGAGCAATTGTGTTTTTAGTACCTTCCTTGCTTCAAATGAGATTTCAAAGTTGGATAACTCTATTGCCCATTTCGTTAGTATCCCAGCCAGGTCTGGCCAATAAAGCACTTTCCTCAAGGGTAAATCTGCCCAAACTACTCTATAGTGTGTCACGAAATATCATATGAGCTTTCGAGATGCCACCACCATTTCTAGGGAAGCTTTCTCAATTATTTGATACTGAGTTTGTGCTTCGGCTAGGGCCTTCGATACAAAACATATCGGACTTTGCCTGCCATTCATTTCTCTTATGAGTATGACACTCACCTCCTTTTCGACAACTGCTAGGTAAATATGCATAACCTCCACTGTCGTCCGTTATATGAGTACTAGTGGAGTATCCAAGATTCTTTTCAAGGTTTTGAATGCATCATTGTATTTGGTAGTCCATTAGAACTCTGTTTGTTTCCTCAACAACCTGTAGAAAGGTAGCGCCTATTGAGCGGATCTGGAGATGAACCTATACAAAGGAGTCTACATCCCATTTAGTCTTTGATTATCCTTCTTTGAAGTTGGTGCCTTCATCAGACAACCGCTTCACATTGATCAAGGTTTCCCTCAATTTCTCGCTTTGTCAAATAGAAAGCTGAAAAATTGTTGGCCCTCACAGTAAAAGTGCCCTTTTCAAGGTTGAGCCCCATATTGTATAGTCGGACCCTTTTAAACACCCATTGAAGATGTTGTGTGTGAAGTGTTTTCTCACTAAACTTCACTATCATGTCTTCCATATGTACTTCCAACATTTCCCATATTTCTTCTTATAAGATCTTGTTTATTATTTATTGGTAGGTTGCTATGGAATTTTTAAATCCGAAAGGCATGACATTGTACTAATAATTGGCTTGCTCTGTCATTAATGCAGTTTCCACTTGGTCGGGGTCCAAACATTAGTATCTAGTTGTATCAAGAATATGCGTCCATGAAGGATAAAAACTAGTAGTCGTTCTAATTATCAATAAGTTAGTCAATGTTGGGAAGTAGATGCGAATCTTTTTAGACATGCTTGATTAGGTCGGTGTAGTCAACACACATCCTCCATTTTCCCGAAGCCTTTTTGACTAGAACCATGTTAAATAACCATTCAGTATAATTTGCTTTTGAAATGAACTTGGCATCTGGTAGTAACAACATCACATTATATATATATATATATATATATATATATATATATATATATATATATATATATATATATATATATATATATATATAAAATATATATATATATATATATATATATATATATATATATATATATTATCTACAAGGTTAACTCGTATAGATATTAGAGAAATACTTTTTACCGTATATACATATTCATCATTTTTTTATCTTGCATTGATATATATATATATGCAACACTAAAACAATTTAGGGTCGGTCCTGACTTGTTAGAGGCCCTGAGCCAATAATAAAAGTTAAGCCCTAATAAGAAACTAAGCAACTAACCTTGAATTTCTATTTTCCTTTTTTGGGTTATTATATAAATTTAATAATAAATAGATTTACTACATGGTGAATCTTTAAGTATAAATTTAAATATAATTTTTATATATTATTATTCAAAGCTCATTCTTAAAATAATTGAAAAGTTATGCATATATGTTTTTTAGTTATATTAATATAAGTTGTATTTTTAATTATATGCTAGTAAGAGACTCATACATTCGCACGGCTCGTGCAGAATAGTTAAAAATGTTGAATAAATATAATATAGTGATGTATTTGAGTGTTGTATACGAAATATAAAAAAATAATTATAATTGAAATGATGTTATTAATCAAAGTTCTCGAGTGGACTTAACAGAAGAAGAAGATTTTTAAAATGAAAGTTCTCAAGTGAAAATGAAATTGTAAAATATGCTTAATCCAAGACTTGAACCGACTATCATTCAAGCAGTAAATCATGCATATAACCACTCGGCAACCATTCGAGTAGTGAATCTTGCATATAACCACTCGAGTATCTTCTAATTCTGAGGTTCTAAATCGTGGGTCTGATTAGCCTGACCTAAAACCGACCTTGAAACAATTGATACATACAGTGTAATTTCTATAAGTGGTACCAAAATAAGTGTATGCATAGCACTAGCACAACTCTAGATATTATCATCTCTAATGTATAATCTCGTATAGAGAGGAAGATGCACTACTTTCTTTTCTTAGCTAAGATCCCACTATGCCGTATATCTCGTAGGCTGCTTCCTAGTTTAGTTTGGAACAAAATCTTTTTGAATTCTCTTGAGCGTCACGCTAAGAAAGATTTAGTGGGAGTAATCTTTCCTTTTATTTATGTTTTCGGTCCAATATAAAATACGGAAAAGAAATCATACACGCCTCCTTATTACTTTTAGCACTGCCAAATTACTTAAATTGTTCAAGAATCTTAGAATTTAGATTTTAGATTGTAAGGTGGCTTCTACTTATAAATATTTATTAAGTTGGTACAAAATGAATTTATACTTTAAAATAACAAGTTTTAATAACAGAAAAGTCTCAAAATTTAGAGCTGACTTTATGTAGAATGACACATTTCATCTTATAAGTTGGTTGTATAGTGGTGAGTTAGGTCAAATTTTTAATTTTAATATGATATTAGAGTTTATCGAACGAACATGATTTGTCCCCCATTAATATTTACATACCAAACTTAATAGTACCGAATGTGATGAGGTGTATTTGAAAATTCTTAAACGCTAAATTGATAAGAAATAGTGATTTTATATAGAATGACATTTTTTATCTTATAAATTAGTTTGCTAAGAACCAACTAGGTCAAACTTTAATTCTAAATATCAACCTATGAAGTATACATAGACTCCGACATGGATATCGTGATACGACATGGACACTTCGACATTAATAATGTCAAAAATATAGAAACATTGACACCGCTACACATAAGATAATATTGTGCTTCATTTATCCATATATTACTAAAAGCGTTAAAAATATTCTAATCAAAATTAATGTTAATTTTTATTGATAAGATTGTTTTAATACATATTTAAACTTTTTAGATGTGTGTGAGATTTATAAAAAAAAAAAAAAACATATAAATGTGTGTTGAAAAAAAACAATTTTCTGTTTGAAGTATTTGGCGGAGTTATTTAATTTGTGATATGAATGTCATACAAGTGTCGGATATTGATTAAAAGAGTGTCGAAGCAATGAAAAATCAATTTTTAAAGAATATTTGTCTAACTTTTTCGACAATTATTTAACTTTTTTAACACGTGTCATACGAGTGTCATATAAATAGATACTGACGCATGTCAATGACGCATGTCAAATATCGTGTGACACTTGATGTTCGTGATTCATAAATATAAATATGAACTTATGGTTTTCTTAGAATATAATTTGGTTGATGTTTAATTTTGAAGTATCTCTATCAATTATTTTTTAGCCTCAAGACTTGTAGACATGTATAAGATATTTGAATCTTATGAAGTTTATATTATTCCAAACAAATTATATATATTAATCTGCTGCTCAGCTTTAACGAACTAGTTATAAGACTGTGATCACCATGATAAGTGCACTATTGTTCCCCACTTGACCTTTCCTAGCTCTCAAGGGAAACGTTTTAAAAAATTTGGAATGGAAATAAGCTAAGTGGAAATCTAGGTAGATCCCATTTTAATTTAATCGTGCATGGCAGAATTCTTTTATTTCAATGTCTGGTTCTGAGTTTCACGTTGAAACCAATGCCACTAACTACCAGCACAAGCACACACCTATGAAGACTTGTGAATTTTTTTAATAGTTTTCTGATTACGACTTAGTTAGGTAAGAGTTTGAGGAACTTTTAATGATATAAGAGTTTTTATGGAAAAAGTTAATATAGGAATATTGTCTTTATTTGTGGAAAAAAGAAAGTATATTGTCTTTACATACTACTACCTCCGGTCTCATTTATAAGAAAAAAATTTCTTTTTAAATACATTGAATAAATAATAGAAAATTTCTTTACCCACCTCCCTATGGGGGGTCACCCCCAGCGAAATTCTCAAACTACCCCTGCTTCGGAAATGAACTTCCGAAGCGCTTTTTTTTTAAAAAATTTCCTTGATTCGGAAGTTCATCTCCGAAAACACCTCATGGGGGGTGTGTTCGGAGATGAACATCCGAAAACACCTCATGGGGGGTGAATTCGGAAGTTCGTTTCCGAATTATGCAGAAACTGTGTTTTTTTTTTATGTTTTTTCTTAAACGCAACCGCATTTTAATTAAACGTTACCGGCAAATAAAATAAACAATAGATAGACTGAAAACACTAATATGATAAATAAACAAAAAAAATACTAATATGAAAATATTATATACAAACCGAAATAAATAAAAATAGTGTGCTAAATATACAATCCAAAATCAAAAAATGAATAAACCCCACCACTACTGGGTGTGCCTAACCCGCTCACCCTGGGCCCTCCTCTGCCGCCTGTACCCCGCCGCACGGCCCGCATCAGTGACGATCATCTCCATCACGGCGACTGCCTCTGGTCCGCCCTGATGAATGACACCTCGATGCAACGCGTCCCGCCCAAGCATCTCTATCCGCTGGCAGATCGGAAGGAGATCAATGGCGTGGTCATCCTCCGCCTGCCGGTTCTCCAGGATC
The DNA here is from genome assembly GCF_029867415.1 of Vicia villosa. NCBI lineage: Eukaryota > Viridiplantae > Streptophyta > Magnoliopsida > Fabales > Fabaceae > Vicia > Vicia villosa. Next base: position 593,185 of record NW_026704934.1, on the reverse strand, counting down.
TCCTCGTGTGCTGGCCTAGGAGCGCCGGGAACGTCGGGTCTCAAGAGAGGATGGGACACCCGGTAGAACCATGTGACGTACCCCTCCACACTGTGCCAGTCCTGGGTGACCCGCATGCGACGGTACTCCTCCGGTACCACATGATGCTGCCACTCCTCCCATATGGCAGTGAGCTGCACTCTGGTCACTGTGTCAGGAGCAGCCTCGAAGGGTGACCTGGGTATGATCTGCACGAACCCAAACTGCCGCATGCACCGCTCCGGGAGATACCGGACCATGATGCCGGTCCCGCATGCCAACCAGCCTGAATATAGAGCAACCCCGTCGAATGGGACAACCTGAGCATAGTCGGCGAACGGCCTCCAGGTGACATCGTCGTGCATCGTGCGGTCCAGGTACAGGCGGTATGGTCCCACCGCATCGTTCCCCCTCTGGAGGGCGTATCTGGCGGCCCTGGGCATGGCGTCAACGTACGCAGGATCGATGTGGAAGTCGTGGATGCGGGAGAAGTAGGAGATGATCCAGCTCTGAAACACAAATACGATAATGTATTAAAAATAAATACGAAACATAAATAAATAAATAAATAAATACGAGAATGTGTTAAAATCAAACGTACCGTAAGCAGAGTGCAGGATCCGACCAGCTGCCTCGTCCTCCAGTTGGAGGCCTCATTCAGCTTCTGGTAGAGATATGCCAGAGTAGCTGCCCCCCAGTTCCACTGGTGAACGGTATCCAGGTCCATGAAATAGCGGAGGTAGGCCACGTCGACGTACCTGGCGCTCTTGTCCACAAAGCATGCAGCTCCTACCAAATGCATGTACCAGCACCGAAGAGCGCAGCCGCGGTGGTACTCCCTGAATAGGTCGTTACCCTCCTGCTCAGCCTCGACCGCCGCGTCCAGGTGGAACTCAAAATAGAGGCTCAGTGTGTTGAACCGGACATGAGGCCCAGAAGTCGAGACGCACTTCAGGTGAGCAACCTCGTGCGGCAGGCCCAAATAGTGCATCATCCACTCAATGGCCTCGACCCTCTGGATCCTGGAGTGGTCCAACAGCGGCCCCCTAATAGGCAGGTGGAGAAGACACTGGACGTCATGCAAGGTGATCGTCAACTCCCCCACCGGCAAGTGGAAAGAAGACGTCTCCTTGTGCCAGCGCTCCACAAATGCCCCCTGCATGCCGGTGCTGATGGTGGTGTACCCGGTCATGCAGAGCCCACAAAGCCCTGAACCTCGCACATGGTCGTTAAACCACTGAGCTGCTGGTTTAAACAGACCGAAAATCTTCCTGGAGTGGTTCACCATTTTCAATGGCTCTCTCTCCTGTTACAAAAAAAAACAAATAAGCGAGAAATAAACGGTAAAATTATAAAAAATGGTGACAAATAAACGGCTAAGTTAAAAAAAATACCTCTCCCTCCCAGATCCGCCGAGCGACGTGATCCTGGTAGTGAATCAGCAGGGAAGTGTCAAAAGGCCCTCCCGGAAAGCTATCCACCTCCTGCTCCTCCTGCTCCTCCTCCTCCCCGACTGGAGGGTCAACATCCGGTATGACCTCCTCCTCCTCCTCATCCTCATCCTCCTCCTCTCGTTGGCGGGAAGAAGATACCCGAGCCAGCCTACTCCTAGATCCTGAAGCAGATGAACTCTCCACCAAGTCCTGTGGAACGCGGACACGGTGTCCCCGTCCCTGCCCCCGTCCCTGGGTCGACGCCAGATGCGCCGCCGCCCGCTCGCGTCTAGCCGACGCAGTCTGGGACTCTCTCCCCTGTCTGATGCGTGCTGGCTGGTCTGACATGATCCTGTAAACAATCGAAATCGATTAATATGCGAGACAAATGAAAAAACAAAAAAAAATGAACTTCTGGTACAGTTCGGAAGTTCATTTCCGAAAACTGGGATGGAGGTGTTTTCGGAAATGAACTTCCGAAACACCCCCACGCAGAGCTTCTCTGCAACCTCCAATGGCAGACCCAAAAACCTAAACCAAATCCATTTTTTTGCCTACTAAACATCCTAATATCAACACTAAGCTATCTTAATGTCATTTTTTCAGATTCTAAACACCCTAATATAGTTTAATCAAATAGATCTAAAACTTGAAAAAACAATGATAAACTTACCAATTAGTGTTTAATGATGAGTTTGGTTGAGTTTGGAAGAAGAGTTTGTCTACTTCACACTTGCTTCTGCAGAAATTTCGCCTATGGAAGTGTTTGATGATGATTAGGGTAAATGATTTGGGGGAGGGGGAGAGTTCTGCTTAATCTGCAGAACGCGTTTTATTTCGGAAATTCATTTCCGAAATTGTAGTTTCGGAAATGAACTTCCGAAATAAGACATTTTTTTCAAAAAAAAAGGCGCTTTCGGAGATGAACTTCCGAAAACACCTTTTTCATGCATTTCGGAAGTTCATTTCCGAAGTCAGGGGTATAATGGGGTTTTCACCAGAGGTGGACTAGAAGATAGGGAGGTGGCCAAAGAATTTCTCAAATAATATATCTAGACAGTATGTGGTCTAGATATATTATTTATTTAATGTATTTTAAAAAAGAATCTTTTCTTATAAATAGGACCCGAGGGAGTATTGCATAGGATGAAGCCCGTGTTTGATGTCAATATTTAGTGTGTGAAAAATTAGAATTGGGATCCTCTCCATTTCTTTTGAGAAATGGAGAGTTCCATTACCAAAGTATTAGTGTATAATTGTTAGCTGAAGATTTCGTTTTGTAATATTTGTCCTTCGAAGAAGTGGAAAATCGAAGGAAAGATGGTTACTGATGGTCATGCTTCGAGAATAAAGATTTCTAAGTTCATTAAGAAGATAGTGAATACTAAAAGCTAGTGAAAGTATGTGTCTTCGGGGACTTAGACAAAATTTATAAAATATATTCAAGTATTATTACTTAGCGTGTTTTCGTAGTGTTTTTAATACACTGCCACGCGTCGAAGACGGACTCAGGCGGGAAGATTTGAAATTCGAAGACGGTTTCGTAACTGTCCAAGTAACAGATGGCGTCGCTAGAAGTTCTTATGAGAGACGTGGCAGCAGATTAGTGTAGGACCGTTAAGGTCGAGACTAGTATAAATAGGAGTCTTAATGTTAGGATTCTGTGTGTTCATTTTGTACAAATCACTCACATATTTACTCAAGTATCAAGCGTTAAGAGAAAGAGTTTGCTGAGAAAATGTACGTATGACACCACCACTTTAATACATGTGTATTATCTTTCGTTTTCAAATATCTTCCAGAATTACTGCATTTCGTTTACTTCTCGCCATTTACATTTCTGTATCTTTACTTTAATGTCATTTAATTTCGAATTACTTTCATGTTATTTACCTTCAAAGTCTTTAACGTTTCTGCATTTTAAGATTCCTTACGTTTTAATAGTCCTTTTAATTTCATATGTTATGTTGCTTATCTTTGCGTTGAAATCACACTTACATATAACAAAGTGATTATCAAGATCATTTGTTCTTTAATCGAACAACGCTTATTTAAGAAGACAAATCATGAATATGGTTCAAATGAACATTGATAACAATCCTTTTGACTATGCGTCCTATGATCAATCTAGTCGATCCTGCGAGTAATCAAATCATATTTATTATAGTTTGGAAGACTAGCGGTTGTTTACCGGAAATCACCGTAAACAAATTGGCACGCCCAGTGGGACATGTGTCAAGCGGATTGTTTTAATCAATTGCTTTATTTTTGTCTAGACAATATCAAGATCTTGTATGAACCTTAGGAACGGTAAATTAAAGAACAGTGCACAACCGATTCCCAAACGAAGGTACAACAAGAAAATGGCCGCTACGGCCAGTGCAGGGGGTGATCGAGATCCCCCACAAGGTTCAGGATCAGGAGCGGCAAATTCGACTTCCACTCAAGGAACACGGGATGCAACGGGTCCGAATGGATCGAGACCTGCAGATAATTCCCAGGCTATGCCTGAAACTAATACAGGACCCTCAGGGACTACTCCAGTTTCAGTGTCGACAACCGCACCCTCATCCACAAGTCCAGAAGACGTATTGTTTTCATCGACAAATGCTGCAAATAATTTGTCTGGTCAAGGCACGAATTCTACTTTCGAATGGAGACCAAATAGTTCATATGGAATGCCATACCCATATGGAACAGGCGTACGAGGGGCAGGACCTATATATGCCCCAACTAACAATGCGACATTTTCACCGAATGTTAGTTCAGTGGGTCGAAGTGCATACAACACTAGTTTTTCTACCCAGGTGCCCCACTTTACCACAAATAACCAAGCAGCATTTCGACAAGAAATGGATGCAAGCAACCATGATATGGTAGGGGTTTTGGCCAGAGAATTAACTTCAGTTTTAAGCCCACTAATGGCAAATGTTACTACTACAAATAGGGAAAACATGGAGACTTTCCAAAAGATATCATCTCAGATGAATCGAATGGCAGAATTCATGGGAGTAACACCACCTAAAAGGAAAGACAAACAGCCTTCGAATCAAGAAGAGAGGCCCATTTTGGAACGCGTACAAGATATAGTTCCGTCATCTAGGACAGCCACTAGGGATGTAGGCCCCTCACGAAGAGCAGAGATGTTCGAAGGGACTCCAGTAATTAACTTAGAAGCTTCAAATCAAAGAGCCGTCCCCGTTCGACAGGAAACAGAGGAGGAGCGACCCAGATTAAGGATTGTGGGCAGGAACGAACACCCAGATGAGGTTGTCCAAAGAGTCAGAAGAGAGAATCTGGCTACAGAAAATAACTTAACTGCCATGATAGAGAGGGTTATGGCCAATAATGGCCTTAGTACTGGACTTAGACGTCCAAATTATACATCCCCTATATCAGATTATATCATGCAGGCAGAATTGCCTAGGGGCACTAAGGTACCCAAATTTACAAAATTTTCAGGCGAAACTAATGAGTCAACGGTGGAACATATTGCTAGATATTTGACAGAAGCAGGAGACTTAGCAGGAAACGAGGATTTAAGGATCAAATATTTCCCTAGTTCGCTGACAAAGAATGCCTTCATTTGGTTTACCACTTTGCCACCAAATTCGATAGATGCATGGGCATACTTAGAAAGGCTTTTCCATGAGCAATTCTATATGGGTCAAACTAAGATAAGTTTGAAAGAATTGGCCAGTGTTAAAAGAAAATTCACAGAAACAATTGATGACTATTTGAATAGGTCCCGTCTGTTGAAATCAAGGTGTTTTACAACAGTCCCAGAGCATGAACTTGTCGAAATGGCTGCAGGTGGTCTAGATTATTCAATAAGAAAGAAACTAGATACCCAATACCTTAGGGACATGGCCCAACTAGCAGACAGGGTTCGACAAGTCGAACGCCTGAAGGCAGAAAAAGTTAGGGAGAATAAAAGTTATAAGAAGGAAAGAGTAGCGTACGTCGAAGCCGAGGACGCTGATGATGAGTCTTTCAACAACTCATATAGTCCTGAAGAAGTCGAAATAGACTTGGCTGAGTTGAAAGAAGCGCCACCTTATGCCTGTAAATTGCTAAATCCCGCGAATGGAAAAAACCCAGTAGAAAACGATAAGAATGATAGGTTCCCTAAGAAAACTTATACATTCGACATTACCAAGTGTGATGAAATATTTGATTTATTGGTAAAAGATGGCCAAATGATACTACCTCCAAATTCCAAAATTCCCCCGTTGGAACAACGGAAGAAAAGAGGTTTTTGTAAATATCATGGGTTTTTAGGCCATAAAACTTCTCAATGTTTCCTTTTCAGGGATCTAATTCAAAATGCTCTCAATGATGGAAGGTTGAAGTTTGCTGACAAGACCAAGAGTCATATGAGGGTCGATACCAATCCCCTGAACATTGCTAACGCCAGCCTCTGTGAGGTAGAAGATATCAACATGGTGGAGGCATCTGAAGTTGAAGTTGTGGAAACTAAAACAATGTTCAATGGAAAGCAGGCTACTGAAAGCCTAAATGGTGACATAGTCTTCAACACTGACGTTGAAGAATCTTCCAAGACAGAAATAACTGAAGCATCGAAGGAAGAAAACAGTGAGGCCACTGAAGACCTCAGGATGAAACTCCAGAAAATCCAGATCTCTGAAGTTCCTCCAGCAGCGGTAAACATGGTCAGCGCCAGACGCCCAGTGTCTGAATTTGGCGAACTAGAGACATGGCTGACGAGGCAAAATGGAGGCATCGAAGGTATCTTATATATCTTTGTAAGATTTAGCTCCTTTAAGACTCCTCTAAGGAGTAGTTAAAGGCAAGCCATAAAATAGCCCCCTATGACCCTGGCACCTGGATAAGAGGTGTTCCTTGTCATTCAATTATTATAAACCAATCTAAGCATGCAAGGATGTGGACCTCCGATTTTTTTAATACCGGGCCATACCTCTGATCTGTAGAGATACGTGAACTGACTCTTTTTTGTCGCTTAATGCTTTCGCATTTTTTTGAAAATTCACAGAGTCGCCACCGACCTTTTATTTTATCCAATTAAGGAAAGGTTTATAAAAGAAACAGAAAAAAGACCTTTAAGAAATTCTGGGTAAGGGGGTAGGTTATACAAAGGGAAGGTGTTAGCACCCTTTGTATCTATGGTTATCCATGGGCTCTTAAGTTTGCTTAGCTCACTTGTTTTTCGATCACTTTTCAATTGCTCTGAAATTGCTCATATGTGGTTTCAAATACTTTTGTAAATTGAATTTTGTAATGATCCGTGTGTGGATGTATACAAAATGCTTGTTTATCTTTCGAAAGATGTTTTGAAAAGAACGTTAACTTTGTAATAACCCGTGTTTGGATGTATACAAAGTATTGTCTTTTTTTGAAAGTTTTGAAAAATCAACAGTGTATGAGAATTTTGTTTGTTTTGATTTGAGCAAGCAAACTAGGAGGTCTACCCTGAGTTGTAAGGTCTTTATCCTATTTTCCTTTAAAAATCTATCCTTTCACCGGATGTAAAAGCAAGGTTCGATTTTGTACTCAAAACAGTGGAATTTTGACTTTGATTTTGAAAGGAATGAGAAGGGATTACCTTAAGAGGTGCAAGTGTGATTGTGATTGGATTCAGATATTTATCTTTGAAGTTAGTGATCTAACGGTTCAATTTTATCTTTGACATACACGCAGTTTATATGTGCTGGAAATTAAAATGCGGAAATGTAAAGTGCGGAAAGTAAATCTACGCTATTACATCGATTGTGCAGGAAACGTAAACTAGCCTATTTACATGAATTTGACATCCTATACATTTATCTAGGAATTTTAAATTGCAAGAAAAATAAAAGGCATGTTTTTGGAATTTTTATGATTGGTTTTAATTATAATTAATGCATGATTAATTAAATTAAAATGAAGAAAAAGGATGAAAATAGATTTAAACCTAGAAATTAAGTTTAAAATATGTACAAAATATTTGTTAATTAATTTTAAAACAAAACTAATTTTTTTGGAATTTTTGAAATTGATTGGAAATTGATTAAGCTAATTAATACATAATTATACAAATAATTATACAAATAATTAAAACTTAAAAAGAAAATTATTCAAAATATGTACAAAATTAGTTTATAATATATAAACAATATTTAACACAAAGAACAATTTTTTTTATGATTTTTTGATTGGTTAGAATAATTAAAAAGCCAATATATAAATATATACTAATTAATTATGTAAAATATTGAAATTTTGAAGAAAAATAAAATATTTTTATTTCAGAAAATAATATATTATTTTAGAAGTATAAAAATATTTTTTGTGTATTTTTTGGATTTTTAAAACTATTTTTAATTTAACAAAGAAATTAAAACAAAATAGAAAATAAAATAGAAAATAAAAGGATACTGATCCTGTATGGAAATTAAATGAGGGAGTATGATATGCGTGCGTGTTCTGAGGCGTTGGATGAGTTGATGGATGGATCAGAAGGCCCAGATGGTGAGGGACCATAGCACGTGGAACACCTGCAAAACACTGAATTCCAAGTCAGTTTAAAAAAACACGCGCGCGCCTCCCAGCGAATCAGAGGGCGCCACGCATCATCTTCAACCTTCAGATGGGTTTTTACACCGTTCATTTGCAGGTGGTGTAAAAAACCCAATTTTTTACACCTGGTAATAATAGCGAATACAAGCAAACGTGAGTATAAATTGGCGCGATGGTATGGTTGAGTTCGTATTGTTCATGCGAACTCAATGGTACTATTCAGAACCTGTAATTTTGCCTAATTTAGAAAACCCTAATTTTGGGATGAAGAACCCTAAAATGGTGGTTTCGTGTATACGCATCTAAAACTTAATTAAAGCTCCAGAAATGATCTACACCTCAAACCAAACTCAATAGTATGTCTACATCTTGTTAAACATGTGTGAATAGCCAGATACGAATTGATTTTAGTTTGAACAATTTTTGACCTGTGTAGCTCGATTCAGTGAGCTTCAAGGCTTGTAATTGATTGAGATAGTTTCAGTGATGTTCAAGGAAGGTGTATGAATGCTTAGTTTGTATTGAAATGAGCAGAAATTACAAATTCGAATTTGAGTTTTCTTTGAATTTTTTCAAGTGATTACAAAGGTGTTATGCTTAGCTTTGCTTCTGAACTTGTCTCTCTCTTGTTGCTGAACTAAGATAGCTTATTTATAAGCCATGTGTGCTTAGAATTGAAGCTAATATGTAGCTAGTTGCCTTTGTTGAAATCTTGCATTCTTTAATATTAAAAAAGCTTGAATTCTTGACCAAGTCACCTTGCCTTCAATGCACCTGCCTTGCCCTTTACTTCTCTGCAGAAAGATGAAGATTCTTTGGGGTGAGTCATGCTTGAATTGTAAGCTACCATTTATCCATGCATTTTCCTTTTAATTTTAATCTTAAAATAAGATAAAATCATGCAAAAATGGATAAAAAAAGGTATGGGCTTAGTCTTGGTCGTGGGAGGCCCATATCATCATGGAAATGATGTTTGAATGCTGAAAACTTGGCCCCATTTGGAAAAAATGCCATTTTGATCAATGTTGATTTCATGTATTTTCCCAAAATTTAGCCAACTTCAACAAGGTGTAAATCCTTCAATTTTTGTCATATGAAGGAGATCTTGCACTTTTTGGAAACCTCAAAGAGTCCTCTAACCAATGCCTTTGGTCTCATGTCAAAATGATTTTTGAAGCTCCTTGTGTGTCCTTTTGAAAAAAGTGTCTTTTTGTTGACTTTGAAAATGACCTGTAATGTCTTTGATCATATTTTTCAAATGGTGAATCCAATGACCATGGGATCAATGGCATTTGAAAGATAATTGAATTTCCTTCAAAACAAGCTTTGGTTTGAATTTTTTGGATGAAGGATGAGAGAGTTATGATCAGTCAAAGTTGAGTTGACTTTTCAGGCAAAAACCCTAATTTTGAATCTTAGGGTTTTGTTGATTTTTGATCTTTCCTTGATGAATTATGATCATCCAATGATCAAATGATGAATCCTTTGACAAAATATGGACTTTGACAAAAAATTTCATTTTTGACTGTCTGTTGACTTTTTTGGTCAAACGGGTCGTTTGTTGACTGTTTGAGCTGCTGACGGTGCGTCTGAGTGAATTGAAGTTTGAAATTTTGTATGATGGTACTTTGAGATATATGGATGTGTATGAAATCCATTTGAGCTCTCAAAAACTTGTTGCTCCTGTAAAAACAAGAAAAAACCCTAGTCAGGGACTGTTTATGTAGGAGACAGTTAAGCGTACCTGATTTTTGCGCAGTGTTGAGTCTCTGCTAATCGCGTGATATTCAGAAGACTTCTAGAACAAAAATCTTGGAATTTTGAATTGTGAAAGATTGATTTGATTGATGGTACAAAACACTGAGAATTGTACCGCCAGCAGTTTGGCTGTCAACTGACTGTTCAGGTATTGATGTAGCAGTTAGAGTGAAAAATCAACAGTCAAAGTTAATTTTCTTTTTTGTTGTTTTTTGTTTTTGTTTTATGTAAAAAATGAAAGTTTATTTACATGACTTGTTAGAAAAACACAGACATAATAAATAACTAATATTTACGGTATGCGGCAAAATTACCGATAATAACCCTGAAAATCATTTAATGCACAGAAATAGGAATATTTGACTGGCAGAAAACACACAAAATATTATCTTAGTAATTAAGCAATATTATGACAAATAGTACAACATTTAATACTGACAGTACAAATATCACATACTATATTGAACAGTACGACGAATAAACGGTACATTTAAGAAATAAGAAATACGGCAAATTTTAAGAATGACGATTAATGACCCATGCTATGAACAATAACATGTAGATGATTGGGAGTGCAACCATTGCAGGTCCACACTCTTCAGGACTATGCAGGCAGAAGAAAGTCATGATCACCGTAGCAATGGTGATGACTGTAAGAAACAGTGTCTCTATCCACTTTGCCATTCTTGTCAGGGAAGAAGAGAAAATAGATATGAGATAGGAATTTGAAAGATGAGTTGGAATTTGATGTGATATTTTATGGAAGAAAATGAGAGGTATTTATAGAATGGAAAGAAGGAAAGAGACGTTGGGGAATGATGTGATTCCGTACAAAAGGAAAATTTGAGTAGAGGTAAGATTTGAAAGAAAGTGTATGATAGTGTTGGAAAAAGGAGAGATTTGATTTTTGAAAAAGAGATTTGAAAAGATTTTTGCAAATAATGGAATATAGTACAAAAATTAGTGGGAAACAAAAGATAATAATAATCTACTTGTTACCAGTACAGTCTGAGTTTCCTGATTCTGCGCCTGCAAAAAGATTTAACTCTGTACCAATTGTGTCAGTACTATTTATCTGTAAATAAATAGCATGTGTGAAGTAATACACAGTATTTGGTGTTTGCGTAAGAATAAATTCAACTGCAAGCCAAATTACTGTATAAGAAAAATTCTAAAAACTAAGTATTTCATATGTCAGGATATTTGTTGAAATAAAAATCCATGATTATATGAGACCCTTAATTTTCAGATTGGAGTTTTCTTGAAAAATATGTGGGCAAATTTTGGGGTATAACAAAGGAGTAGATAACTTATTGCATAACATGTACAAATTGGTCCATCGGTAGAATTCTCTAGTCCTAGTTGTTAGGATCTTGAGAATTCCAAACTATATTGATTATAATTGACGTGTTTACTGATATGGCGCAAGCGCACAATATATATTAGAATAATAAAAAGATTTTTATTCCACTAGGACTAATTGAGTACCGAGATATTGTTCAATAATGATTAGCTAAAAAGATATATTTTAGATGAGTTGATAATTTTTTTATAGAAATTAATAAAAGACTAGACTTAGGATCTTGATTTTAATCTTTCACACAGACCATATAATATAACGCAATGCCAAATTATTCTATTTTAGAAAATTTTGATTTTCAAAGAATTAATCAAAATCATAAAATGTATCTTCTTTTAAAGTATACAATTGTATCCTAAGTTGTTGAACCCACCTATTTTCATGGTCTTGTTAAGCAACAAGACTCGTTAAACTATTTTCATAGGTCTAAACTATTTTTCACATGTCGACCTACTTGTCGGGATTTTAGGTTAGGATATAAACTTTCACCTTTCAGTCCATCGATTGATATCTGAAGTTGCCTCTATTTTCGTAGAAGCATTCACTAAGCGCCTAAAAAATAGATTATAAAACAGAGTTTTATAAATAGAGTTTTGAGACTAATTGCTTAACATGATGCCCGTCTTTTGGACAATTCTCATGACCATAAATCTAAGTGAAACTACTCACTCATGGATATAGAAAACACAAGCATAATCATGAATATAAACATTTTCGTAAATTAAAGTAAGTATAAATAAGCTAATAGAAAAATAACACAAATAGAATTTGAATTAACTAAAGAAAGTAAGATACCTCAATGCTTGCCTGTTTTTCCAATTAAAAAAAAATGTAGAGAAATAAAAAATGTGCATAATGTAGTAGTCTAAGAGAGTTTCAACTCAAGTTTATATGTGATTGTATAGCCTTATATCTTGGTTTTTTCTTTGGCCACCTCCCTATGGGGGTCACCCCAGCGAAAATCCCAAAATACCCCTGCTTCGGAAATGAACTTCCGAAGCGCTTTTTTATTTTAAAAAATTTCCTTAATTCGGAAGTGCATCTCCGAAAACACCCCATGGGGGGTGTCTTCGGAGATGAACTTCCGAAAACACCTCATGGGGGGTGTCTTCGGAAATGAACTTCCGAATTATGCAGAAACTGTGTTTTTTTTTATGTTTTTTCATAACAGTCTCGCATTTTAATTAAACGCAAACGCCAAATAAAATAAGCAATAGATAAACTGAAAATACTAATATGATAAATAAACAAAAAAAAATACTAATCCGATGAAAATAATATATACAAACCGAAAAAAATAAAAATAGTGTGCTAAAGATACAATCCGATAACAAAAAATATATAAACCCGACCACTACTGGGTGTGCCTAAACCTCTCGCCCTGAGACCTCCTCTGCCGCGTGTATGTCGCCGCACGGTCCGCATCAAGGACGATCATCTCCATCACCGCGACTGCCTCTGGACCGCCCCGCTCCACGATACCTCGATCCAATGCGTCCCGCCCAATCATCGATATCCGCTGGCAGATCGGCATGAGATCAATGGCGTGATCATCCTCGGCCTGCTGGTTCTCCAGGATCTCCTCGTGTGCTGGCCTAGGAGCGCCGGGAATGTCGGGTCTCAGAAGAGGATGTGACACCCGGTAGAACCATGTGACGTATCCCTCCTCACTGTGCCAGTCCTGGGTGACCCGAGTGAGACGGTACTCCAGCGGTACCACATGATCCTCCCAATGCTCCCATATGGCAGTGAGCTGCACTCGGGTCACAGTGTCGGGAGCAGCCTCAAAGGGTGACCTGGGTATCCGCTGCACGAGTCCGAACTGACGCATGCACCGCTCAGGGAGATAACGAACCATGATGTCGGTCCCGCATGCCAACCAGCCTGAATATAGAGCAATGCCGTCAAAGGGGACAGTCTGAGCGTAGTCGACGAACGGCCTCCAGGTGACGTCGTCGTGCATCGTGCGGTCCAAGTACAGACGGTATGGTCCCACCGCATCGTTCCCCCTCTGGAGAGCGTATCTGGCGGCCCTGGCATGGCGTCCACGTACGCAGGATCGATGTGAAAGCCGTGGATGCGGGAGAAGTAGGAGATGATCCAGCTCTGAAACAGAAACAAGATAATGTATTAAAATTAAATACGAAACATATATAAATAAATAAATACGATAATGTATTAAAATAAAACGTACCGTAAGCAGTGTGCAGGATCTGACCAACTGCCTCGTTCTCCAGTTGGAGGCCTCATTCAGCTTCTGGTAGAGATATGCCAGAGTAGCTGACTCCCAGTTCCACTGGTGAACGGTATCCAGGTCCATGAAATAGCGGAGGTAGGCCACGTCGACGTACCTGGCACTCTTGTCCACAAAGCATGCAGCGCCTACCACATGCATGTACCAGCACCGGAGAGCGCAGCCGCGGTGGTACTCCCTGAATAGGTCGTTATCCTCCTGCTCGGCCTCGGCCGCCGCGTCCAGGTGGAACTCAAAATAGATGCTCAGTGTAGTGAACCGGACATGAGGCCCACAAGTCGTGACGCACTCAAAGTGAGCAACCTCGTGCGGCAGGCCCAAATAGTGCATCATCCACTCAATGGCCTCGACCCTCTGGATCCTGGAGTGGTGCAACAGCGGCCCCCTAATAGGCAGGTGGAGAAGACACTGGACGTCATGCAAGGTGATCGTCAACTCCCCCACCGGCAAGTGGAAAGAAGACGTCTCCTTGTGCCAGCGCTCCACAAATGCCCCCTGCATGCCGGTGTTGATGGTGGTGTACCCGGTCATGCAGAGCCCGCTAAGCCCTGAACCTCGCACATGGTCGTTAAACCACTGAGCTGCTGGTTTAAACAGACCGAAAATCTTCCTGGAGTGGTTCACCATTTTCAATGGCTCTCTCTCCTGTTACAAAAAAAACAAATAAGCAAGAAATAAACGGTAAAATTATAAAAAAGGGGGACAAATAAACGGATAAGTTAAAAAAAATATCTCTCCCTCCCAGATCCGCCGAGCGACGTGATCCTGGTAGTGAATCAGCAGGGAAGTGTCAAAAGGCCCTCCCGGATAGCTATCCACCTCCTGCTCCTCCTGCTCCTCCTCCTCCCCGACTGGAGGGTCAACATCCGGTATGACCTCCTCCTCCTCCTCATCCTCATCCTCCTCCTCTCGCTGGCGGGAAGAAGATACCCGAGCCAGCCTACTCCTAGAGTCTGAAGTAGATGAACTCTCCACCAAGTCCTGTGGAACGTCCACACGGCGTCCCCGGCCCCGCCCGCGTGTCGACGCCAGCTGCGCCGCCGCCCGCTCGCTTCTAGCCGACGCAGTCTGGGACTCCCTGCCCTGTCTGATGCGTGCTGGCTGGTTGCCTGACATGTTCCTGTAAACAATCGAAATCGATTAATATGCGAGACAAATGAAAAAACAAAAAAAATGCACTTCTGATACAGTTCGGAAGTTCATTTCCGAAACTGGGATGGAGGTGTTTTCGGAAATGAACTTCCGAAACACCCCTGCGCAGAGCTTTTCTGCAACCTACAATGGCAGACCCCAAAATCAAACTTTAAACCTATGTCTACACATTCTAAACATCCTAAATACCAGTACCAACCTAACCTAATACATATTTTCCTATTTGTAAACACCCTAATATCAATTTTAAGCATAGATCTAAAACTCAAAATGCTTACCGCTTGAAGAGGTTGGAGTGCTTTTTAATGTAGTATAGGAAGCTTGTTGGAGCCTTTGATGTTGCCTTGGAAGTCTTTTAACAAAATTTCGCCTTTGGTGTTGTTTGATGTTGGATTAGGGTAAATGAATGGGGGAGGGGGGTGTTCTGCTTAATCTGCAGAACGTGTCTTATTTCGGATGTTCATTTCCGAAATTGTGGTTTCGGAAATGAACTTCCGAAATAAGACAATTTTTTTAAAAAAAAGGCGCTTTCGGAGATGAACTTCCGAAAACACCTTTTTCATGCAGTTCGGAAGTTCATTTCCGAAGTCAGGGGTAGTTTGGGTTTTTCACCAGAGGTGAACTAGAAGGTTGGGAGGTTGGCAAAGAAATTTTCTATATCTTTATGATGGACAATAATTCGTGTTTAGACTATGACTTATCCATGTGTAACAAACAAAATCTAGAAAAGCCAAAAAAATGAAACAGCAGAAATGCGAAAACCTAAGAGCCACTAGAGTCATTATGATTGTAATGTCCACTACGAGTTGGTCATGGTCATAATAGTCACTGCTTTGTGCCAAATTTGCAAACTAAGAAATTATATATATATATATATATATATATATATATATATATATATATATATATATATATATATATATATATATATATATATATATATATATATATATATATATATATATATATATATATATATATATAAGGTCATATCGACTGTAATGCCTATTATGGACTGACCGTAATACCTATCATGAGCTGATTATAATGTCTTCTGTCTCATGTCAAACTCTATGTTTTCTTGCTCAAACTTCCCGAGACGTCCAGGCATTGTTCTAGTTTAACTTTTCTTTTACTTGTATGTGTCCTTGATCCTTTAGTCCTCTTCTAAATCTTGAAACATAATAAAAAAAAAAGAAAATTGAGTAAAACGGTCCTCTTCTAAATCTTGAAACATAATAAAAAAAAAAGAAAATTGAGTAAAACGGAAATAACACGAAACAAAAGTCTAAATAAAACGATAGTATTAAACAACTAAAAATGATAAAAACATGACTTATCATTTACACTTGATTGCCTCAAGATAAAAGAGTTAGTTGCTTCAAATCCATATATTGAGTTGAAATATAGAGTTAGTTGCTTCAAATACATATATTGAGTTGAAATATATGCAATGTAGTTTAGAAGATTGCTCGAGAATATTCTTCTTCAGTAGCTAATATTCATTTTGATTAGAGATATATTTTCAAGCACAATTTACATTATAGGAGCTATATGATATTCACACATAAATTATACTTTTTTTTATATTGGATAAAATGTCGTTTGCTATATTTATTGCATATTCTATATTATTTAATGAGTGAATATGATATGGACTAAGATACTTCCGCATAGAGGTGTCATGGTTCATGAAATATACTGAATCAAACTATCTATATTTATAGTTCGATTTAGTTTGTATTAACCATTTCAATAGAAATTCAATTAATTATTAAAATAGTTTCAATTCAGTTTAAAATTAGTTTATAATTAATTTATATTTATAAACTAGTTTATAATCAATTTGCAATTTTAAATCAATTTTATATTTGAACTGTTTTAAAACCAATTTTTTATTTTCATAAAAAAAATTATATCAGAAAAAAATATTTTCAAAAAATATATATTTTCTGAAGAAAAAAATATTTTTTATAATTTTTTTATTTTCAGGAAAACAAGTTTTCAATTTTGATATTTTCTAGAAAAAATATTATTTTTTCCAAAATTTTTATTTTTAATATGAAAAAAATTATTTTTGAGAATTTTTTTCTTTTTAATTTTCAAAAATAATAATAATTTTTTATTTTTAAAATTTTCTCTTTACTCTCAATTGATTTTTTATTTTTTATGAGAAACTAATTTATATAATTAAATCAGTTTATAAAAGGAAATTAGGTCTGAAGTGGTTTTAAATTGAATTTAAATATCAGTTCATTAATTATTTAAGTGGTTTAGTTTTTTATGATGTAATGGAGTTTGGTTTAAATATAAAATTCAGTTAATTATATTTTTAAACACTCATACTTCAACATATAATGAAGATCTAATCAAATATTTTTTTCTAAAAAACTACACATTAAAGGGGAAAAAATATAGATGAGGTTAAGAAGATGAAGAAGATAAAATATTTAATTATCAAAATAAAATATTTAAACAAAATTATTACACACCAAATCAAAATAAAATATTTAATTATCTTTTCCATACTTTTGATTGCTCCCGGTTACGATGCTTTATATTTTGAGTGTTGTTTCTTCATTGAAGGAAACTACACTAATGAAGGAAAATTCTATAAAACCTCTAAAAAACTCTTCCCTACTCAATCCATTTTTTCACTCTAAATCTTCTTTTTGTGGTTCATCATATCAAAAGGAGCTCAAGGAAGTGGAATTTAAGGTAAAGTTTATTCTATTCAATTCTTATTCCATACATTATGTTGTTTTTGAATTTAAAAACAGGTCACGCGGTAACCGGAGTTATATTTTCGGTTTGTAGTTGAACAAAACTGGAAGTACATTTTCAGTTTTCTGTCTTTGTTTATTTTCCAACAGAAGTGATGATTATATAGTTTATTACATTAGGTATGGTGTATCCCGATAACATTCTCAAACTTAATGTGTCTCAAGTTGTTTCACCTCTCGTATCTCCTATATTAACTAAGGTGGTAGATATTCGTGAGCATTTTGAAAATGGAGAAGAGTTTGAATTTCATGACGACATGTTGCATTGGATTCGAACAGAGACAATGAAACTAGGATTTGGTGTTGTGATTGGAAGGTCCGATAATAGTACGTCTAGAAGAAATGCATTTGTGACTTTGACATGCGAAAGGAATGGGAAATATATTTGTCGTATCCAAAAATTGAAACTCGACGATAACGATTCAAGAAAATGTAAATGCTCGTTTAAGTTGTGTGGTTATCATTTGGCAAATAACAAATGGAGATTTAATGTGATATGTGGTTTACACAACCATGATCTAAGTCAAAAGTTGGTCGGTCATCCAATTGCATGTTGGCTTCTTCCGGATGAGAAGATATGTGTATTTGACATGAATTTGAGCTTAGTACCGCCCAAGAACAATCTTGCAACCTTGAAGCGCAAAAGATCCGGAAATACATCAAATATTAAACAAGTTTACAATAGGCGCTATCAAGAGAAAGTTGAAGAAATATATAACGCTCTTGTACCAAGCGTGAGTGAATTTGCACCGGAGGAAAAGTGGATGTGTTTCTCTGAACTGGGTCATCTAATAGCAGGTGCGTATGAGAGGGTGTGTATTAATCTTACGAGATACAGTTTCTCGGAGATTTTTTCCCTCTGCGCACTGCTCCAACTGCAAACCTCAATGATTATATCATATGTGTTGGGTGTGTTTCAAATTCGCAGCATTTTGTTCAAGTGTATTTGAAATTGGGATGCCCTATACCACCTACATCACTGGAATGGGCGATTCATTTCACAATGTCATCTGAGACTTGGCCGGACCAATTTATTGAAAGGATGCAAGACTACAACAAGTTGAACAAAATGGAAATAGAAAAAAAATAAAGAAAAGTCAAAAGGGGTGCCTCTGGTGGATTTGTTTTTCGGATCATTTTCGTGGTTAGATCTCATTTTATCGTAAATGTCATCTTGTTCATGTATTATGCTGTGGAAATATAACCATTTTTGTAGTTTGGTCAAAATACAATATTTCAATACATGAATTTTATTTTCTAATGTTGTTGTTTCTGTTCTGTTTCTGTTTTATCAGCTTCAGGGCACTAACCGAAAATATATTTCTGGTATAGAATCGGAGTTACACTTCTGATTTTCCCTATGACAAAAGTAGATAGGATTTGTATGGTTCATGTTTGCATCCACCTATTATAAATAACCTCATTTTTCATATTTCTTCTTAAACAACACCAAAAACCAAAAATGAACATCGAATGGCATGTTGGAGTTATCCACTTTACAGGCACCACACCATCATGGGAACTTAAGATCGCCATGTACACCTCAATTGTACCTTATGGCGACAATCGCAAAGTTGAAAAGATCGAGTACCGCTCGCCATCTGTTGACACAGAGGGGAAGCTTGTGTTCATCAGCGGGGCTATGTGGAATACTTATACCAGTTTCGAGGAGAAAGTTCTGATCGAACTAGATGCGACTATTTCAAGATCGGTCGATGATATTATCATGATGTTGCAACGTCCACGCGAACGTTGATCTATAATGTTTGTTTGTTGTTAAAATCCTTATTTTCTATGTTTATGTTATAATTCTTTATGTAATGTTTGTTTGTTGTGATAATGGTGTTATTTACTGATGTTATTTTGGTTTTTGACTAGAACAAAATCGTAGTTATATCTCTGGTACAAAACCCGAAATATATTTCCGGTTCCAATGTAGAGTTTTTCAATTTTTGGTGCACACCAAAAATATACTTCTGGTTTTGAGGAACATTTATGGAATTTCACGTGGTGGGCTAGAAAAACATGGGATGGAATAAGAATCTCCATAATGTTTAACTTAGAATTAGTTTATCCTTCTCATCTAAAGAGAGACTCGTTTGAAAGCTCACTGCAACTTGCAGCTGTACATGATTTTGGCTTTCAAGCAAGGAAGTGTAATCCTTCTCTTTTCATACTTATCACACCCACCTACCCCATATTCATGTTAATCTATGTATTTGACATTATTGTAGCTGGAAACTTCCAATCTCGCATTCAACAATTGGTTTTAAACATGAATGCTCACTTCTCCTCACTAAAACAACTAGGAAACCTAGTAATTGAGGTATCTCTCCAATGGCAGCATATTCTATTCTCAAACAAAGTGCATTAGAGATATTCTGGCTAAGACAAACATGAGTGATGTTAAATACTTACTCACCCCTATGGTTGCTAATTTCAAACTCTCAAAAGTGAGACCTGATTATCTTAGTAACCCAACCTACCATAGGTGTGTTGTTGGTGCCTTCAAATATGTCATCATATCGAGACCAGAAATCAGTTTATCCATGTAAATTTTTATCTCAACCTCTTGAAATCCATCAGAATGCATTCAAAAGAATTTTGAGATGCCTTAGAAGTGCTCTTCATCATCGATTGTTGTTCAATTCAGCTACACACTCAAAACCACTATTCATCACGCATTCTTTGATGTTGATTGGGGAACTGATCCAAATGATAGGAAGGCACATCAGGGTTTTGTATCTATCTTAGATCAAATATTGTTTCTTGTTGATTTTATAAACAAATATAATGGCTAGGTCTAGCACTAAAACTGAGTACATATGTTTTAGCTGACATAACAACAAAGGTTCTTTGGATGCAATCTCTTCTACTAAAACTCAGAGTTCCTCTTACTACTCATATCATATTTTGTGACAATTTTAACATGGTGCATCTGTGCCACAATCCATTTTTATTTGCCAAAACAAACTATATGGAACTGGATATCTTTTTTCTTTGAGAGAGAATGATTGATAAGACCCTAATAGTTCAACACATCTAGCTACAAATCAATATGTAGATGTGACGAAACCTCTTTCTTTTCTCAGATCCTAAGTCTACTCTCAGATTCCTAACTTTAGGAGACAAACTTAGAGTTGTTAGCAAGAGTACTCTCTCATAGAGAGATTCTCCTAGATTTGAATGGGAGATATTAGAGTAAATACACAGAGTATTAGCACTACATGTAATTGCTTTGTTTATTGCTTTGTTTATGTTGGGCAAAATAGATTAGAATGCAATTATAACAAACTCTATATTGAGTCAGCATAAGTTGTACATAATCATTATAAATAGCAGTGAGTTATTTCCTTTAATCACATAATCCTTTTCTATCAGTTCTACAATAGATTAATAACAAAATTCTCTCTTTCTTGCTTCTAGATTGTTCTAGATGAAGAACACTTCACTCTATTTTTTTAATACTTTCAAGCATATAACTATGAGAAAACCTAAACACACTAGAGAGGTTTTAAAATAGATTTTAGACTACATTACCTGGGAATTCCTTCAAAGAGATGAGGGAAACCTAGCTCCTTGACTTCATCTATAAATAGGAAGGAGGTACTTGGGTTGTTTTTCCCACTAGTAAACTAACAAGGGACTGAACAATAAATATCTCACCAAGTGATATCAATGTATCCAATCTAACTTTTTAAACTAGATCAAGCTCATTTAATGCATTTATTACTATTTACACAAATATTTTACTACACATTATTAGATTTGATAGAGAAAAGCACAATAAGTGATGTCTCCTCAATAACCAACTTGTTTGAGATCTCTCCTACAAACTGCATGATTAAAAGCAAATAATATGCAACCGAAAATGGCAATAATACATGTAAAGAAGGGAAAATGGTAAAATCTGAATGCAATATCCATATCACAATATTATATAAGCAAAAAGCAAAACTTGGCGCCTAATATCAAATTTTAGCAAAGGTTATGCAAATGAACAAACTAAATTTCCAATGAACTACGAGTCCCCGGAACACTAGCCAAAAACACTTAGAATACAGTTTGTTTTTCAAAGTTGTTACAAATGACCATGTAGATAAGAAAACAATAACACGCAACTGAAGAAAGAAGCATGCTGTCAACTTCCAGTAGCAAGTCTACACAGATCAATGGTAACAGGCGAACCAATCCTTACATTTAAGTTGTATGTTCTTCACTTCACAAAAGCAAGATATGAGAAGCCAGATATGAATCACAACATTTCCTGTGACTTCCGCACACATCGGCTAACCTTTTTCTTGAAATCGTCCCTCCTGTCTCTCCACTCCTTCTGCAAATATGAATACAACACGAGTCTAAGAAAAACTTCGGAACACTACTCCAAACTGTCAAGATTGAAGCAATTTAAAACGCATCGATCAAAATATTAGTAAAAGCAATGTGTATCTCTAGCAGTGTTTTTCCAGAATAAAAAAATTATAGGATAATATGTTATATCCTCTAGTACTCAAACAAATGACAGTGTACTGTAGAATATGTTCAATCCTTGAGCAGCAGTGTCGTCAAATTTCACCCTTGGAGTTATAGCCTGGCAGACTTTGTGCCACGGTGCCACCATCCATAGGCCGCAGTACCTATTATGTCACACAACGTTTCTGCCAAAGGCTGCGGCACCGTGTTTATATGGCAGATTTTTGGCTGGCTGCCATAATCCGCCATTCTTCATTGATAACACCAGGTAGTAGGACAAACCATATTTTTATTTTGGCTCAAATGGGGCATCAAAAAGGTCATCTGGTCAGATTGAGGTAGAACAGAAACAGTGCACAATGAAGACTGACATCCTAAAACTAATGTTTATCATGTCAGATAATGCCAACATGCAGGCATGTCAACCACATCATACACATTAATATTCAGCATGCTGCAACCTGCTCGTGAAGATTTAAAGCTTCCCTTACAATGAGACTGTGTAGAGCTGCAGGTCGGAGTGCATTCACCGGTCTCGCTGCTATAATTGAGACCTTTGTAGCACCACCAACACCTCTGAGCAAAGAAGTGTATGGTGTTCGACAATGACACGACACCGACAAATGTGATTGCGCTCAATTTATTCATTTTTCAAATTATTACCGATGTTGACGTGTCAGTGTCAGTGTCCGTGTCATATCTTTGCTTCATAGTGACAATTGGACTTCTAACCTAATGCTACAAATCCCTAGCCAAGGGTAGCAAGGGATCCCAGTACATATACCTGCCCAGAAGGAATCTTAAGACAAGAAATATCTCTCAGCAGAAATTAAATTTTAAGGAAACTATAAAAAATAGGCAAAGGAAGTGTGTTTTTATTCGGTCAACTAGTAGTGACCCACTGACCCTAGTAGCCAAGATTACGCCTAGTCTTTTTTAGTTTAATACATATTTTAAACATGTCCTATAAATTATGAAATGATGGATTAGTTATAAGATTATGGTTTATATAAATATATTTAAAACATCCGTATTTCTTTTTATAAAAAGTATTCGTGATGTGAATTAGTTAGGGTGAGCAGGGTGTGGTTTTAATATTATCTTGTGGGACTAGGTTGGATTCTCATCCCGGAACTTGTGGGGAAGATAGGAGTGTTAAGTGTTTTCTTGAAGTGTAAGGCAGAGTTGTGTTAAGCAAAACCCTGTCTCTACTTGCTTCATTGCCAAGCCATCTGACAGGCCTAAGAGAAAAACATTCTCATATTTTTCTTCTGTGCTTTATAACTCCAATTACAAAAATTGGGTTTCATTTAAATCTAATGTAGCATGTGTAGTGTCTAAACAACGATATTGATATTATTTTTCAGTTGTATTTAACACGAAAATCCATCTTTTCTAAAGATAGAATTTATCTCACTTTGTTATCTAGTCAATTATGCAATTCCACATTTCACTCGTATTAAATACTCAATCTTAAGAAAATGTCTACGAAAATATTTGGAGTATATGCAGCAAGAAACCAATCTAAAGGACAAAAGTTTGTTTTACTACTATATATAAAATAACAAAGTTGGTAAAGCCAAGAGCTGGCGAAATTGGCAAGATAAATATCGGTTTGCCATTACTTTTCTAGGATGCATATATAAGTATATAGAGATAAGTGTGCCGGAGATTGC
The DNA here is from genome assembly GCF_029867415.1 of Vicia villosa. Taxonomy (NCBI): domain Eukaryota; kingdom Viridiplantae; phylum Streptophyta; class Magnoliopsida; order Fabales; family Fabaceae; genus Vicia; species Vicia villosa. The sequence continues at coordinate 569,741 of NW_026704934.1, read as the reverse complement.
AATAAAAAATCATGTAAATAAGGAAAAAGGTCAAACTTACCGCAGCTTCAACATTTGCAGGAGATTCATCATTGGGACCAGAAAGCATCGATATGATACTCAACACTATACTCTCTACCTGCAAGACAGCACACAAAAAATATTTATAAGAGGGACCTAAAAGATTTACAAGTAGCAAGTATGTCAAATCACTTATGATCGACAAGAAGTGCCATACCATTTCCAAAGGACATTCAACAAGTTATCATTAATGCCTGACCGACATTGAAATTATTAATGTTTAAATTAGCTTTACGACATTAAATTTTATTTGTTCTCTTTATGTCGGCTCTCCTTCAACTTATATCAGATCTAGGTTATACCAGACTCGGTTTGCTAAATAACCTAAGCCATGGCTTTTTATAGTATTTAGCTAAAAAAAACCAGACAGAAACCAATCCAATAACCTTTAAGGCCTAACAAATCAATCTATTTAAAATTTTAAGCCTGTCAACTTACTTATGAGGTTGAGCCTATAAGTTTATTTAGTGATAACTTTATGACTTATTAAAAGGAAATAATACAGAATAGGTTTTCAAAGAGGCTTTCAAGTCGAGCGAGGCTTTTACAAAGGCAAAGCCAGGTTTGAAACAACAAATTTATAGAGGGTAAACATATCAGAGGCTCATGCATTAGAAAAAATGACCCAAGTGTTTTTAATTGCAGATGGCAAGCAAATAGTGGTTTGTTCAAATTATTCTACGCAATGCAACAGTGCTACAGTGCCGCTAATTCATAATATTTTATACTTAATAGCATATCACTGAGAAATAGTGTTATAGCGTTTTGCAGAAATAGCAGTATTTGATAATACAAACCATTTATCAATGCAGAATTACCAATTAAGTAATAAAAAGCAGAATTCTCATTATTGAAATAAATAAAATGAATTTATGGTTTTATGTTTTCACATACAGTATGAACAGGTGTCCAGCGCTCACTTGCAAGCTCATAACCATTTGGGTCATCACCAGGAGGATGAAGAATGGATATGCAAACCCGCCCATCAGGATATACTGCAAATAGAAACAACATCATTCAACTTCACGTTTTAACCACTGCAACATCAAAAATGAGAAAAACTATGATGCACGGACACAGTGATACACTATTCCTTAAAAAATATAGGAAGTAAATGCGGTATCAGTGTTGTCGATGGTGAATGGCGATCCATGGCAGAGAGCCAAAATTCCGCCATATCGGCCGCCTATGTTATCAATCTCGGATAGCGGCACCACGCGGCTATCTCTAAAAATGGAATAGAACGGGAGCGGGAAGCAGAACGGCCGACATTTAAGTGACGCAGATACTAATATAGTTAATATTAGTAAACACATAATTATCAAAAACTAAAATAAATTCATCAAAATTCATGCTTGAGCAAAACATATTTGCAAATGCCAATGAAATTCAATGAAATAACCTTGCTATCCTTAAAAATTTAAGGGTAATATCATTTACGACTGACGTAGCCAGAGCGGCCGCTTTGACGTGGCGTCATTCTCAATCCAATCCCATTATTGGGCTCGTTCCAGCCGAGTCACCCATATGTGACGGAACGGCACGGTCCGACACAGTTTTCTTCATTTTTCTGTTCCGTGCCGAGATTACGGCCGGAACGGCCGAATTCAATAACAGAGCCGGCCGCTTTGCGGTGCCGTTATAGCTAATTATGGCGGAAAACCCGATATTCGGCCAATATTTACCATTTTGGCGAGCCCAAAAACCGCCATGTATATCCACCATTGCAGGCATGGCGCCGCTATTTGATAACACTGTGCCGTATGAGTATTGGATACGAGATGTATATAGTACGCTACACACAAGATTTTCACATATTTGTGCATCAGAGAGAAAAAAAACCAACCATTAGGATGCCATATCTCTGAGGTGAACTTCACAGACGGTGGACTGTTAGGGTAGTTCTGCGGAAAGCTCATAATGGCATTGAAAAATCCTCCCTCACTGCAAGTAAATTTAAAGAATCCACAAACAAATAAGCCGAGTGATCACAGTAAGTAAACAAAATTAAAACTCTTAAAACACTAAACTCTAAAAGCAATCTAATAAGAGGAATTAAATCAAAGATCAGAGCATTCAGTTCAATCCTCATGAAACTATATCATCAACACAAAAAATAAAAAACAAATTAAGAATCACAAAAACCGAAACCACGACACAGAGAATCGAATAAATCATAACTAAAAACCTAGTAACAATAGAAAATCATATCAATTAACCTATTGATAATAAAAGAGCTTACTAAAGAGTATCCGGTGGTCCAATTATGGTTACACTCCATTCAAAAATGTTGGTTTCGTCGACCAAACCAGCAGAAAAGCCATCGACAGGGTGTTTGCAAAGATCTGCAACAAAAGTAAGGTTAATCAGAACAAAGCGGAAAATCCACGCGAATACAAAAACTCAATAAAATCAAAAAAACAAACGGTGAAAAGAAAGTGGAATTGATTACCTTTGAGCTGTTTTTGAAGGAGGAGGCTTGCTTGAGAGGCCATGGAAACGAAAAAGGAAGAGAGTTTTGAGAGTTGGAGGAGGGTTTGCTTGAGATTGTGAACAAACAAACAAACCAGAAAGAGAAGTTCTAAAGCCCACACTTTGATTATTTGTATCATTCAATTATTATTATTATAAAAGAGTTTAATTATATGGTTTTTAATTCAATGTACAAGTTAAATTAAGTGAATATCTTTTTAGGCTAGAGATCAATTGTGGAGTTAGTTTCTAGAAAATATTTTGTTACATTATTAAATTACTATACCCCATCAATATCTACTTATAAGACTTTTTTTTTATGTGTAGTATGTTAACTTAATGTAATACTTTCTTCAAATTTCAATGTACATGAATGGATGATTCTTTTACGAAACTATCCTATTAAATTTGTTAGTGAAAAAAGTAAATCTGTTTTTTTTTTCTATTATATTATATTATTAAATATAAGGATAATGGTGTAAAACTAAAACATTATTTATAAATTATTTATAAATTTATTGTTACAATCAATTTTTTTAATCAAAAGGACTTTATATTAATTCAAAAATCAAAGGAAAATAAGACGATCGCACGGATCTAGTTCCCAAAAAGACAAAATAACTAAAAAAACATTAAATCATCAATTGAGCTATATGTGTTCGTAACTTAGCATTATACCACCTTCTATAAACTATGACATCTATAATACTTTTTCAGCTATTTTCATACTATCTACATTGTTTCTAAAAAAATTTATCATTCCGATACTTCTAAATGTCATAGATAGTTCCAATCACGGCCAATTTAAGGATAGAAGCTTTATGACCTTTTCCTTTACCATTTTTTATTATCCATTTTATCTATTCACACCATTCTCAAGGTAGATGCTTCATCTTAATCCACTCAAGAACCTTTTTCCAAATGTTGGACATAACACTGCAGCTAAAGAAAAGATAATTGTGAGTCTCTTCTTTGTTGTAGAAGCAACAAATATTTATGTCTAATAAGCCAAATCGCATTAGACGATCCTTAGTAGGAAGTCGACCTTGACAAACTAGCCAAAGTGTCATTATGGCTCGAGGTCTTGCAGAGTTGCCACAAAACAATCTTCTCCAGTCAATCTCGTTTAGCTCTTCACAAGGCATCTTTAAATACATGGGTTTCATACTGAACTTATTCCTATTCATCATCAGATCCCATTCCGTATGCATATTGTTCACATGAAATCTTTGCTTGAGAATGGATTTCATGATCCAAGAATGGTTCAGGTGATAAGGAATCTCCATAATCTTAGCTTTTTTTAAGTAGTACGTGTGAACCCATTTTACCCACAGATTATCAGCTTTATCACTCAAGCTCCAAAGAAACTTTATCATGGTGATGTTATTCAAAATATGAAGGTCAATAACATTCAACCCACCATACTTCCTAGGGATGTAGATTTTCTTCCAAGAAATTAGGCTCTTCCTACTTTTTCCAGAGCCCCTAGTCCAGAGGAAAGTTCTACAAATTGTGTCAATTTTATTGATGACAGATTTAGGCAATGGGAAGCATTGCATCTAATAATTTGTCACAACAAAAGTAACACTCTTACTGAGTTGTACAAGCCCTGCATAGCTCAACAACTTGGTGCTCCACTGGTTAATCTTACCTACTATTCTATCCACGAGGCTAAGATAATGAGAAATAGAAAGCTACTTACTTGCCAAAGGAACTCCAAGATATTTGAAAGGAAAAGGACTTTCCTTAAACCATGTCATCTTGATAATATCATCTTTGGTATGGGCATCAACACCCCCAAAGTAAATCTCGTATTTACTCGGATTAACCACCAGATCAGTTGTATCAGAAAAAGTCTTTAGGGTCTCCATTAACATCTCAATTGATCTGAAATCACCTCTTGCAAAAAGAAGGACATCATCATCAAAAGCCAAATAAGTAATACTGAGGTTTTCACATTTGGCATGATGGTTGAAATCATGAAATTTTTTTGCATCCTATGAAGCAGTGGCGGAGGCAGCGCCCGGCCAGGTAGGGCAGCTGCCCAGGCTCCGCCGGCCACCACCATCCTGCGTCGGAGATCTTCCTTGGCCATCCTCCGTCACACCATGCTGCAAACAAACACACTGTGGCTCCACTCTTGTCATTCCAGTAAAATCTCTCCGCCGAGTTTTCTTATTTTTGCTTCTGTTTCGGTTTAGTTCTCGCTAAAACATTATTGTTGTGTTGTTATTGGCCATTGCTGTAGGTTGTGGTTGACAATGGAGAATTGGTGCCGAATTTGTCATTTTATGCTATGCCCACCAAGTGTTTGGTAAAAGTTCTGAATCGATATTCTTCTTCCTTTATATTGTTTAGTGGTGGTTGATGAAATGAACAAGGGAGATCTTATGGTTTCAGGTGGAGTTATCATTCCAAATGTTTCTGAGTATATTCATTTCGATAAAGGTGATCATATTCGTTTCAAATTCGATGTTCTTCCATTCAATCAGGTCTTGTCTTATTTTCTTTTGACACGTCTCTTTTCTTGATGTTGTTGTTATTGTTTGTGTTGTAAATAGTCTTAGAATTACTGCAGATGTCTGAAATGGTTAATCAGAAATTGGTTATTCAAGGAAAAATTCCATCGGGTTATTTCAACGCGGTGTTTGATTTGAGTGGCTATTGGTTTCGCGATGCACAAGAGATTAAGTCTCTTGCTTTTGATGGGTACTTCATTTCTCTTTACTATGTACTTAACTGTTTCACACCTAAAACTTCAAGCAGAAGTTTAAAAAAATTTTCCAGCACAGTGGAATCCAGCTTATTTGTCCAGGTAAGAAAACAGCAACCGCAATGCCGCATCGATTATTTTGTGATTATGAATTGTTGCATAATCATAATGTGGTTGATAAGTTTAGTTATGTAGGTTTAGTGTGACATATGGTGCACACATAATAGTAGGCAAAAGTGTTGGAGGATAAGATGTAATATGCGCCAAAAATATTTGGCTTTTGAAGCATGCAGCTAGTTTGGTTTTGACACTATAATTTTGTACAGAAAGAATAAAGTATAGTATTTCCTTGAATTTGAAAGAATAAAAAATCATATCAAACATTTATATGATTAGAGGAATCTTTAGAGTTGGTGTATAATTTACCTTCATTCAACATTCAAATTAATTAAAGGGTTAATAGTCATTTGCCCCCCTGCAATAGTAGCGATATTCCGTTTACCCCCTTTTAAAAAAAAATTTTGTTTTACCCCCCTGTAATATTTGGGTACCCCCCTAAACGTGTAAAAACCAGGGAGTAAAATCAAAAAAATATATTTTACAGGGGGGTAATTTTCCCTCTTAGGGGGCAAAAGACTTACAATTTTAATATTATAGGGGGGTAAAACAAATTTTTTTTTAAAAGGGGGTAAACCGAATATCGCTACTATTGCAGGGGGGCAAATGACTATTAACCCTTAATTAAACAATGGGCCATGGTTGATATTTGTGTCTAAGTTCCCACTAGTCATCCTAAAGTATAGTTAAGTGTGATCTCTTGTCAAGGTTTACCAACTATATCAAAGATATAGAAATGATCACTCATTCCAATGCTTTTTATTTCTTGGATCTCTAACTCAAAAGATATTATATATAATAAAATATAAATTTGCAATCTTTAAATTTTTGCCCAAGCTTTATAATTTTTCTGGCTTCGCCACTGCTATGAAGAAACATATTGAAATACTCTATGATGATTACAAACAACAAAGGGGATAGGGGTCCTCTTGCCTAATACTCCTTATAGCTTGTAGAACTTTGGTATGGTTACAATTTATATTAAACTTGTACGAGACATATGTAACAGTTGACATGATCCAACTAACAAACTGCCTAGAGATATTGGTCTCCAGAAAAATACGCTCTCTGATGCATTCCAAATCTACCATGTCGTATGTTTTTTTTAAAGTCAAATTGGACCGTGCATATGGGGTTTCACTTTTTCTACCATCAATTTTTTATATAAGTAAATTTCAATATTCCTATAACAAAAATAGTAGTGGTAATAGTATATTTTTCAAAACTCGATATTTAATATAAAAATCAACTAATTAAAAATTAATTTCACAAGTAGAAGGGACAATTTATATAAACTAATTCAAGATAAGAATGGTGGCAATTGGACAATTCCACCATAAATTTAAGATGAGAACAAGCTTATATGTCAAATTTTCACCATTGAATCAATTATAATTAAATTAATAAAATCATACGTACAAATAAGTGTAATTTGTTGACCATGTATACAAAATAGTCCCTTGATTATAATTGTCAATTTATTTCAAAATGTGATTGTAAGCATGATTAAATTTAATGTTATAAATTTGTCAAAAAAAATTTTTTAATGTTATATATATATATATATATATATATATATATATATATATATATATATATATATATATATATATATATATATATATATATATATATATATATATATATATATATATAGGGAATGTATCAAGTAGGAGGGTTTTTAAATAAGAGATAAGAGCATTCAATGTTAATCATTAGATTAATCAAGAGAGAGAAATAATAATTATATTAATATTTTAATTAATAATTTAATTTCTCTCTCTTGATTAATTCAATAGTTAGGATTGAATGCTCTTATCTCTTATTTAAAAATTCCTCCTACTTGATACATCCCATATATATATATATATATATATATATATATATATATATATATATATATATATATATATATATATATATATATATATATATATATATATATATATATATATATATATATATATATATATATATATATATATATATATATAAAGTTGATACACAATGTTTTACCTAGTGAATAAACATTAATCCCAATATATATAAGCCAGCGAAAGAGACAGAAGTAAGTACTCATGTACTGTGCTTATGTTTGAGTTGTGTTATCAGTTATGTGTTGTAGCTTTATGCATCTGTATCCAGTGGATGCGTATGGGGAGGTTTGATTCTCTGTGACACTGCTTTTATTTCTGATGCTCCTTTGTCCAACCAAATCATGCCACGTGAGTGCTTTTCTTGTCACATGTGGGTCCATCTTTGCTTTGCTTTGATTACATGCACGCACAAAATAATAACCCACTTCAGTTCTCTTTACCTACGTTATTAGTATATTTTGTTTTTTACTTTTTTGGTGAGGAAAACATGAGTCATGAACCATTGAACCTAGAATAAGGATGGTATATTATGTATGGACAAATTGATTGTTATGAACTTATGGTATCTTTTGAATGACGGACATAGAAAAATATATACTTCAACCCTACCGATTTATAAGCAAAAGATGAATATTTTACCGTTATTAAAAAAGATTAAACTTTTGTGTTATTTTTAAATATATTTTGTGAGAAAATATAAAAAGAATTTTGATTGGTGTATATAAAAAAATAAGAGAAATTTACATTTAATTTTGTTTTTAAAAAGATGAATTTTTTAAAATAAAATTGTTAAATGAAATAAAAAATTAATGTTATTTTTTCTCATTATTTGCTATAAAAAAAATTATCTTTAAAAAAAACCGAATGTTTCTTTTTGTTAGTGATAATGTACTATATAATATATGTTCTCATATTTGCAGTTTAAAAAAATCTTTGTATCCGAGTTCATATTTACGTGGATATCAACTTTTGTATCCGTACTCATATCATGTGGGTATCTAAGTACCCTTACCTAGAGGTGACAAAATGGGTCGTGGTCTGTCGGGCCGGCCCGCACACCCGCTGTAAAATGGCAGGTTGGGTTGAGATTTTCCGCTTGCCGTCCACCAAAGTCTGCCCCGTTAAAATTCGCCGCCCGCCAATGCTCGCACCACCAAAATCCGCTGCCCGCTAAAGCCGATCTCGCCTATCCGTTCAGCCTATTCTGCCTTAAGTCCGCATTTTTTTAGTTAATTTTAATTCTTGATGGTTTAATTTATATATTTATTTATAAATATATGCAACATTTTCTAAAGTAAAATTTGTTAAAGAGATTTTTTATAAAAAAAAATGTTTTAAAAATAAGTGTAAAATTTAATTGAAAGTTAAAAATGTCTATTAATTTATTTAAAAAATGAAAAAATAAATTAATAAAATAATAAGCGGACATGATTTTCATGCCCATTTTAACTTGGCGGGCTTGTCCGCCCCACTCTTTTTTTGGTGAGCATAAGGGGGGCGGGCGGCCCGTTTTACCACCCCTACCCTTACCAACATCAGTTATCTGCATATAGTAAAAATAAATCTATCAATTAAAAATATCATATCATTTTTCTTATAAAATTAAGAAAAAATTAAAAGATTTTACTATTGAATTATAAAATAAATGAACACTTGTATTAAAATGTGTAATAGTTTAATTGTGATGTATTGTTTTAAAAATATAGATATACATTTTTTATATGATGATATAAATTAAAATATACAAATATATATATATATATATATATATATATATATATATATATATATTGTACAGGGTACCTTTAATTAGAGCTGTTAAAATGGGCTCGGCCCATTGGACCGACCCACGAGCCCTATATTTTATCGTCGGTCAGGCCGCAGAAAACCTTTAAAAAACACAACCCTGTCTTTTTGGGCCAGCCCACTGAGCCTGTGTTTTTTATGGACCGGGCCGGCCAAGCGGGCTTCGGGCTGGCCCATTAAAACAAAAATTTTAGTTAATTTTGGAGAAAAAATATTGAGCTAAGGTATAATTACATAAGTGTATTTCAATTGAAAAAGAAAAGTTAAAGAGGATGAAGATATGTCTCAAGATGATATGGTCAAAGAAATAGTTGTGAGATAAAGAGAAATTTTGATAAGTACTAGAGATAATATTTAGTTTCTCTCTACTTTTACATAGATATCTTCGTGTGATTCGTATATATAGATGTTGATTTGATAAATATTTTAATATCACTTAGTTAAGTTTATCATTACTCTTTATTTAAGTTATGTAGTTTTTATCCATTACATTCTTTTTATAAATTTAAAACTATAATACTAAAATAAAGGCTTGACTGGCCCATCGAGCCACAAGGCCTATCAGTAACTGGGCTGAACTCATTTTTGACAGCCCATGAAGTAATCGGGCCGACCCATTTCAGGCTCTTTACATGTTTTGGCCCTTGGGTCGAAGCGGGTTGGGCCAGGTCGGCCCATTTGACAGCTCTACCTTTAATGGGTAATTATCTATGTTGGCGCATGTACGTACCTATTTTTGCGAATTTTTTCTTTACTTATTATGGATAATTTTTTAGAGTATCCATTATTAGGTATGGGTACAATTGACATTCTTTTTTTTTTCTTTTTAAATTGTTACAGAGTAGTAGGTGAAAAATGGATTAGGAAATTGAATGTGTGATTGGAACATGTAAATAAAATTGCTAATTTTTATTGAGTGAATATCTACTATAAATTTTTAGAAAAATCATTACTTATGAAAAAGTAAAAATAATTTGTTCTACAAAACCGAAACAACTTCAACTCTTTTTTGTGATAGTTGATAAGATAGCTTATAACTTATAATTTATGATAGATAATTTATAACGAATAACTTGTGATTCATAACTTATAGTTGATAAATTAATTAAAGTATTTCATAAATTAGTGGTTGCAGTAGCTAATAGATATAAAATGATATAAACGGGTGTTTTTTAATCAATATTGTGTTATTGTGTACTGTCTTATATATTATTATTATTAAATTAATTTTAATTTAATCAAAATAAACGTAACAATTGTTGGAACAAAACCTTAAATGAACAAGATCAATCTTCACTCGATTAATGCAACAACCTTTTTACAACACTCTTCACTCAAGTGATGCATACATGTGCACGCGCACACACAATGTTTCAATGTTCAAGTTTGTTCCTCATACTTTAGAATTAAAAAGAAGAATAAAGATTGGAATATAAAGGAGGGTGTTAGAAAAAGATTTGGTTCTACAATACGTCTATGAGTTTTGATGATAATAATACGTATAAACAATTTTGTTATTATGCTAATGTTTGTTATTGTTGAGTACTTGACAAACAGGTTCGATTCTGATGAGAAGGCCTGGCCAAAACATCAGAAGCCATCAGGTTATGTTTTCGCGCTACAAAGTTCTGATGAACAGTAGCAACAACTTCAGAAGCAGAAGAATCTGAAGTCATCACTCTGATAAAAGTTCTGAAGAAACCAGTTCTGAAGACCAAGTCCTGAAAGACTCTGAAGACGTGGTTCTGAAGACCTTGAAGACTTGAAGCTCTGAAGACTCAAGTTTTTGAAGACAAAAGGATTATGAAGACTAAGTGTTGAAGACTCTGAAGACGCGGTTCTGAAGACTTGAAGCTCTGAAGAATTCAATATTTATTCTTTTTCTTCCAACTCGTGGTGAGGGCCTCTGAAGTTCAAGAAGAAAAAGTTAGCGTTATACTGTAGTACAGAAGTACAAGGTACAGACAAATGTTTTGCTCCACTCCAAGAAAATGATGGACGTTGCGTACTATTTTGTCTCCCACTACAAACAAGCCGCCAACATTCTGCAAGCTTCGGAATTTGCCCTCCAACAATTATATTTCTCTATTGGCTATAAAAGGGCTTGAAGACTCAAAGAAGAAGCTAAGGAACTTCAACGAAAACACTCACTATGTATAGATTGTTAATAGCTTCATTTTTCTTTTAGTCTTAGATTTAAAAAAGAGAGTTTACATCCTGCTTGCGTAGAAGCATTTATATTGTAAACAAACATGTGATCAAAAGTTGTTTGATCGTTCCTCGAGAGATCGAGTGAAGGTTAGCTGTCTCAAGAAGTCTAGGACTAAAGAGTCTTAGAGGTTGTTAGTCACAGGGGGTACCTGTGCAAGTGTTAGTCACAGGTACAGATAACCTCTGTGACTAACACCTAAACCACCTCTGTGACAGGTACAAATAACCTCTGTGACTAACACCTACACATGGTGGTAAATGCTTTGTTCTATTTTTAATGACGTGTAAATGCCTAGTCAACCACTAAATTTGGACACATCGACTTTTTTGGAGTGGAAATGGGGGTTAGGACCAGTTTTATATCCTTAAGTCAAGTTCAGGGACTGCTTTGTTCTTTTTTAAAAATGAAGGACCAGATTCGTGAGTTGGTCAAAACACGAGGACCAAAAGTGTTATTAAGCCTATTTCATATTCTTGCCGCAGGACTTAAGATTCTGGACAAAGGTTATTCTACTTCAGATCATGTTAAGAAGATTATCAGAAGTCTTCCTGCAAAATGGAGATCAATGGTAACTGCTTTGAAACTATTAAAGGATCTGAACAATACTAGTCTTGAGGAACTTATAAGTTCTTTGAGAAGTCATGATATTGATCTTCAAGGAGATTAACCTCAAAAGATAGGAAATTCTGGGCTCTAAGGTCAAAATCTGAGAAAAAAAGGTGTGTCAAACAGAAGAAGATTCCGAAGAAGAAGACTCAAGTAAAGATGAAATGTCTCTGATATCCAGAGGATTGAATCAGCTATGGAAACATAGAAAGAGCAAATTTCAAGGAGCAAGAAGATCGAAGGATAGAAGTGGATCATCTCGTCAAAGGAGAACTTCTGGAAAAAAGCGTATGTTACGAGTGCAAGGAGCCTGGACATTTCAAGCATGAGTGTCCAAAGGTTGAGAAAGATAAGAAGACAAAGAAAGCACTCAAAGCCAAGAAGGGTCTCACATTAACATAGGATGACTCAGACTCAGAAGAAGACTCTGATAAGGAGCAACCAATATGGCATTCATGGCAGAAGCTAATTCAAGGAAGGACATTTCAGAAAGTGAACTAACGACTGAAAATGAATCAGACTCTAATGATCAACAAGAGGTAATTTCTTCTCTTTCACGCTCTAAACTTGAATATTGCTTCTCTGAATTAATGAAACAGTATCATCATCTAATTGGTAAGTACAAAACTCTACAAAAGAGTTATGTAGTTACTTCTAAGAAAACTACTGATTATGAACGAGATAAATTCGAAAAATGTTTATTTTAGAAAAATCAAATCTCGCTCTTAAAATTAAATTCTCTAAACTAGAAGAAGAAATCTTGTCTATAATGTATGTTACTAATAGAGTAATCAAATTTGACAGATTCTTTCAACATTTCTTAGCTAAAGGTACAGATATAGAAGCAAGATGGCTTCAATGATCTATGGAGTTAGCAGAAATGGTAGTAGAGGTTTAGGATATAAAGGACCATCGAAGAAACCTGATGAGACTTTATCTGTTAAACCAAAACCTTTCTCTGAATATTTTGTGCTCTGTGGCACCAAAGCAGAAGGTTCTTAAAAGGATAGTTCTGAAATTGTCACATCACCATCACTGACAGAAATGAAAACTTCTAAATCTAAAAATAATAATGCACGAATTCCACATGTTTATTCTATTGCACAAAAGACCAAAGCTGTTAAAACCTCTGGAATATCTAACAAGAAAGGACCCAAAATATGGGTACCTAAAAATGAGATTATTTATGTTGCACATATCCTTGATGGCTCCACTGAAACACCAATCATGGTACATGGACAGTGGATGCTCGTGACACATGACGGGAGAAAGGCATATGTTTCAAAATTTGGAACTTAAGCCTGAAGGCTTCATGGACTTCGGAGGTAATAAAAAAGGAAGGATTATTGGCTCTGGAACCATAGGTAATGGTAAGCTTCCTTGTATTAATAATGTACTTTTAGTAGAGGATCTAATGCATAATTTACTGGCAATTAGTCAACTTAGTGACAATGGTTATGATTAGTATTTAATCAAAAGGTCTGTAAAGTTGTTAGTCAAAAGGATGGCTCAGTTCTGTTTAATGGAAAGAGGAAGAACAATATTTATAAAATAAGGTTGTCTGGTCTGAAAGATTAGAATGTAAAATGTCTTCTCTTTGTCAATGAAGAGCAATGGGTCTGACACAGACGTCTGGGCCATGTTAGTATGAGAAAGATATCTCAACTAAACAAGCTTGGATTAGTATGAGAAAAATATCTCTTTGTGAAGCATGTCAGAATGGAAAATTTACAAAAACCACTTTCAAAGCTAAGAAAGTTGTATCTACCTCCAGGCTTTTAGAACTTCTTCACATTGATTTATTTGGACCAGTAAAAATTGCATCTATCAATGGAAAGAAATATGGACTAGTTATTATTGATGACTATAGCAGATGGACATGGGTAAAATTCTTAAGACACAAGGGTGAAGTGGTATTTCACATGATTTTTCCTGCCCTAGAACTCCACAAGAAAATGGTGTTGTAGAATAGAAAAATAGAACTCTACAAGAGATGGCTCACACTATGATCCAAGAAACTGACATGGCAAAACGTTTCTGGGCAGAAGCGATGAATACAACATGTTATGTTCATAATAGGTCTTCTATAAGACCTATTCTAGGTAAGACTCCATATGAACTATGGAAGAATAGAAAGTCCAACATTTCTTATTTCCATCCATTTGGATGTGTATGTTTTATGTTAAACACTAAGGAGAATCTGAGTTAATTTGATTCTAAAGCACATAAGTGTTTGTTGTTAGGATACTCTGAATGCTCAAAAGGCTACAAAGTCTATAACACTGAAACACGAATTGTGGAATATATATATATATATATATATATATATCAATTCATGTCAGATTAAATGATAAGCTTGAACCTGAAAGGTCAAAGCTAGTTGAAAAGTTTGCAGATCTAGAGATCACCTTTGTTGAACCTAAATAAAATGAATCAGAAGCAAAGGAATCAGAAACAGAAGAATCAGAAGCACCTATAGAAGAAGAAGATGCAGCTCCTTCTGATCCTCCACAACAAAAGAAGAATCGGCGGACCTCTTCACATCCTGAAGAACTTATTCAAGGAAACAAGGATGCTCCAGTTAGAACCAGACCAACATTCAAACCATCTGAAGAAACTGTTCTTGGACTAGTGTCTTTGATCGAGCCAGTATATATTGAAGAAGCCCTTTTGGACAAAGATTGGATTCTGGCAATGGAAGAAGAGCTCAACCAAATCACCAAGAATGATGTTTAGGATCTTGTTCAGAAACCCACAAATGCTCATGTGATTAAAACAAAATGGGTTTTCAGAAACAAGCTCAACGAGAAAGGTGAAATTGTCAGAAACAAGGCACGGTTGGTTGCACAAGGTTATAGTCAGCAGGAAGAAATAGACTATACTGAAACCTTTGCCCCAGTCGCCAGGTTAGAAGCTATTCGCTTATTAGTCTCCTTCTCTGTTAATCATAACATTACTCTTTATCAAATGGACGTTAAGAGTGCATTTCTGAATGGTTACATATCCGAGGAAGTGTATGTCAAACAACCTCTTGAGTTTGAAAGCTCTGATAAACCAGATACTGATTATAAACTCAAGAAATCACTCTATGGTCTGAAGCAAGCTCCTAGAGCTTGGTACGACATGTTGAGTAGTTTCCTTTTAGAAAACAAATTTACCAGAGGAGTGGATGACACCACACTTTTCTGTAAAACATTCAACACTGACATTCTTATAGTTCAAATATATGTTGATGATATCATTTTTGGTTCTGCAAATCCCTCTGTTTGCAAGGAATTTTATAAATTGATGTAGGCTGAATCTGAGATGAGCATGATGGGAGAATTGAAATTTTTTTCTGGGAATTCAAATTGATCAAATACCATAAGCGACTTACATTCATCAGAGCAAATATACGAAGGAACTCTTGAAAAAGTTCAACATGCTTGACTGTAAGGTAGCTAAAACTCTAACATGCATTCTAGAGAAAGAATAGGTAAGTGGAAAGGTATGTCAAAAGCTATATCGTGATATGATTGGTGATCAGTGCATTTTAATGCACGTTCTTCCATGTTTGTACTCAAGTATTTCTTCGGTTTGTTTTATTTATTTTTATGTTTTAATATGTTTTTACATTTTATTTTATTTTTGCACTTATTTGTTTTTCGTATTAATTTTTTAGCAATAACAGTCTGCACGGAAACGATCATATCTGGAGTTCCAGGAGTCCGATTGAGGCGTTCTAATAATCGCCGGAAAGCTAAGAGAAAGAGCTACAATTCTTATGTTTGAGTCAAAGTCAGAATCGGACTGTAGAAGGGCCAGAATATGCGTTGAAGTTGCTGCACTAGCTTTAGTTAAGTTTCGGGTTAATTGGTTTTGGGCCTGGGTCGTATGTTTGACCCAGTTGGATTGTAAAACGGGTTG
The DNA here is from genome assembly GCF_029867415.1 of Vicia villosa. Classification (NCBI taxonomy): domain Eukaryota; kingdom Viridiplantae; phylum Streptophyta; class Magnoliopsida; order Fabales; family Fabaceae; genus Vicia; species Vicia villosa. The sequence goes on along the minus strand of NW_026704934.1, from coordinate 553,972 downwards.
TGGCTTTGACTTAGGTTAGGCAGCCGCGGTTACTGTTCATCTATCACTATTCACGAAAATATTTTAAAGTTTTGGTACGATCGTGTAATGGAGAACGAATCCGAAGGTGAAATCTGCCGGAGTCGAGTTCCAAATACTTTGAGGTTTTTTTATCAATTCCAATTAACTTATTCATTCCTTTCAATATCGTGCTCTATGTCTTGTTTGCTTAATTCAAGTTCCATAGAATATATATTGATTTGATTCGATGATTGTTCTTCCTATAATTTAATCGCGTTTGCTTTATCCGCGCAATTGTGTTTGCTTAATTCACAATACTTTAATCCGTTTGCTTAATCCGGACATTAGGAATTTATAATCTTGTAGTATGAATTGCGCTTGTTAATTCGAAATTACAATCGAATAGGAATTGAAATCATTTAGGGACTGGAATTATATTGACCGATGATAAGTTGGATGTCGAACCGGCAGATTAACCTGTTTTAATCACTTATTTCAAAACAGCTTATTTTCATAATCACTTATTTTAAGCGCTTTTTTTGTTTAATCGAAACCAAACCAAACCCCCCCAAATTCGACTTTGCTTTTAGTTAATAAAATCAAGAATCCTTGCGATACGACTCGAGCCATTGTCGCTATACTACGTTTTGAAAACTACTCGTTTTGACCCGCAAGCGACAGCGGATCAAATTGGCGCCGTTGCCAGGGATTCTTGTGAATATTAACTGATATTAGAGTCTTAGGTGTAGTGTTTGTGCGTTTTGGCCATAGGTTCCTCTCGGTTTTGGCCATAACGCCTTTTAAGTCAAAAAAATCGGTTTTTGGGAAAATTTCACCGTTTCGAAAATCTGTCCCAACAGTTAGGTATGAAAAAAATCCCTGATCAAAAGTCACTTACTACAAAGTAGTTACGTGTCAAACTTTTCAAATCGCGAAAAAAGCCTTTTTACTATTTTTAATGATTTATTTTCTGTTTTCATAGAGTCGAAAAATTCGAAAAAAATATGAAAATTTTATTTTTACGTCATTAGATTATTTTTGGTGTCAGTTTATTTTTTTGAATTATTTTTAATCGATTTGCTTCATTGTGTTGTTTTAGGGACATAGTTGGCATTTTCACGATTGTTGCTGCATTGCTGTGCACTAGTCCTGGCTACTAGGTCTTCCTGTCCTGAACTTGTTGCTTTTGATCCTGAGGTAGAGAGAACCTGGCACACACTTCGTAGAGCAGGCCAGGCTAGCAATAGTTCACCTTCACCGACCATAGCTGAGTCTGATTCTGAGTCTGATTATTTGCATAATTTGTTTGATTCTGATTCTGAACTTGCTTTTGAAATGGCTGAAAATAGAACTCTAAGGCAACTTGCAGCCCCTGATGTTAATTATAATGGCTTGTGTCTTGAATATGATGCTGTTGCTGTTCCTTTTGAATTGAAATCGGGTTTAATACACTTGTTGCCAAAGTTTAATGGTCTTGCAGGTGAAGATCCACACAAACATTTGAAGGAATTCCAGGTGGTGTGCTCTACACCATTGAAGCCTGAAGGGATCACTGAAGATCATATCAAACTTCGTGCTTTTCCTTTTTCTTTGCAGGGTGCAGCGAAGGACTGGATATATGATCTTGAACCGAATTCAATCACAAGCTGGAATGCTCTGAAGAGAGTGTTCTTGGAGCGATACTTTCCCGCCTCTAGAGCTGCTTCAATCCGAAAAGAGATTTGTGGCATTAGACAAGACAACGAGTCATTGGCTGAATACTGGGATAGGTTCAAGAAGTTGGTTTCAAGCTGCCCTCAACATCAGATTACCGAGCAACTTCTCATTCAGTACTTTTATGAGGGGTTGTTACCTATGGATAGAAACATTCTTGATGCTGCTAGTGGTGGAGCACTTGTTGACAAAACTCCAGCTGCTGCCAGGGCCCTCATTGAAAATATGTCCCTAAATTCCCAGCAGTTCACCACTCGAACCAATTCTGTCCAGACCAAGGGTGTACATCAAATTCAAGGTTCCTCGAACAGAGCTTTAGAAACTAGACTTGATGAGCTGACCGCTTTAGTTAAACAACTTGCAGTAGCGAAACCTCAAACAGCAACTGTATGTGGTATTTGTACAGCTCATGATCACCCCACTGATACTTGTCCTCTTCTGAAAGATGATATTGTTACCGAGCTGCCTCAAGCTTATGCAGCCAACCTTTACAACCAGAACAGGTACAACAACACCCCTGACTTGTCTACCAACAAATATCACCCCAATTGGAGGAATCATCCCAACCTTCGATATGGAAATCAGCACCCTTCCCAACAACAGCTCACCGTTCCATTACCCCAGCCACATCACACTCCTCCAGCTACTACTTCCGGACCATCCTTGGAAGATCTTGTTAAACAAATGGCCGTGAACAACCTTCAGTTTCAACAAAGAACCGACACTAGCATTCAGACCTTGACCACACAGATGGGACAACTTGCTACTCAAATAAATAATATGCAAGCTCAAGGTTCGAACCAACTTCCAGCACAAACTGTTGTCAATCCGAATGGTAATGCTAATGTGAGCGCTATTTCTTTGAGATCCGGAAAGGTTACAGAAACACCCCCTGAAAAGAATAAAAAATTCATTGAGGTAACTTCTGAACTTTCTCCATCTGAACCTTCTCCAGCTGAGCTTTCTTCTCCTTCTTCTATTGTGGTCGGAACTGAAAAAAATAAAGAAAAGGAGTATGTGCCACCAGTTCCTTTCCCACATAGAGTTCTGAAAAATAAAAGAATTGAGGAGGGAGACAAAGAAAAAGAAATTTTGATATGTTCAGGAAAGTAGCGGTAAACATTCCGCTTCTTGATGTGATTAAGCAAGTTCCAAGGTATGCAAAGTTTCTGAAGGATCTGTGTACAAACAAGAGAAAAGTAAAAGGAAGTGACAGAGTCAACTTGGGAAGAAGCATCTCTGCTTTTATTCAGCCCGAACAAAGTGTTTCGGCCATCTCTCAGGTCCTGCCACAAAAGTGCAAGGACCCGGGAACTTTTACTATTCCTTGTACCATCGGGGATAAGAAATTTGATAATTGTTTGCTTGATTTAGGAGCGGGCATTAATGTTATGCCTACTTCTATTTATAATAACCTTTGACTTGGTCCCATGCAGCATACAGGTTTAATCGTTCAACTGGCGAACAGGAGCAATGCACGTCCCAACTCCCACCGGCATAGTGGAAGACATCCTCGTTCAAGTTAACGATTTAATTTTTCCTGCAGATTTTTACATTCTGGACATGGAAGGAGAAACTAAGTCAAGCAGAGCTCCCATCATCTTAGGCAGACCGTTCATGAAAACGGCGAAGACAAAAGTTGATGTTGATGATGGAACCATGTCCATGGAATTTGGTGACATCGTCGCAAAATTTAATATCTTTGATGCCATGAAACACCCCGTGGAGGAGCATTCGGTTTTTAACATTGAGTTGATTTCTGAATTAGTTGATGAGAGTTGTTCTGAATTATTTGCACTTGATTTTCCATCTCTCTCTGATTTTGATGATAATTATTCATGTCCTGACTGCACTGACACTAACGTTTGTGTCCTTTGTGCTGAGATTGATGCTTCCTTGCAGCCAGATACATTTCCTACAGGTGAAGTTGTTACCGATGAGGCTGTTTTTGCCGTCGATGCTCTTGACATCCCGGCTGCCCCAAGCCTTCCATCCATCATTCAGCCCCCGTCCTTAGAGCTAAAAGAGCTCCCTGGGAACCTGAAATATGCTTACTTGGAGCATAATGAAAAACTTCCTGTTATTATCTCTTCTAACCTTGATTTAAATCAAGAAGACAGACTTTTGCAGGTATTGAAGAAGCACAAGAAAGCAATCGGGTGGACATTAGCCGACCTTCCAGGTATTAGTCCTTCGATGTGCATGCACAGGATTTTACTTGAGGAGGGAGCGAAAACAGTAAGGCAGCCCCAAAGGAGGCTTAATCCTTTGATTCTTGATGTTGTAAAGAAAGAGGTAACCAAACTCTTGCAAGAAGGTATCATTTATCCTATCTCTGACAGTAAGTGGGTAAGTCTAGTGCAGGTTGTACCTAAGAAATCTGGACTCACAGTGGTAAAAAATGAAAAGAATGAACTTGTTCCCACTAGAGTCCAGAACAGCTGGAGAGTTTGTATTGATTACAGGAGACTGAACCAGGCTACTAGAAAGGATCACTTTCCTTTGCCGTTCATTGACCAGATGCTTGAACGGCTAGCTGGTAAATCACATTATTGTTTTCTTGATGGTTTTTCAGGTTACTTTCAGATTCATATTGCACCTGAAGATCAAGAAAAGACCACTTTCACGTGCCCATTCGGTACATTTGCTTACAGGAAGATGCCTTTTGGCCTTTGCAATGCTCCTGGCACTTTCCAACGATGCATGATGAGTATTTTATCTGATTTTATTGAAAATTGCATGGAAGTGTTTATGGATGACTTTACTGTTTATGGTTCTTCTTTTGATGCATGCTTGAACAGTTTAAACTTGATTTTAGAAAGATGCATCGAGACTAACCTTGTGTTGAATTATGAAAAGTGTCATTTTATGGTTGAGCAGGGAATTGTTCTTGGTCACATTATTTCTGAAAAAGGAATTTCTGTTGACCCTGCTAAGATTGATGTGATTTCTACATTGCCTTACCCTTCTTGCATTCGCGAGATTCGTTCTTTTCTTGGTCATGCAGGTTTTTACAGGCGTTTCATCAAGGATTTCAGCAAGATAGCTCTTCCACTGTCGAACTTGTTGAAGAATGACGTCACTTTCGAGTTTGATGACAAATGCAAACAAGCGTTTGACTTCTTGAAGAAAGCATTGACCTCCGCTCCCATCATTCAGCCCCCTGACTGGACACTTCCTTTTGAGCTTATGTGTGATGCTTCGAATTATGCTGTTGGGGCTGTCCTTGCACAAAGGGTTGACAAGGCTGCCCATGTTATTTACTATGCTTCTAGGACTTTAGATTCTGCACAGTCAAATTACACTACCACTGAAAAAGAACTGCTAGCTATTGTTTTTGCTCTTGACAAATTCAGATCTTATTTGCTAGGTTCCAAGGTTGTTGTTTTTACTAACCATGCAGCTTTAAAGTACTTGCTGAAGAAGCCGGATGCAAAACCGAGATTGATTCGGTGGATGTTGCTGCTCCAAGAGTTTAATGTTGAGATTAAAGACAAAAGTGGAGCTGAGAACTTAGTGGCTGACCACTTGAGCAGGATAGAGAGAGATGAAGATCCTTTTCCTATTAAGGATGATTTTCCTGATGAGCAGTTCTTTCTTTTGCATGGGATTACACCTTGGTTTGCTGACATTGTTAATTTTCTTGTTGCTGGTGTTTTTCCTACAGGTGCATCTAGATCACAGGTTCACAAACTCGAAAGTGATGCCAAATATTATGTTTGGGATGATCCATATCTATGGAAGTTTGGTAGTGATCAGGTAATCAGGAGATGTGTCCCCGACAATGAGATTGAATCTATTTTAAAATTTTCTCATGCATCTCAAGTCGGCGGACATTTCGGTCCTCAAAGGACTGCAAGAAAGGTCCTTGATTCAGGTTTCTATTGGCCAACTATTTTTAAGGACGCTTTTGAGATTTATCGCACTTGTAAAGAGTGCCAGATAGCAGGTACCAACATCACTCGCAAGAGTGAAATGCCTCAACAGCCTATGCTTTTCTGTGAGGTATTTGATGTATGGGGGATCGATTTCATGGGTCCCTTTCCTGTATCATTTGGTTTCCTTTACATTTTGCTTGCTGTTGATTATGTTTCAAAGTGGGTGGAAGCTATCCCCACTAGGACTAATGATTCTAAAGTTGTTGCAGAGTTTGTCAGGTCTAATATCTTTTGCAGGTTTGGAATACCGCGAGCTATCATAAGTGACCAAGGCACTCATTTCTGTAACCGCACCATGGAAGCCTTACTCCGAAAGTATGGAGTTGTGCACAGAGTCTCTACTGCATATCACCCACAGACTAATGGGCAAGCTGAGATCTCCAACAGGGAGATCAAACAGGTTTTAGAGAAAATGGTGCAGCCAAACAGGAAAGACTGGAGCCGTCGTCTAGAAGACGCACTTTGGGCTCAAAGGACAGCTTTCAAGACACCCATTGGGATGTCTCCTTATCGACTTGTTTTTGGTAAGGCATGTCATCTTCCTGTTGAGATAGAACACCGTGCTTTTTGGGCGGTGAAGAGTTGTAATTTGGAGATGCAACAAGCAGGTATTGAAAGAAAACTCCAATTGCAACAGTTGGAAGAGCTTAGATTAGAGGCTTATGAGAGCTCTAGGATTTATAAAGAAAAAACTAAGCACTTCCATGATAAAATGATTTCTAGGAAGGAATTTTCTGTGGGCCAACAGGTTTTACTATTTAACTCCCGCCTTAAGCTAATGGCTGGGAAACTTCGATCCAAATGGATTGGCCCCTTTGTTGTTACTAATGTTTTCCCTCATGGTGCAGTAGAAATAAAAAGTGCAGGTACTGACAAAGTCTTCAAGGTTAACGGGCAGCGGCTGAAGTTATTCCATGAAAGTTCGGTGCCTGAAAATGTCAGCATAGAGGAGCTTTCTTTAGAAGCACCTGACTACACTGCAACTTGATCAGGGAGTCCTTCTTTCCTTCTCTCTACTTTATTAGTAATGTCCTTTCATTGAGGACAATGCTTAGTTTAAGTGTGGGGGAGGAAATTGTGTGTTTTATTTGTTTTTTTTTGTTTGTTTAATTTCAATAAAAAATGCATCTTCTTGAAAGTTTTAGGCTACACACTGATTTGAGTCGGGTTTGCGGAGACTTGGGAAAAATTCACAAGATCGGTATCGTTCTAACACCGTAAGTCTCCTGCATACGGAAATTGATTTGAATTTGTTATTATGTTTTAGCCTTAATTTCTCATTCTTTGACAGCTCTTGAGTAGTTTATTTCAGCAGTCGGCACCATCTCTCACACACTTTACGCAGGAAGCCGATGAATATAAGTGAATGTTCCGAAAAGAAAAGTGTCATACCCCAAAATTTGCCCGATCAGATCTATATCTTTCAATTCATCAAGGGGAAAAATTAAGAGTCATGGGGTTCGACATTCCTATTGTCAAACCCGCCCTCTTATAAAAATATCCTGAGTTAAAATGTGGTTAAGGCTAGAAGGTAGTTAGCCCAGTCATCTGGCCCGTCTATTTTTGAGGTTTTTCAGTCCATTCTCACAAATTATTCACATGTTTTATTATTTATTAATAATTGGCTTAATCATTTTGTTATTAACTATTATTATTTAGTAGTAGTTGTAATAATATTATTATTAAGATTATTATAATTATTTTCAACTATTATTGTTATTATAATTACAATATACAATTAATCAATGGATTAGTAATTTGTTTGGGTTAAAATAATAAATCAAATGATAGGCCCATTAGGTGTAGGAGAAAAAACCTAAATTGACTGATATAAAAAAAAGAAAAGTTTGGGAAAGAGGAGGGGGGATTGGCCGCTGCATAGGGAATCAAAAAAAAGCTGTGCGGAAGAAAAAAAAAACCGTGGCAAAGAACAAAATTGATACTAAGGTTTAAGTCGATTCAGGACATTCTAGGATTAACAATGGATTCCTCGTGATTCTCAGAAGCTAAATTCATCATTCTCGTTCATCATAACGCTGAAAAATCGCATACTACAGGGTCACGGTTTGTCGTTTTTTGTTCTAAGTCGACTCTGTTGAAACGTTCGTGTTTACCAAATTTTAAGGACATATTTGTGTTCATAAACATATTTGTAGCCTTTCTGGATTGTTTATTTGAGTTTTGAATGCAGGATCATAGTTTTGCCATTGTTGGGGTTTAAGGTTTAAATTTGGGGATATTGAATTAAAGGCGAAATTAGGCAAAATTAAGGGTGTCATTGGATCCGCGAGAGTACTTATAATTGATCTGGGTTATTAGTTGTTATTGATTGATGATTAATCGCAGGATTTAAGGGGGAGGATTGCCGCCACGCGAAAAATAGCGTTCTGCGTTTTATCTTCGTGAGGAAGAAGACCCCCAGCGGCGTGCATTTTTTTTAATTTTTATATAATGCTTTCATTTTGTATAACAATAAATGAGCGCAGGTTATTAACAGAATCAAGGAGTGGCGCACTTGGCAAGAAGCATTGGCTCTTAAGGAAAAGAACCGGGGTTCGAACCCCATAAGCGACCCTGTATTTTTAATAATTTGCATGTTTCAGTTTCTTACAGATTCAGTAGTCCTCTCCAGCGCGCGCCTATCGTACACCCCCCACGCATCAGCCAGTCGATCTTCTTCAGATCTGATCCAACACGCCAGGATTGCAAGGCCTACCATGGACGCTCAAGAGCCAGTAGCACATGATTGCAGCCCAGGTTCTATACAATTTCTATTTTTTTTACTTGTCTATATTTTTATTTGTTTTATTTATCAATTGTTTATATTAGAATATCAATTATTTAATTACTATATTTAATTAGGATTAAGCTTAAAGATTACTTCCCGATTATTTTAATTATCTCGACTATTCGATTTAATTATTTTAATCAAATTTTAATTAATATTAAATTACAAAAAAAAGGTGTAAATATTAGGGTTTGCTCAATCCCATTGGCCATTTGGCCAAGGATATTAGGATTTAATTTATTATTCGTTCCGACTAAATCTATTGGTCGCGATGGTTAATAATCGATTAATTTAATTAATCAAATCCTATAAATTAAAACAATTATAGTTTGCTAAATGGTTGTAACCAAATCCATTGGTTATGATGATTAGCATATTTCCTCCTTATCAATTCGTTATTATTTGTAATCGAATCTATCGGTTATGAGGGGTAACGAGAAATTAACAAATTAACAATTAAAACACATTAATTCATTATTAGTGATAATCGAATCAATCGATTTGAATTGGTAATGGTGCAAACCTTCTAATCTTTTAACTATGGTGATCAAACCTATTGATCATTGCGGTTAATGGTAACAAATTAAAATCAGGGTTGTACGCCCAAACATCTAAAACACACTAAACCACGATACTACGGATTTTCATCCATTCAATTGCGATTTTCAAATCACAACTTCTAAAACTACGATAGGCCATTCAAAAAGCCTCCAAACATTTTCAAATACATTCATAATCAATTCTAAGGGCGTACAACCCGTACCCCGAACTACGTTGACTCTGATTCTCCCTAAGGAGATACGTAGGCACTTGGCAACAAGGCGAGTCCCCCACCCTAAAATCTCAATCTTCCTCTTATTCGATTCTTTAGCTATAAAACCTTAACAATAAGCCATAAACCTTTATCTTTAAATGTTAGCCTTTAGGAAAGGGTTGAGGGTGCCTAACACCTTCCCTCGACCTGAATATAGTATCTTACCCCGATCTCTAAACTACGTAGGGTTTCCTATTCGCCCTTCAGAATAGGTGGCGACTCTCTGAGCTTTAATTTTTTAGGCAGGTTGCTACAGCTGGCGACTCTGCTGGGGAGAACTATAACGGTGAATTACTATGCTCCTATAGGTTTTAGGCTTTGGCAAGGTTTAGGTTTTTGGCAAACTTTTTTCTAGTTTGGCTAATTTGCCAAAAATTAGGGTTTATTTATATTTAAATACTTAAAGTTTTTACTTTATTTATTTATTTATAATTCTATCTTTTACATCAATTGAATAAATACTTGTTTATAAAAAAAAATCTGTTTATTTAAATATTTGCTGCGTATTGTATTTTTTAATCGCAAGCGGTCGGATGCGAGGTTAGTATAAATATTTAAATTTTATTTATTTATTTATTTTCCTCTGCAATTTCATTACTGCAATGTAATTAAATATTTATTTAAATGAATATTTGCTATTCTTATTGCATCTTCTGGATAATATAAATTGTTGTTAAACCTAAGTGTGGGAGTTAACTTTGAGACCACTAGGGGAGTATGAATCGCCTACGAGTCTCATTGATAACTCCACTCGGAGTGGGTCGAGTATTCGGAAATGTCCAAAACGAGGCTTGACTTTGTTGAGGGCAGGACTGGATACTTGGCTGATCTCTCCGGGAACCTACCCCAAAAATTCGAACCTCATGGATAAAATGAGTTGTTCTAAAACCCAAAGAGACAAAAAGTCTCGGAGGCTACGAACAACCCCATGAGACCTTCTAGAACCCCCCATAAAAAGGTTGGCTCCCTAGAGCCCCCTACGTCGAACCTATGAACTTAGGACTTTTGTGCTTTTGTGCTCATTATATGTTTGCAATTTATATACTTCGAATGTCTATACATTTCAATTTTGCAGGTATCCCTACGTGGTCCCTAGCCTGTAGGGACTCAAATTTCTAAGACCACGTCTTTCCCACGAAGGACATCACCATCTATGCATCCCCTAGCCTGTGGGAATTTTATTTTTATATCCTTGTATTCTTACAACTACGCGTCCTTCCCACGAAGGACATTTCCATTAACGCACGTCAATTGGCCTCTCGATGGCCATGCGATCTAGTGACTGTCTCGAACGGTCACCCCGTGCTTGCTACTACGTACTCCCTAGCATATAGGGATTTTCTGTTACATCCACGTGTTTTCACAATGACGCGTCCTTCCCCGAAGGACAACTTCACTAGCATGCGTTCGATTGGCCTCTCGATGGCTATGAAATCTAGTGACCGTCCTGAACGGTCACTCCATGCTTATTCCCGCGCACCCTCTAACTTGTAGGGTTTGGATCTCCATTTAATCATCACATCCCTAGCCTGTAGGGATTTTTCTTCGTCCATATCGTCCTTAGATAGGTTGTGTTCCGCATAGAGAACCTTCCCACGAGGGACAAATTCATTGGTACACGTTGATTGGCCTCTCGATGGCCATGAGATTTAGTGACTATCTTGAACGGTCACTAGCCGCTATCTTCTGCATACTCTCGAATCCAAGGGATTTCCTTTAGCGTGTCACAACCTTTATCCTGCAAAGATTCCAAGAGGGTCTAATGTCGCCTCTAAGGGCCATCCCTAGGATCATATGTTACACGTCTGCATACACGGAGTTACAATACAAGGAGTCTCTCGCTTCCGCGTGCATTGGCATTTTCATGCATTCATACATTCTCATTTGCATTTCTATCTTCGCTCGCATCCATACCAACCGTGCTAGCCGGTTTCCCGAAACTCAAAAAAAAATCAAAGGATCGTAGACTACGGAGCAAGGAGAATAAAAGATCTTAGTCTTGCTAAAGAAAAAAGATGCCTTTCGCCACGCCAGCCGCATGTCCATGCCTTGTCATAACAGGATTATGAATACATTGAAGGTTGTCATCGAGCAAGGATTAGTTCAACAAAGAGTTCCCTCATAGATACACTCAAGATGTATCTAGTTATAAAGGGGTTCATCTTAGAACATATCAAACTTTCAAGGACGCTCTACGATAACCTGGGGCAAGGGTCAGTCCAACTGGGGCAATACTCTAAGCAAAGATGCATGACTACAATGGAGGGAATGCGACATATGTCAGCCCCACACCAAAGAAAAAGGGTCATAGGTGATACTATCCTCAGGAGAAGCAAAAGAGGTTCAGTCAAAGGAAACTCATGAAGTTCCGATACGACGAAAACCCACCACTAACGATTTATTCCCGCCAGGTTTGACATGTCCAAAGAAAATTCGAGGTTGCCCTCACTTCTACAAGTTTAAGAATCTAAGGAGTGAAACAAGGTCAGTGGATCTACAAAGGAGATTATCCCTAGGATCAATAGGTGTTTACCGTGCTCACAATTTCAACCCTTACGACCGCTAAGTGTTACTCAAGATAAAAGTTGTACCTTCGGATTGGTAATCCTAAAGGGACAACCATGCAGGTTTGGAGTCAATTCATTCACTCACTACCATGACTTTCCAGTCACACATTTCTATTTTTAGGGTTATTAACAAACTTGAGGGAGAATGACGAATACAAATGACTAAGTCCAGCTAAACGTATGCTTTCAAAGTAAGACCAAGCCGAGGATGTACAGGCATTGTTTCATTTCCCAAACAGTGGAGATATAAGGATGTTAACCCCTCGTTACCCCCTCGAGCCAGGAGTTGGAGTTTTGTTTCTACTGTTCAAAAAAAAAACTTGATTTTAACCAGGGGCAGGGTAGATGTCAACGAATTCAATGATGTATTTTGGTTGCCAAGAGAATCAGTCAATCCAAGCAAGAATTCAAGCAAGGTTCAAGCAAAGGTTCAAGCATATTTTCTTCCTCGCATTCATCTAAGATTGAGGAAGTAATGGAGATAACATTCACAACAATTCTCTTCCTCAATGCATCATCCAAGAGCGAGGACATATCAAAGTCAAAGCTTGCAAATCCAAATCGACATGGCAGTCACAATATTCAATATCCAAGGATCAATACTTCCAAAGGAGTGTTAAAAAAAAAGAAAAGAAAAACGCCCGCTAAGTCAAAATGGAAAATTTCATGAAAGGAAACAAAAAGATTTAGGCAAAATTGGGGCATCCCGATGGGTCAAATTCAAAAGAATTAGCTCATGCAAAAATAAGGGATAAAAACAAAGGCGAAATACAAAGGATAATCTTGTGACTGCTAAACCATCAAAGCTTCACATCAATGCTTGGATCTTTACAACATATGTCATCGAAGTTTGGATCTCTGCTAAGGCTTCTGCTCAACATCGAAACTGAAACGATTCTCTTGCAAACAAAGCACATCCATTGGATTAGGCGAATTTTTAGGATCTGGAGAACATCAAGGAGAAAGGGGTGGGATAAATAAAATTTTGAGCCTTATATCCATTGTTTCTTAAAACATGAACCAGGCCAAGTTACAACATTTAAAAGTCCTAATTGAGGCAAGGTTAACTACGAAAGCATATTAAGCAGGAATTTGTTATACTGACTCCTATGTTTGTTAAAACTACTTCTAATCACTATGCTTCTTCAAGCATTCTTTTCAAAACCATCCCGTCCTAATTCATAACGGACTTCGATTTCAAAACTTGCATACGCATTCCATTGGAGCTACTTCTCAAAAAGTACAACACCATCTACGAGTATACACTTAGCATCGAGGAAATCTCGAAATGGGTTAATCAAAGGTGATCATTTCTAATAAAGACCCTGGAGTCGGGGGAACCACATCTAGGGGGTTCTCCTAAACAGGGGCAAAAATTTCAAGGAGCACAGGGGCATACAATCGAACATCCTATCAACTAGGGGCAGTCTTCCTAAGGTTCAATCGACTTGGGGCACATCTCAAAGCAATCTCAAACAGGGGCATGTCAGACATGGGAAGAATTCAAATTCAAAAGATAGAACACTATGGATAACCTTCCATGACCTGGAGATCAGGGGCACACCCTTCAATCTAAACATCTAAGCATATGACAAGGCTATTCCCTGGGGCACTTCCTTCATAAGCATCTTTCTCCATGAAAATACTGGGGCAATGGAAATCAAACTGGGGCAAGACACACAACAAAAGGAAAAGGCGTTCTCGCACTTTACAACTTCGAACAAATATTTCTCCTAACTACGATCATCAAAGTTCAAAAACATGTATCGGGGAATCGCGCTAGCATCACACCCCACCTTATCAAACAAACCTACAACTCCAGCGAGCTATATACGCTTTGGTTATTAACAACCTATCATTAGGGCATCATGCAAATACATAAATCATGCATTGCATACATGGGTTGATACATTACACCATACCTTTTCGGGTAGTCTTCTTTAAGACAAATCTCACGGTCCTTTCTAGGAGCCTCCTCAAACAGTCTTATTCAAGACGAATGATCACCATTTCCAAAAAACCTTTTTAAGTAGTCCTCTTCAGGACATTCTTTCTTTAAGCACCTTTTCAGGTAATCTTTTAAGACGTTTCTTTTTCCAAGCACCTTTTGAGGTAGTCTTCTTCAAGACATTTTCGTCTAAGCACCTTTTTAGGTAGTCTTCTTCGGGACATTCTTGTCCTAGGTACCTTTTCAGGTAGTCCTCTTCAGGAAATTTTAAGTACCTTTTTAGGTAGTCTTCTTCAAGACAATTTGTCTTCCTTTTTTTCAAGTGGTCTACTTTAAGACATTCTACGAACCTTTTTAGGTAGTCTCTTTAGACATCTTTCAATCTATTCAGGTGGTCTTCTTTAAGACACTCTACGAACCTTTGTAGGCAGTCTTCTTTAAGACAAATTTCAACCCTTGCTAAGAACCTTTTCAGGTAGTCGTCTTTAAAGACATTCTCCATTCCTTGCTAAGAACTTTTTCAGGTGGTCTTTTTTTAAGACAAATTTCTATCTACTCTAAGAACCTTTTCAGGTAGTCTTCTCTGAGACAAATGTTCACATCCATTCCAAAAAAAAAAACCTTTTCAGGTAATCTTACAGAAGACATTACTTCGTTCCACTCATTACGTCAACCAAACATACACATATGCATAAGCATTATCCATATACATAAACATTACAAAGCCAGCATAAGCATAGTCAGGGTATAGGTGCAAGCATGGAGTAAACAAGCTCAATGGGTTTAAGGAGATAAAATCTCAGGATTGCATCATCATTAGCATACATACATACGCATTAGCATACGCATATCATCTAGTGCATTTACACATCACAAAAAGCCCAATTTCCATTGGCAGTCCAAACCATCATTAAACCCAGTTCCCGTCTGGTAATCAGTTCCCGTCTCACTGTTACATCAAAATTCAAATCATACTACAAAAGCCTAGTTTCCAACCCTCATGTTGTGATTGGTGCATTTTCTCCGACCCTCGAGTCGTGAGTCTCCGAACAGGTGAATCTCTTCCATACAGGTAAGTTTGCTAGAACTATAGCAGGCGATCACTCTTATGCAGGTACGCTTGTCAGAACTATGGCAGGTAATTCCTTTGGTGCAGGTGAATTGTCCGAACTAGGACAGATGATCCTATTGGTGCAGGTGAAATTGCTAGAACTATAGCAAGCAATCCTATTGGGGTCCACAAACTACGGTAGCTTACCAGCACTATGGTAAGTGAGAAGTTCACAAACTGCGAGTAGCTTACCAGCACTATGGTAAGTGAGAAGTTCACAAACTGCGAGTAGCTTACCAGCACTATGGTAAGTGAGAAGTTCACAAACTGCGAGTAGCTTACCAGCACTATGGTAAGTGAGAAGTTCACAAACTGCGAGTAGCTTACCAGCACTATGGTAAGTGAGAGGTCCACAGACTACAGAGGCTTGCTGGCCATAGCAAGCCAATTACACAACCAATAGAAGGTCCTCGCTATTCCTTTTCAGGAACCTTTCCAGGAAGTCTTCTTCAAGACGTATTCCATCCTTTCTAGGAGCTTTTCCAGGCATACAAGATTTTTCAAACGATTCCTCCATTGGGTTTATCACGTTAGTCCCTCGGCAGTGATCTTCTCCAAAGACATCATCAACAAACAATCAAAGGTGTTATCTTTCTTTTCAGAATTACTAACATATTTCAACTAACATAACTAGCAATCATGCATCATTCAATTAACATACTCCATTCATACATTATGCATATACATACATGGCTCTCATTTATTTTGAGAAGCTAACTGCATCGTGCATCGCATGCATCATACCATTGCATAAAACTCAGGTTGCCTCTTTAGGCTATGCTACAAAAAAAAATCAATCATTTGGTTCCTTCCATAAGGCGTGTGCTTCACACTTAGAAGAATGGTATTCACCTTGGGTGGCATCTGTAAGCCCATCTCCTGCGGAAGTTCTTCTTGATAAATGCAAATTTTAGGGCATTTTAGTGTCCAATCATCTTCTACCTTTAAATCACGATAGGCAGACGTGCCTATCTCATTCTTCAGGTTTAAGAAGATCGAACAGGGGCAGCTGTCATACCCCAAAATTTGCCCGATCAGATCTATATCTTTCAATTCATCAAGGGGAAAAATTAAGAGTCATGGGGTTCGACATTCCTATTGTCAAACCCGCCCTCTTATAAAAATATCTTGAGTTAAAATGTGGTTAAGGCTAGAAGGTAGTTAGCCCAGTCATCTGGCCCGTCTATTTTTGAGGTTTTTCAGTCCATTCTCACAAATTATTCACATGTTTTATTATTTATTAATAATTGGCTTAATCATTTTGTTATTAACTATTATTATTTAGTAGTAGTTGTAATAATATTATTATTAAGATTATTATAATTATTTTCAACTATTATTGTTATTATAATTACAATATACAATTAATCAATGGATTAGTAATTTGTTTGGGTTAAAATAATAAATCAAATGATAGGCCCATTAGGTGTAGGAGAAAAAACCTAAATTGACTGATATAAAAAAAAGAAAAGTTTGGGAAAGAGGAGGGGGGATTGGCCGCTGCATAGGGAATCAAAAAAAAGCTGTGCGGAAGAAAAAAAAAACTGTGGCAAAGAACAAAATTGATACTAAGGTTTAAGTCGATTCAGGACATTCTAGGATTAACAATGGATTCCTCGTGATTCTCAGAAGCTAAATTCATCATTCTCGTTCATCATAACGCTGAAAAATCGCATACTACAGGGTCACGGTTTGTCGTTTTTTGTTCTAAGTCGACTCTGTTGAAACGTTCGTGTTTACCAAATTTTAAGGACATATTTGTGTTCATAAACATATTTGTAGCCTTTCTGGATTGTTTATTTGAGTTTTGAATGCAGGATCATAGTTTTGCCATTGTTGGGGTTTAAGGTTTAAATTTGGGGATATTGAATTAAAGGCGAAATTAGGCAAAATTAAGGGTGTCATTGGATCCGCGAGAGTACTTATAATTGATCTGGGTTATTAGTTGTTATTGATTGATGATTAATCGCAGGATTTAAGGGGGAGGATTGCCGCCACGCGAAAAATAGCGTTCTGCGTTTTATCTTCGTGAGGAAGAAGACCCCCAGCGGCGTGCATTTTTTTTAATTTTTATATAATGCTTTCATTTTGTATAACAATAAATGAGCGCAGGTTATTAACAGAATCAAGGAGTGGCGCACTTGGCAAGAAGCATTGGCTCTTAAGGAAAAGAACCGGGGTTCGAACCCCATAAGCGACCCTGTATTTTTAATAATTTGCATGTTTCAGTTTCTTACAGATTCAGTAGTCCTCTCCAGCGCGCGCCTATCGTACACCCCCCACGCATCAGCCAGTCGATCTTCTTCAGATCTGATCCAACACGCCAGGATTGCAAGGCCTACCATGGACGCTCAAGAGCCAGTAGCACATGATTGCAGCCCAGGTTCTATACAATTTCTATTTTTTTTACTTGTCTATATTTTTATTTGTTTTATTTATCAATTGTTTATATTAGAATATCAATTATTTAATTACTATATTTAATTAGGATTAAGCTTAAAGATTACTTCCCGATTATTTTAATTATCTCGACTATTCGATTTAATTATTTTAATCAAATTTTAATTAATATTAAATTACAAAAAAAAGGTGTAAATATTAGGGTTTGCTCAATCCCATTGGCCATTTGGCCAAGGATATTAGGATTTAATTTATTATTCGTTCCGACTAAATCTATTGGTCGCGATGGTTAATAATCGATTAATTTAATTAATCAAATCCTATAAATTAAAACAATTATAGTTTGCTAAATGGTTGTAACCAAATCCATTGGTTATGATGATTAGCATATTTCCTCCTTATCAATTCGTTATTATTTGTAATCGAATCTATCGGTTATGAGGGGTAACGAGAAATTAACAAATTAACAATTAAAACACATTAATTCATTATTAGTGATAATCGAATCAATCGATTTGAATTGGTAATGGTGCAAACCTTCTAATCTTTTAACTATGGTGATCAAACCTATTGATCATTGCGGTTAATGGTAACAAATTAAAATCAGGGTTGTACGCCCAAACATCTAAAACACACTAAACCACGATACTACGGATTTTCATCCATTCAATTGCGATTTTCAAATCACAACTTCTAAAACTACGATAGGCCATTCAAAAAGCCTCCAAACAATTTCAAATACATTCATAATCAATTCTAAGGGCGTACAACCCGTACCCCGAACTACGTTGACTCTGATTCTCCCTAAGGAGATACGTAGGCACTTGGCAACAAGGCGAGTCCCCCACCCTAAAATCTCAATCTTCCTCTTATTCGATTCTTTAGCTATAAAACCTTAACAATAAGCCATAAACCTTTATCTTTAAATGTTAGCCTTTAGGAAAGGGTTGAGGGTGCCTAACACCTTCCCTCGACCTGAATATAGTATCTTACCCCGATCTCTAAACTACGTAGGGTTTCCTATTCGCCCTTCAGAATAGGTGGCGACTCTCTGAGCTTTAATTTTTTAGGCAGGTTGCTACAAAAAGAAAAAAAGAGAAAAGAAAAAGGTAATACACCTTCTAAGTTTGGTGATCCTCACCCGGTCACTTAACCCAACGGTTGTGTAATCTTCAAAAAAAAAAGTTTTCAAAACTCTTTGTTAGTTGGTTCAGCGGTTTCTGGTGCTGAACTTGGTAGGGAGGATTACGGTCCGATCCACCGCAACTACATCTGAGTAAGCAAAGGGTTATGCCACGCAAGTACCGGAACCCCGTGCAAAAGGATCAGAATCACTAACCGGTTGTCCTGCTATAAGTGTGTGGAGATAACGGGCTTAATGTGATTGCGCCTAGGGATGTCAATTGCATCTGTTAATGGGGATCTCTGTGGGGAATATCTGTGCGGAGATCCGAAGTTGGGGATTTTTTTCCCCGTGGGGATGGGGATGGAGGGAAAAGTTCCCCCGATAACACTTTGGGGCGGGGATTGGGAAAGTATCCTCCGTCCCCGTGGATTCCCCGACTCCGAAGATATATGTTAATTTACATATTTTATATATTATATAATTATATAATTTTACAATGTATTAGAAAATGAAGAGTCATTAGAAGTTATAGATTTGTCACACATAATCAACCACTTGCGCTGGGCGACATCGGTATTGTGGTAGTAAATTAGTGGAAGCACGGTAGCAAGAAGTTATGTTACTATTTATTTATTTTTTCTTAAAAAATATTAGCATCTTTTGCTTTTTTTATTTATTATTGATGCAAGATGTATTTTGATTTTTTTTATAAAATAAAGATGCAAATATATGCGTTTTAAAAAATACGGAAAAAAAAACAAAATACTAGTGTCATAGTTTTGATCAAAATTAAAAGTGTAGAAATTTTCTTAAGATTCGATATCCGTGGATATCCGTGGGGATCTGTGGGGATGGGGATGGAGGGAAATATTCCCCCGTGGCGGAGATTGGGGATGGGGATGGGGACTAAATTTGGGGGCGGGGCGGGGAGTGGAGAAGCATCCTCCGAACAATATCTGCCCCGTTGACATCCCTAATTGCGCCTGAATGAAAAAGAGCAAAAAGGATGAGTAAGTTAGGCTATGGTATAATAATATGATTTGAATTGGTTTGTGTATTTAGGAGCCTTATGTCTGCATATCTGTGGTTAGTGTTCTTACAATGTCCTTAGTGTGCAAGATTAGTACCTGTCGATGCAAACTTACCCGAAGAAGATTTGTAGCCTAGGATGAGTAACTGTTGATGTATTTCTGCTTGTTTTTCATTTTGCTCGGAGTGCAAAAGTTCAAGTGTGGGGGAATTTGATCAGTGCATTTTAATGCACGTTCTTCCATGTTTGTACTCAAGTATTTCTTCGGTTTGTTTTATTTATTTTTATGTTTTAATATGTTTTTATATTTTATTTTATTTTTGCACTTATTTGTTTTTCGTATTAATTTTTCAGCAATAACAGTCTGCACGGAAACGATCATATCTGGAGTTCCAGGAGTCCGATTGAGGCGTTCTAATAATCGCCGGAAAGCTAAGAGAAAGAGCTACAATTCTTATGTTTGAGTCAAAGTCAGAATCGGACTGTAGAAGGGCCAGAATATGCGTTGAAGTTGCTGCACTAGCTTTAGTTAAGTTTCGGGTTAATTGGTTTTGGGCCTGGGTCGTATGTTTGACCCAGTTGGATTGTAAAACGGGTTGTGGCTTTGACTTAGGTTAGGCAGCCGCGGTTACTGTTCATCTATCACTATTCACGAAAATATTTTAAAGTTTTGGTACGATCGTGTAATGGAGAACGAATCCGAAGGTGAAATCTGCCGGAGTCGAGTTCCAAATACTTTGAGGTTTTTTTATCAATTCCAATTAACTTATTCATTCATTTCAATATCGTGCTCTATGTCTTGTTTGCTTAATTCAAGTTCCATAGAATATATATTGATTTGATTCGATGATTGTTCTTCCTATAATTTAATCGCGTTTGCTTTATCCGCGCAATTGTGTTTGCTTAATTCACAATACTTTAATCCGTTTGCTTAATCCGGACATTAGGAATTTATTATCTTGTAGTATGAATTGCGCTTGTTAATTCGAAATTACAATCGAATAGGAATTGAAATCATTTAGGGACTGGAATTATATTGACCGATGATAAGTTGGATGTCGAACCGGCAGATTAACCTGTTTTAATCACTTATTTCAAAACAGCTTATTTTCAGAATCACTTATTTTAATCGTTTTTTTTGTTTAATCGAAACCAAACCAACCCCCCCCCCAAATTCGACTTTGCTTTTAGTTAATAAAATCAAGAATCCTTGCGATACGACTCGAGCCATTGTCGCTATACTACGTTTTGAAAACTACTCGTTTTGACCCGCGAGCGACAGCGGATCAATTGGCTCTCTTCTATATCTAACTGCTTCTAGACCTGATATTTTATTCATTGTTCATTTATGTGCTAGATTCCAATCTGATCCAGAAAAATCTCATTTAACTGCTATTAAGAGGATTCTGAGATATCTGAAAGGAACAACTAACCTTGACTTGGTGTATGAGAGAACATCAAAATATAAATATAATAATATTCATAAAAATTAAAAGTTAAACAAATATCAAAATGAAAATTAAATATTACTAGAAACATTTCCAATTGTATTCATGGTAGTAATGTACATTAATCAACCGCAATAGTTATAGTGTTGTATTTATCTTTAAAATTGTCTTTCTTTCCATTTTAGAAATGAAACAATTTGTTTAATTTTATTAAATTTTCAAATCTTAAATGGATAGGACATCATTCTTACCTATAAGAACAAAGTTAAATGAAATTGTGGGCTGATTTGGTTAAAATTGAACCAAATCAAGGAAAGAAGATAACAAGAAAGATGAACTCTAAACGATTTTTAAAAAAATTGATATTTATTAATGGAATATGATATAAATATCCGTGTTTAGTCATCTTAGGTCTTCAAAATTATTTTTGGAGAGTTAAAATGTGATACATCCAATTAATCATCTCATGTCTTTAAAATATTTTTACAGTGCAATCTCTTCCGGTTTGTTCCATCCAATTATAAAATAATATAATCAAATAATAAAATGAAATATCTCTTCTATTATGCTTCACTTTATTCAATTATGTTAATTTTATTTTATCAATTTATACATAAGAAAAATATAATCAAATAATAAAATGAAATATCTCTTCTATTATGCTCCACTTTATTCAATTATGTTAATTTTATTTTATCAATTTATACATAAGAAAAATATAATGTTAAATTAATAAAATTTTATGTTATGTGCCAAAAACTAACTAAAAGACCATGTTGACCAACATAAATTATGGTAATGAAGAGATGTGAGATATTTTATTATGTTAAATTATTCATTGCATAATAATTTAATTTATAAAATATTTTAAAAAGATATAATTCCAAATAATTTTTATGAGAAGTTATTCATAATAACTATAAATTTTAAATATTTTTTGAAATTTAATTATCCAAACAATGTCATAAAAAAGATAAAATAGTTTTGAAGATAATTTATCATTATATTAAAAAAAGCATAGAGTTTTTATTCAAAATCAAGTGAGTATAATGTTAAATGATAAAAATGTGATTTATATTATAAAATTATGATTCATTAATTGTATGAAAAATAAATTACACACATTAAAAAAAAGAGTAACTAATAGTAAATGGTAAGAAAGAAAATTATATAATAATTTATTAATACTTTAAATTACATATAATATGAACAAAGTATTATGATAGAATAACATTATAACAGCATGAAGTAATAAAAAGTAAAAAATGTGAAAAAGATATCAGACACAACTAACTCTTAAAATAAAGAGTTGTAAATATAAAATGGCTTGAAAATAAAGAGTTGTAAATATATAGGGGGACCAATTCTTAGTCTCGACGCACGGTTCTCTATTTGATTCCTCCGTGTATTTAACAATATTTATTTAATAAAATGAATTCATGTTGCTTATGTCAAAAAAAAATCATGACTATTTCATGGCATATACACTTCTCTTAGCATATTACTATTGGCAAAAATCATAAAATAAAGAGTTGTAAATATAAAATGGCTTGAAAATTTCCTTAACCTTTTTTGGTAACTTTGCCAATTTCACATGTTACAAGAAATGGATGCTCCCACTAGGTCATTTTCTCTTCTATGATTTATTACAGAACTGAAATTATATATATATATATATATATATATATATATATATATATATATATATATATATATATATATATATATATATATATATATATATATATATATATATATATATATAAATATATATATATATATATATATATATATATATATATATATATATATATATATATATATATATATATATATATATATATATATATATATATATATATATATATAAATGACATTTTTATGTGAGAATATGGGAATGAATATGAACCATTAGATTTTAAAATAAATGGTTGAGATTATGTGTAAATTTTTTTTTCTTTTTCTTCCATTATTAAAATAAATGATGGAGAAGAGAGAAAAAAGATTTACAAATAATCTCAACAATTTATTTTAAAATCTAATGGTTCAGATTCATTCTCGTGTTCTCACATAAATTGTCATTCTCATATGATACGTCATATATATATATATATATATATATATATATATATATATATATATATATATATATATATATATATATATATATATTTCATTAATAATATATATTACTAACGTTAGTAATATATATTATTAATGAAATATATATAATAAAGGCAAACAAAGAACACATGAATCCTTTGATTAAATCCATGTTGATCTTTGGGGGCCTAAAAGGTTTCCATCACATTCAGGAGCAAAATATTTTCTATCCATAGTTGATGATTATTCTATAAAGTTATGGGTATTCATCCAGAAGACTAAGGATGAAACTTTTGAGAATTTCAAAAGTTAGAAGACTCTGGTCGAAAATCAGGCTAGCAGAAAGGTTAAGAGGTTGAGAACTGACAATCGCCTTGAATTTTGCAATGAGGCGTTCAACCGTTTTTGTGCATCCTCTGGTATTGCAAGGCACATAACTACTGCAGGTACTCCTCAACAAAATTATTTGGCTGAAAGGTTTAATCGAACCATTTTGGAAATAGTTATAAGCATGTTGGCTAGTTCTGGGTTAAAGAAGGTATTTTGGGCGAAGGCTGTTTCGACAATAACATATTTGATAAACAGATGTCCTTTGACTGCATTAGATATAAAGACACCTGAAGAAGTTTGGTCGGGACATCCATCAAATCTTGACAAACTTAAAGTATTTGGTTGTGTAGCCTATGCTCACATTAGGCAAGACAAGGCTGAACCTAGAGCTCTGAGACGCATGTTCGTGGGATACTCTGAAGGAGTCAAAACTTATAGGCTATGGTGCCTAGAGCCAGGTCATAAGAGGTGTATCACAAGTCGAGATGTAATCTTCAATGAAGCTGAAATAGCTTTCAAGAAAACTGATGATGTTGGTCGAAGCGCAGAAATATCTGAAGAGCGAGAACAATGAGAGATATTGTTAGCATAGATCCATCAGGATGTTGTTAGCTATTGGGGGAATTTCGACCTATAACTTGAACAGATGGATGTGAAGACTGCTTTCTTGTATGGTGATCTAGATGAAATAATCCTAATGAGGCAACTTGAAGGGTATGGAGAAAAAGGAAAGAAAGATTATGTGTGCAAGTTGAATAGATATATGGATTGAAACAATCTCCTCGATAGTGGAATAGGATATTCGACAAGTTCATGGAACACATATGTTTCATTAGAAGTCAATTCGACCACTGTGTTTACTTCAGATTTCGACTTGGAAATTCATATGTTATTTTGTGGCTGTATGTGAAAGATATTCTCATAGCAAGAAACAATGTTGAGAATGTAATAAAGGTGAAGGTTGAACTCAATAAGGAGTTTGGCATGAAGGATATGGGAGATACATCCAGGATTCTCAAAGTTTGACATCCGAAGAGATAGAAAGCAATCGAGATTATGCTTATCTCAAGAGACATACCTGAAGAAAATTCTAGACAAATTTGGTATGTCAAATTCAAAGTCTATTGTGACACCAACAAATCCTCAGTTCAAGCTAAGTATAAATTAGTGTTCCAGTACTGAGGTCGAAAGAGCTTATATGAATAGTATTTCATATGCTAACATAGTAAGTTCTTTTATGTATGATATGGTTTGTACTAGACCCGACATAAAATATGTAGTAAGTCTCGTAAACAGGTACATGTCGAATCCTAGAAAAGCTCACTGGAAAGCATTGAAGTGGATTCTAAGGTACATAAATGGGTCTCGGAACAAGGTCCTAATTTAAGGTGGAGCTTGTGATAAAGATAGTAAAGTAGTAATAGAAGGGTATGTCGACTCTGATTATGCAGGTTGTATGGATTTCGAGAAATTTATTTCTGGATATCTGTTCATTATGTTTGGCACATAAATCATTTAGAAAGCAACACTTTAGAAGGTTGTTGCCTTATCAACCACTGAAGCAGAATATATTACCCTCACTGATGCTATGAAAGAAGCATTGTGGCTTGAAGGTTTTGCTAAATAATGTAACTCAACAAATATACACATAACTCACCATCAACCAACAACCACAATAATATTCTTATAAGCTCCGTAAATATTTACTAGAAAACATAGTACCCTGGAACAACATCCCTATATCAACAATCCATCAAAACACACATGTAGATCCAAACATATCATTCATATAGGCCTCTGATATTTTAATCCTTCACTTCTAACGAGTCGTACATGCATAGCAACTGCGCCACATCACGCTTCAGCTGCGCAACTTTAATCATCCACCTTAAATCACCGTCCTCATTAAAATTTTCGTCAACTATTTAGTTTACATGTTCAATCTAGTTTCGGACTTTCTTTAACATCCACCATAAAATCGTTGTTCACTTTGATATTCTCAATCTTCCACTTTGCAACGTTAGCTCGCATATAAACCTGCTACTCCAAATTGTCCAACACGTCTCAACTCTTCCTAGTCACTTCTTCTCCATTAGTTCACACAAACTGGTGAGCGACTATCCTCACGATATAATCATCAATCACTTTACACACTATTAATAGAGAAAGACAAGTCTATACCATCCAATACAATCTCGTCTACTATCAATAAGAGATTAAGGGTGATCAGTTCCTCAATTTGTCAATAGATAACCGACAACCATAATGGAGCATAAACCCTCGTTACCAAACTATTTTAGAACTTGTAATCAAGTCACCTGCAACACCATAGTCCAGTAATCTCCTTTGAGGTTTACAATTCCTCCCACAATTTCCTTCTCATTCGATCTTGCCAATGAGACACCATCATCCAACATATTACGCAATCTCATTCATACTCACTTAGTATTACGCAAACATTAAGTTCCTTCTAACTCGAGAAATGATAATATACCCAATACGTTAAAATTCGTCTCATTCCAATTGAAGTCTTTATCCATGTAGAGGACTTCAACAACATTCATAAATCCCTAATTTCTTCTTAAATCTCACAACATTGATGACCCATATATTTTCACATTCGTACCTCATTCCAATCGCAACATTAATAACACCATTATCCGTCTTTTCTCCACTTCATCCATCAACAACATATCGTACTCGACCTCATCCCAAACAACCGCAATAATAATTAATTAAGCTCAAAAAAAACTTCCCGTCTCCTTAATCCATAATCTAAGTCTCTCGGCAATCGTCACTATGTACCATTTAAATCGATTCCAGGTACCAGAATCATTATTATTGAAAAGAACATTCACACTAGCTTCCTAACGCTTCGAAAAAGGACCCAAACGGAGTTACGGTCCAAAAGTTATGAATCTCCAAAATTTACCAAAAATTGTAAACACCAACATCATACACCGACACCACAAAGTCTCATTACACGCCAATTTAAATTCATTTCCTTAACAAGAAACTATTTTTCCAAGAAAGTACATTGTACATAAATACTCGAGTCAAAAGTTATGAATTTTGAAGTTTCCAAAAAAACCAGAAAAATTCCTGCGAACAGCCCTCAGGTTCATACTAATTCTTCACTAAAATCCAACCAATTCAGCCACCTTTCCTGAAATAAACACTTATCCATCCATACCCAACATACAGTAATAATTTGGAACCATAAAACATGAATTCTAACACATTCCCAAAGTCTCATTCTTCTTATAACTCAAGAGACACAATAATTCGCCAAAAATTCCGTCTTCTAGACACCAAGACTCCATTCTTGAAATTTTACTCATCTCCTCGCATTTCCGAATCTGACTCGCGATTCAAAACATTTCAACAACTTCAACAACTTTTACAATCACTCATAAGGATCCTACGATAAGGTCTAGAGCAATCTGTCACCCTATCACCGTTCAAACGTCGACATCATACACAAAGGCTACTCAAACCGACAACTTCACAGTCCACCAGTAGCGCTGGAACATCGCAACTTTCTAAATTCCATCTTCTAAAGATATCTCTTTTTGTTAGCAATCACCTTCAAAAAACATCAAGGGTTTACACTCTACTCGTACATCAACAACCGTCACATTGCTCCCCATCATTCGATAAGTAAACATCAACAATGTCTGATCATTCTCCCTCAAGACACTCCAACTTGATTAACAAACAAAATCTCGAATCCCTATCACCTTCGGATTCAGGAAACAACAAAAATTCAATAATACTTGCATTGTCGTCATCAGCAGTACACTAAACCAACATCTTACAACTAAAACATATTCGAGAAGAAAAGTTTCTCCCCCAATTATCTCAAACTAACTCTTGCACATAATTGATTAGAAAAGAAAATAAGCACCGACAGTGTTCCACACACTTGTCGCGTACTAAGGAACAACACGTCGATAATATTCAACTGTCACACTACTCTACTGACTCGACAACTTGGTCGGACGGACCGACCGACCTGCTCTAATACCACTAAATGTAACACCCCATTCTACCCGGCAAAGATTATTAAAATCAGAGTTACAAAGTTTCAACATACAAACGCGACGCCGCATTTTCTATTAAAAACAAAATCATTTAATCACATGTAAAGTAGATACATAACACTTAAAACTCGGATGAACCATTAACAGCATAATTTAGTCTTTAAAACAAAACAACTTTGAACGTTAAGCAGCAGAATCACAATTTCAACTTAAATGACATATCATCTTGTCCAACTGAAAACAACTTCAAAAACAACAAAATACTTATTAATATCGACTTAATATTCCGCAACTAACGTAATGACAACAATAAAGTAACAAGCATTCATCCCCCAAGTGTTATGTATCAGAGCGACCGACACCTGACTCGAACTAATGAAGGTAAACAACCTTCAATCTGGATTACCTGCACGTTACCAACATAGGGGTAACATTCAAACCGAAGGGTGTTAGAAAGTATAGGATAAGTATTCTTAGTATCGTCTCCTCAGGGATTGATGCGATATTATCGCCGTTCTACAGCTCAGTGTATTTTGAGTTAAGGTTTTGGATGCTTTTAATGTCATGAAAAATAAATAGCATGAAAAGAAATTAAAGACAATAACTTCGGGTTTAAAAACGGTTTGGTAAAACTGTGTCAAGATTAGAGGTAGTTAGCTTGTAGAGTATGTATTTAGCTTGATCTTTTGTATATGAACCTTGTTGGTGATTAATATATGGTGAATATCTTTGTATTCATGTTTATATGTTGTTTTGATACACTATTGAGAGATATGTTTCAAATCTTGACCAAAAGGGTATTCATCTATCAACAATCAAACTCTAGAGATAGATTTGTGAGTTGATAATCACTTGTATCAAACTTAAAGGTTATTATGTCAACTGTCGGCATGAGAGATCATCTGACAGTTAATATAATAACAATCACGACACTGCTTTAGAGATAAACAGTATCGAGAGGATACGTGATTGTATTAATCATTGATATGTTCATATACATGATCATCAGAGTATATACAAAAGCAAGCTGACGAAAACTAATCTTGACACAGTTTTACCAAACCGTTTTTAAACCCGAAGTTATTGTCTTTAATTTCTTTTCATGCTATTTATTTTTCATGACATTAAAAGCATCCAAAACCTTAACTCAAAATACACTGAGCTGTAGAACGGCGATAATATCGCATCAATCCCTGAGGAGACGATACTAAGAATACTTATCCTATACTTTCTAACAAAATGGCGCCGTTGCCGGGGATTGGCGTTAAGATATTATAAGCATAGCAATAGTTTTTGTGTGTTTTGAGTATAAATATTAGTATTATTGCCTAGTCTTTGCTCACTTTTTGGTTAGTGTTTCAGCTCTGGTTTATGCGTGGGAGTGTCCCAGCAGATCAGCTTCTTTTTGATCCAGAAATTGAAAGAATCGCAAGGAGATTGAACAGTAAAACCAGAAGAAGAAGGAAACTAGCCAAAGAACGAAGATTAGCCCAAGAAGCTACTACTTCATCAGCACCACAAGTTATAGAAGAAGAGATGGCAGGGCATGGAGAACAGGACCCACCACCACCACCACCACCGCCGCCAAGAGCACCATGTGCTAACAGTCCAAGAAGAGCAGCCCAGTTTGCACGAAATGACAACAATGCAAGAAATTCTGAAATGAAGACTGGCATTCTTCAGCTACTTTATGCTAGTCCCTTTGCAGGTCTTGACCATGAGGACCCATATACACACTTGACAAAGTTTTATGAAATTGCTGGAGCAGTCGGAGCCCCTGAAAGAGAGGAAGAGCAGGTGTTTAAGAGGTTATTCCCTCACTCCTTGATCGGCAAAGCAAAGGATTGGTATCTAGACCAACCCACTCAAACCATGACAAATTGGAATGAGTTAGAAGAAAAGTTTCTTGATAGGTTCTTCCCTCAGTCACGGTTACTTGAAGCAAAAACAGCAATTTCAGTGTTCTCTCAAGGTGTGAATGAAACTCTTAATGAAGCATGGGAAAGGTATAAGTCAATGTTGAGAAAATGTCCGAGTCATGGCTTTGATGAACTCACCCAGATTCACATTTTTCGTAATGGCTTACAACCACAACCGAAGCTTCTTTTAGATGCTACTGCTGGAGGTTCCTTGATGGCTAAGACAGCAGAGGAGGCCATAGAGATAATTGAGAAAATGGCCAGGAATGATCATCAGGTGACACATAATCGAGGAGTTGTTCAAAAGAAACCGGGACTTATTGAATTAGGAACCAATGATGCTATTCTAGCTCAGAACAAGCTTCTTTCTCAACAAGTGGAGGAGCTTACAAAACAAATGGCAAGGTTACCTCAACAACTCAAGGAATTACATGATCCTAACAAGAACAAACAAGTTGCTTCGTGTGAGCTTTGTAGTGGAGACCACCCTACCGGATATTGTCCACCGGTGAATGAAGTGAATTACATGGCGAATCAAAATCAAGGAGGCTATCAACAAAGACAAGCTCCTTACCAAAACCAAGGTGGATACCAACAAAGGCATAATGCACCACAATATAGCCAAGGGTGGAGACAAGATAATTATCAACAAAGACAAAGTCCTTATCAACAACAACCACCTTCTCAAGACAAGCCTTCAAAGTTGGAGGAGTCTCTAAATCAATTCATGCAAGCATCAATGGCAAATCAAAAGAGTAATGAAGCGGCTATAAAGAATTTAGAGACTCAAGTCGGCCAACTTGCGAAACAACTCGCCGAGAAGCAAACCGGACCATCATTCACGACAAACACTCAAACCAATCCTAAGGAGCATTGCAAAGCGGTTGTAACTAGGAGTGGGAGGGTGCTTGAAAGTGAAGTGGAGAAGGAAGATGAGGAGGAGGAAGTTAGGATGGAAAAGGAGAAAGAGGTGGAAAGTGAAGTAGAACCAAAGAAAAATGAGGGAGTCTTAGTTGAAAATGAGAGTGAAGAAAAAAGTGAGGAAGAAAAAGAAAAAAATAGAGAGAAAAAGAGAAAGATTAAAGAAGGAAAGAAGAAAGTTATGAGTCCTCCCGTTCGTAATTTACCTTACCCTCGTGCGCCTTCGAAGAAAGATAATGAGAGGCAATATGCTCGTTTTCTTGACATATTTAGGCAATTGCAAATTAATATTCCTTTTGGTGAAGCTTTAGAGCAAATGCCAAAATATGCCAAGTTTATGAAGGACATCCTCACAAAGAAAAGAAGTTACACTGAGCCCGAAACGGTTGTCCTAGATGCTAAATGTAGTGCCATCATTCAAAGTACTTTACCAAGGAAGGAAAGAGATCCAGGAAGAGTTACTTTGCCGGTTACTATTGGTGACATTCATATTGGAAGAGGTTTGGTTGACACGGGTTCAAGTATCAATTTGATTCCTTTATCCATGGTTAAGAGGTTAGGCATTGTTGATATGAAAAATACAAGAATGACACTTCAATTAGCCGATAAGTCTACAACTATGCCTTTTGGGATAGCGGAAGATTTACTGGTGAAAGTTGACAAGTTCTTCTTTCCGGTTGATTTTGTTGTTATTGATATGGAGGAAGATGTTGATACCCCGTTGATTCTAGGAAGACCTTTTATGAAGACGGCAAGGATGATGATAGACATTGATGATGGTTTGATGAAATTGAGGTTCCAAGATGAGGAAGTGTGTTTTGATCTCTCGGAAGCAATGAAACATCCAAATGATACAAGTGATTGTTTTAGAATTGATGCTATGGAGGAAGTTATCATGCAAGTTGAAAGTAGAGCTCATGTGTTCAATCCTCTTGAGAAAATATTAACCAAAGCTCTTGATGTTCTCAATGAAGAAGAAGAAAAAGAGATTGAAGAGTGTTTGCGAGATCTTGATGTTTTTGAAGAGATAAGTCCTTTTGAAGCAAAGATGGAGGAGTTGAAAGATGAGCCAAAGGTGGAAGAAACCAAATTAGAATTGAAGATGTTACCGCCCCATTTTAAATATGTTTTTCTTGAAGAAGGTGGTAAGAAGCCGGTGATAATTAGTGGTTCATTGTCTAAAAAGGAGGAAGAGAAATTAATTCATGTGTTGAAAGCTAACAAGGAGGCGATAGGATGGGTTCTTTCCGATCTAAAAGGAATTTGTCCGGCCTATTGTATGCATAAAATTATGATGGAGGAGGATTTTAAACCGGTAGCTCAACCTCAACGCCGGTTGAATCCTACAATGAAAGAAGTTGTAAGAAAGGAAGTGGTGAAACTATTGGAAGCCGGAATGATTTATCCTATTTCCGATAGTGCATGGGTGAGTCCAGTCCAAGTGGTACCAAAGAAAGGAGGAATGACCGTGATCACAAATGAAAAGAACGAGTTGATTCCGACAAGGACCGTGACGGGTTGGAGGATGTGTATTGATTACCGAAAGCTTAACCAAGCTACTAGGAAAGATCACTTCCCTTTACCTTTTATGGACCAAATGTTGGAAAGGTTATCGGGTCAAGAGTTCTATTGTTTCTTGGATGGCTACTCCGGGTACAACCAAATTTCGGTCAATCCGGAAGATCAAGAGAAAACGGCGTTCACTTGTCCCTTTGGAATTTTTGCTTATAGGCGAATGCCGTTTGGGTTGTGTAATGCACCGGCCACTTTCCAAAGATGTATGCAAGCTATCTTCTTGGACTTCAAAGATTGCAAAGCCTTTGAGCAACTTGCTCAACAAAGATAAGTCTTTTGTTTTTGATAACGCATGCCTTTTAGCTTTTAATGAATTGAAACAAAGATTGACCACCGCACCCATAATCATAGCGCCCGATTGGAAACTTGATTTTGAACTAATGTGTGACGCTAGTGATTATGCGGTAGGAGCGGTGTTGGGTCAAAGAAAAGGAAAAATTTTTCATGCTATACATTATGCTAGTAAGGTTCTTAATGAAGCACAAATTAATTATGCAACAACTGAAAAAGAACTACTAGCTATTGTATATGCATTAGAAAAATTTAGGTCCTATTTAATTGGTTCGAAAGTTGTTGTTTACACTGACCATGCAGCGATAAAGTATTTGCTTACCAAGCCGGATTCAAAGCAAAGGCTCATTAGGTGGATATTGTTGCTACAAGAATTCCACTTAGAGATTAGAGACAAGAAAGGAGCGGAAAACTTGGTGGCGGATCATTTATCAAGGTTGGTGAATGAAGAGGTAACAAACAAAGAAGAAGAGGTTTTGGAATCATTCCCGGATGAAAAGTTGTTCATGGTGGAAGAAAGGCCGTGGTTTGCTGACATGGCTAATCATAAGGCATCGGGTTGGATGCCGGAAGATTGGAGTAAAAGTGCAACAAAGAAGTTTCTTCATGATGCCAAATTCTATGTGTGGGATGATCCATACTTGTTCAAAATTGGTGTGGATGGTGTGTTAAGAAGATGTGTGACAAGGGAAGAAGCAATGAGAATCTTGTGGCATTGTCATAACTCACCTTATGGTGGACACTATGGTGGGCAAAGAACGGCGGCAAAAGTTCTTCAATCCGGGTTCTATTGGCCTACGTTATTCAAAGATGCCTACTTGCATGCAAAAAGTTGTGACAATTGTCAAAGAAGTGGTGGAGTGAGTAAGAGGAATGAGATGCCATTGACAAATATGTTAGAAGTGGAAGTGTTTGATTGTTGGGGAATAGACTTTGTAGGACCATTTCCTTCATCTTTTGGTTGTGAGTATATTTTGGTTGCGGTTGATTATGTTTCAAAATGGGTGGAAGCAATAGCATGTCCAAAGGCGGATGGAAAGACCGTAATCAAGTTCTTAAAGAAAAACATTTTCACAAGGTTTGGAACACCAAGGATTCTCATTAGTGATGGTGGCTCACATTTTTGCAACACACAACTTGAAAAAGTCTTACAACAATATGGTGTGAAGCATAAGGTAACCACGGCTTATCATCCACAGGCTAATGGTCAAGCCGAAGTTTCCAACCGAGAAATTAAAAGAATCTTGGAAAAAACTGTTTCTTCATCAAGAAAGGATTGGTCACAAAAGTTGGATGATGCTTTATGGGCTTACCGTACGGCATACAAGGCACCGATTGGTTTTACTCCGTTTCAAATGGTTTACGGGAAGAGTTGTCATTTACCCGTAGAATTGGAGCATAAGGCATTTTGGGCCTTGAAGTTGCTTAACTTTGATCCTAAGGCAAGTGGTGAAATGAGAAGATTGCAATTGCTTGAAATGGAAGAATTGCGATTACAAGCCTATGAATCCAACAAAATCTACAAGGAGAAAGTGAAGGGGTATCATGATAAAAAGATTGTGGAGAAGGAGTTCAAAGAAGGCCAAATGGTTCTATTGTTTAATTCAAGATTGAAGTTGTTTCCGGGTAAATTAAAGTCGAAGTGGTCGGGTCCGTTCCGAATCAAGGAAGTAAAAGACTATGGAGCGGTTGTGCTTGAAAATCCGACAACAAATGAAAGTTGGACTGTGAATGGCCAAAGACTCAAGCCGTATCTTGGTGGTGAAGTCGATCGAAGTTCGGAATCCGTTCCGATTTTTGATCCGTAAAGCCGCCATGGACCGTCGAGCTAACCGACGTTAAACAAAGCGCTAGTTGGGAGGCACCCCAACATTGTAAGTATTTTATGTTTTGTGTGTGTTGTGACTGTTAGGAAAGTCGGGAAAAATCGGGGCTTGGGAGACTGCTGAGAATTCTGCTGAAAAACAGCATTTTACTGATACCGCTAAGCGGCCATCACACCGCTAAGCGGCCAAACAAAAATGCAGAAAAAAAAATAATGTGGGCCAAAGGGTCTGACCCGGCCCAGTTCAAAAGGGAAACAAGTTATGAGGGGCTGAGCGGCCAGAAACCCTAGCCACCTCATTTCTCCCCAAATTTTCAAGTTTCCAAGTTCCCTCTTTTCCTCTTTCAACCTTTGCATCCATTTTTGGAAGGAATTTCTTGTTTTCAACTCATCTTCATCAATTCTCTTTTTCATTTGGGTGTGCAAGGTAAATGTTTGTTATTTTCTTTGAAAAAGTTTGTGTAAATTGGTAGTAGTAGTAGGTAATGTTTAGAATTGTTCATATTTATAGATTTTAGGTTTAGATTGTGATTAAGTTGTTGTTTTTGTGAATTGATTTCTGGAATTTGTGTGTTAAAAACCCTAGTTTGTGTAAATTAGGTTAGTTTAGTGATTAGGCAAAGAAGAGTTAGTATTGCATTCATCACTGGTTGCCATATTTGATGCACAAGGAGTGAAGAGAGTGTAGGAGTTAGCAAGTTCTAGCAGCCTGCATTTCTGCAGAATTTTTCTGAGAAATCGCAGGGCCGCTAAGCGGCCGTGACCCCGCTAAGCGGCGGATGCTGATGACAGAAAAATGTTTCTGTTTCTGGTTCAGTTCAGTTCAGTCAATCTAAGTTGGGTCTAATGCACTCAAATGGCTCTGTTTTTCTGCAATATTATGTGTTTAACAGTGTGGTGTGCTTTTTGTTGTAATGTGCAGATGAATTCTCGCCAAAGCCGAAGCAAAAGAGGACGATTCCCAGGCTCTAGTTCTGGACAAGCTCCCGTTCCCGTAGCACCCCAATTTGACAGTGCAAGGTTTTTGAGTGCTGAGCACCAAGAGTGGTTTGGACGGTTGTGCGGCAGAAAAATTTTACCGGAGAAAATCTTTGACCTCAAGCCTACTGGGGAGTATAGGCAATTTGTGGAAAACATGCATCATCGTAGGTGGGATGTTCTTTTGCAGCCGAGTACTCGTATCAATGTGGATATTGTGAGGGAATTTTATGCTAATGCGATGCCAACGGAAGATACGAAGTATGTGCGCAAAACATTCGTGAGGGGGAGAGTCATTTCATTCAACCGGGCTGCCATTAGTTCTTATCTTGGTGATCCATTAGCCCTTCCTGAAAATGGGTGTGAGTATGCAAGGATACATAGAGCAAGGCAGTGGAATATGTATGAAGTAGCAGAGACTCTTTCTTTTGAGAGTCGTGGTTTTTCTCTTAACCCATCTGGCATACCAGTGAAGATGGACCGAGGGAACATGAATCAGATGGCTCAGCTCTACCTCACCCTGCTTCTGAACAACTTGAAGCCGAAGAGCCACAACAGTGATCTCACTTTAGCTAACTCCTGTTTGTTATTTGCTATGATGACAGGTATAGAGATTGACATTGCTCAGATTATTTCTGAGGAGATGCGAGAGGTGGCTTCTAGTGGGCACTCTTTAGGGAGTCGACTTGCTGGTCAACTTCCTTATCCTGCTTTGATTATGGGATTGTGCAGGAGGGCTAGGGTGGAGATTCCAGATGAGGTTCAGATGGCTATTACTAGCAAGGTGGATGAGAGTTATGTTGCTCGGTTTTGTTCTCCACGGGGAAGGGGTCGTTTTCAACCACAACCTGAAGCAGTAGCTCCTCCTGCCGGCCAAGCAAGGTATAATCAGCAAATGGCTTGCAGGTATAGTTGGGATTATATGGATGCTTTGCGCAGGTCGGAGGCTACCATTCATGACTCTTTGCACCGCTTGTACCTGAAGATGAGCGATCCTTCCAGTGTGACATCTTTTACTACAAATGAGCAGTATGAGGCCATTTGTAACTATCCGGAGGATAGGCCATTCTTTAGGAATGGGGGAGGAGATAATGAAGAAGTAGGTGATGAAGGAAATCACGAAGAAGAGGACGATGGTGATGAGTGATGATGCATACCTTTTGGTGATGTTGTTATGTTTTATTGTGTTTGTTTACTAGTACTTTAATTTTCCGTTGAATAGTTAGTTGTTGGATTATTTTGTTACCATCCTTAGGGATGTGTTTTGTTTTGTTGTAATGAAGTAGCAAATGGTGCTACTAAGACATCTTTGAGGCATTTGCCATTGGCAATTTGTCTCTAATATATTATATCATATTAGGTGTGTGTTATATTTTGTGTTTTTATTATAGTGTTAAGTTTGTGTAGTTATATAATATAGTTATAGTAAATATAATAAGTAGTGCTAGTAATATTATAATAGTACTAATAATATAATAGTAGTAATTATGTTTGAACATAATATTAGTAATTATAAGAAATTTTTTGTTGTTTGTCCTTGTGATGAATAGAAAAAAACTCAAGCAAGCAAAATCTCATCAAAGAGTGGTAACATCAAAGTTGGATGGTGATGATAATGCTCTTGATGCGGTGCATGCTAAGGTAACGATTTTCTTGCTTTGTAGATATTAGTGTGAATATGATTTAGGTGCTTTATACAAAAACTTGTCATCACTTTACATTTGAAAGATTTTGTTCATATTTGAATCAAGTTAGGACATAACTACATAAGTGAGAGGACTTTCCATTGTGTACTAGAAACTTTTGTGTGTGCTAGCAATTGGTGTTAACTGGGATAATTCATGCTTAATCTGCTTTGTTTAAAGTGTTAGAACTTAGAAGTGATCGAGGCAATTTTTTGTGTAATACGAGAAAAACCACCTTCCAAAAGGCCACATGTGAGAGTGTGATCAATTGAAACCAATTTTGAGCCTTAAATTTTGATGTTGCCAAGTGAGTCGAATGAGAACCGACAAGCTAGTAAGTATTCCCTTATTAAGTTTGTTGAAGAAAAGCAAATAAAGAAAACTTTTGACTCACTTGGAAAATATTTTCTTTGGTAGACACTTAACCCAATTACACTTAAACCTTAAATGAAGAGCATAATTGTGTTGAATTGTTGAATTGTTTAAAGTTGGGGAGAGAGGAGTTTACTTGAGAAAAAGAAAGAAAGGAAATGGTGGTATAATAGAACAATGCATTCAAAAAGAAAAAGAATAATATGAAAAAGAAAAGAAAAAGTTCAATGAATTGAAAAATCAAAAGACAAAAGAAAGAATGCATTGTAGTGTTGTTAAGTCAAAAGGGAGAAATAAGAAAGTTTGTGTAAATAGTGTGATTGAATAAATGCTCTTCATGCAATTGTCCCTTTTTGATTCATTGGCCTTGTAGAAATGTCACTTGTTTGGAACCGAGCCAAGTTACAACCGAAAAAGCCCTCGTGATCTTTGTTTCTATCATTTTGGGTACTTAGTTTAGATGAATGTATGAATTGTCTTGAATGTGCACAATTGCTAGGGAGAGTGATAAGTCCTTTGTGCTAGCATGATTATAGCACTTTGTCCTTCATTTTTGAAGTGATTGTAGGTGATTCAAGTTTGAACATCATTTTGATAAATGCAAGTGTGGTGAAGTGTTTGTATTTAGAACCTAGCTCATATTCATGTTTTGATCTTGTACAAGCAAGGGATGGTTATGGAGCATGCATGTAAGTCAAGTTTGAACCATTCTCTTTATGTTGCTAACCTTGTAAATACTATTTTGTTTGTGCTTGTTGAGTTGTTCTTGTTTGAGGACAAACAAAGGTCAAAGTTGGGGAGAGTTGATGATCATGTATATGAACATATCAATGATTAATACAATCACGTATCCTCTCGATACTGTTTATCTCTAAAGCAGTGTCGTGATTGTTATTATATTAACCGTCAGATGATCTCTCATGCCGACAGTTGACATAATAACCTTTAAGTTTGATACAAGTGATTATCAACTCACAAATCTATCTCTAGAGTTTGATTGTTGATAGATGAATACCCTTTTGGTCAAGATTTGAAACATATCTCTCAATAGTGTATCAAAACAACATATAAACATGAATACAAAGATATTCACCATATATTAATCACCAACAAGGTTCATATACAAAAGATCAAGCTAAATACATACTCTACAAGCTAACTACCTCTAATCTTGACACATGAGGAGTTTAGCTATCCATAGCTTCAACAACAAACATCAACACAAGACCTCCTAGCATAGAAATTCAAAGATGATGAAGAAAAATGCTTGAGAAATCTTGAAGATTTATGAGTTTTTCTCTCCTCTTCTCTTGCCCTAGAGTGTATGGTTGGTAACAATGAATAGAACAAGATAAGGATCCTCAAAAAAATATCTCTAAGTGCCTAAAAGTAGCCACTTGAAAAAGTACCGCCGCTTAGTGCCCAGACTGCCGCTAAGCGGAGCACCAAAAATATCTGCTTCCACGCTGGAGACCGCTAAGCGGGCTGAGGCCGCTAAGCGGGACTTGCTGAGCACAAATTTTCCTTTCGCCCCTGGAAAGCGCGCTTAGTGGCCGCTGAGCGGCCCTTGCTGAACCAAACTTCTTCATTAAGCCTCCAAACTTGCTCCAAATTGCATCCTTACCTCCTATTACTTGCCAAAATGCATAGAACCTACAAAAAACATAAGAAAAGCTTAAAAAATACTATACTTACTACTAAACTCGATTTTATTTATTTACACTATTACGAACCGAAATTAAATAGAAAAGTAATGAGAAAAGTTATCAAAATACCACAAAAGTTTATCAACAAATATCCACATTTTGGATTCTAACAAAGGGGTGAGATATCAAACAATATAATCGGATGTATGATAAATACTATATTAGAATCAGCTCATGCAAAATCACCACTTCACAACCTTTAAACAACATTTATAACAACATAATCATCAACAAAACATAACGACTATTTCAGCTTCACAACGATATCATCAACACAATATGACAACTATCTCATCATCACAACAACTCAAAAATGCACTTGAAATGCGACTCATTACGATGCACATGCATGTGGTATCAGCGGAGCAAAACCCCCAACTTAATATTTGCCAATTAATAGAAGCATCAACAAGGCATAAGCCTTCAACTTCAAATCCTGCCAATCCAGGCCAACTTACCGAGCATAAGCTCCCAAGTTAATATGCTATGTATGCGACAACATTTTGAACACAATAACAACAATTCAACATCAACTCAACAACAAATCAACACTGGTCATAAGCCTACAACTTAGTCTTTCCAATAAATAGGCACAACCACAACATAACAACGATTCAGCATTGGGAATAAGCCCACAACATATCAACCCTTATTATAATCCTACAACTTAATGTTTGTCAATAATTAGAGGCAACATAATAATAACAACAACACTTATCAACGACCATAACATAACAACTATAACAACACCACCTGCAACTTCCCAAATTAACAACATCATTATTACAATAATTTTTATATGCTAATACTATCATTAACAAGTCCTACTAATACTACTAGTGTCTACTAGGTACTTCTTAGTCAGTGTTTTACTACTAATAGTTTCCTGTTAATTCTTATACAATCAACTTCTACTGTCAGCCTATTTCTACTGCATATGCTCTTCTATTACTTCAATAATTACTACTCCACAATTATTATGTTCTCTGCTACTAGTATCTATGCTATTTTATTTACTTATTCTTCTATATTAATATCAACTCGGTTATAAAGTATTATCAACTCTGTTATGAACCGATTCTGCTATTTATTAATACTCTGCTAAAAATTATACTAACTCTATACTGATACCTCTTAATACTAGTTCTCTGCTACTTTAATTAAACTAGTTTTGTAAATTATTATTACTACCTGTGTAGGTTACCACCACTAACAGGTTATCTTTTTTTTTTTTTGAATCAATAAAATTTTATTATAAATAAAAAAACAGTTAGGTACAAAAGTGATCACAAGGATCCAACCAACTCTAATGAAACAATTACATCAAAAGATTAGCTATATGTTCTCTATACTTCCTATAATTCCATCCTCTATGTATAATAAACTCCTGTATGTTATTCACAACTCTATCGACAGTTTGCGGATTTCCAAAACATGTATCATCTCGGTATTTCCAGCAATAGTACAAGGTCTCAGCCGCAACCATCTTTAACAGTTTGGCTTTCATGCCTTTGCCTTTACCACTCTGAATGAGCCAGCATGGCTCCTGATTCCAATCCAATGGCACATGATCAACATTGATCCATTTCAAGATATCAGTCCAAATAAGCTTCATCATACTACAACTATAAAACAAGTGATCTATAGTCTCTACTTCACTGCAGAAACAACACTGAGTTTCACTGATGATCCCAAACTTTGCTAGTCTATCCCTAGTGGCCAAACTTCTATGACACGCGAGCCATAGGAAGAAAAGAGCCCTCGGTCTTTTCATATTTCCTGCAAAGATAACATACCAGTCAACATTATTGTAGCTTTGCATCAATTCTTTGTAGAATCTTCCCATCTTGAACTTGTCTGCCATCACCATCTGCTGCCAACTATTGCGGCAAGCATCAATGTTCAGTCTGGCCTTCAATATCCCTTTAACAATCCAGGTAGTATCTTTCCTCACCTCTATGTTCATCAAGTTCTGCCCTTTGATGTAATAGGTATGCAGCCAGAGTACCCAAAGATTGTCAGTTTTCTTCCTCAAGTCCCACAAAAGCTTTGTCATTGTTACTTTGTTCCAACACTCGAGATCAATGATGTTCATGCCTCCTTTTAATTTAGGTTTGCAAACATCCTTCCAGGCAATAGGGCTATTTCTACTAGTAACACTGCCACCTGTCCAAACAAATGTTCTGCAAATACTATTTATTTTCTTGATAACATTCTTAGGGATTGGGAAACATTGGAGCCAATAGTTTGCAATGCCAAAACTCACATCATTAACAAGTTGTACTCTTCCAGCAAAACTCAACAGTTTGGTGCTCCAATGGTGGATCTTTCTAAGAATTTTATCAATAAGAGGCAAATAGTAATTAAGAGATAGTTTTTTTCTTGACAAAGGGACTCCTAAATACCTGAAAGGCATCTGTCCCACATTGAAACCTGTTGTCTACATGATCTGATCCTTGATTTTACCATCCACAACACCCATATAGACAAAGCATTTTGCTGGATTTACAACCAAACTAGTGGAATTAGAGAATTCCTGTAGGGTAGTCATCAGCAGCTCCACAGATCCAACATCCCCTCTAGAAAAGAGAAGGATGTCATCAACAAATGTAAGATGTGTGAGATTGAGCTTCTTACACTTGGCATGGTGGTTGAACTTTGGATTCTCCTGCATCTTCCATAATAACCTGCTCATATACTCCATAACAAGCATAAAGAGGAGAGGGGAGATAGGATCTCCCTGTCTAATCCCTCTTTCAGCCTTCATCAATCTAGAGTGTTCTCCATTAATATTGAATTTGTAAGACACGGTAGTTACACCATTCATTACCCAAGTCACAAACTGTTCAGGAAAACCTATCTCTTTCAGAATAGTCTTAAGAGCCTGCTAGTTGAGCATGTCATATGCTTTCTGGAGGTCAAGCTGGATCATGTTCCTAGGGGTACCATGCTTTCTATTATAGCCTTTGATGAGCTCATGAGCCAATAAGATGTGTTTGTGGATTTGCTGGCTAGGTATGAAAGCAGCTTAGGTTTTGCTAACAATTGTCCCAATGACTTTAGCCATTCTTGAGGTAAGAATATTTGAGTAGATCTTATACACTACAGAGTAGCATGCTATAGGTCTGTAATCTTTAAGATGCTTTGCCTCAGGTTATCTTTGTTATAACATTAATACTAACTTTGTTATAATATATATATATATATATATATTACTAGTGGCTTTGTTACTTTAATATTAATTATGTCATAAACCAACTTTGTAACTTATTAACTCTGCTATTCATTTACTGCTAATAAGTTATGCTATTCTCTAATATTTCCTCTTGTTACAAAATCTCTGTTACTAATATATGAGTAACCTTCTGTATCTTATTCAACCAGCTTGATTATGTCTATATTGGTTATAATAATTCTTAATTAACAGACCAAGGAAAATCTAACAACGCTAGGAGAGCACTGTGCCCCTCGGCACAACCTTCTGTTCCAGTCGGCATACTCACAGTCTTGCATGCCCCTCGACACATGATCTTCCTTAGGGTGCCGCTCGGTACCTTGCACCTGTGCCCCTCAACACATCGTGTTTCACGCATACTCCAGTCTGCTTCAATTTCTAACGGAGAATCACAACAGTCAGAATAATACCATCGATTACAGTCTAAGTCTCAAACCAACACAACATTGAACAACACAGGGCAACATAATAACAAAATCGATTAATTTAATTATCATCTTTATCAACTTCAATTATAGAATATGAACATCATGTATGTTAATTATGCAGACATGGAAAAAAAATATAAAACACATGACAGACAATTCAGAAAACAACCACGACATAGCATCACACAAATTCAGACACTGTTACAACAATTATACGTCCAAGGCAATAATTCTACACAACCCAAGTCCCTACATAATATCCATTCCCATTATAGAGTCAGAACCCCACTCTTACCTTGGATTGAAGGTTGCTCTATAACTTTCTACTGATTAAAGCCTTTTGCCCTAACTTCCAACTTTTGCCTCTTTTCCTCTTCTGCAACTTTCTTACGGTTAATTCTACAAACCCTTCTTTCAAAAATTCTAATTAACATAATTCTCCTTATTTAACCAAACCTTATTATTTTATTATTTCCATTGGGCCTAACTTCCACACCCCACCTTTACTACAACCAACCACTTAAACAAGCGCAACAATTAATCTCATAACTATTCCAATATTACGGCTACTACAAATTAACTAAATAATCAACTAATAACAACATAGCAACTTATCACAATATTTCACAACATTTCAACAAATAATTCAAAAATAATTTAATTAAATAATTAATTAAATTAACGGGCGTTACAAAGATCACACTACCAAGGTTGGCATCCCGGAGTTACCTGGTGTTACGTTGACCATGAGTAGGCGTGGTTAAAATCTCTTTGTTAAGGGTTAGATGTATTCATTATATTCATGTACTAAATAGGTGATGGCGTTATATGTAATTCTACTCATGCTTTAATATTGATGACTCTTTAATCTTAATGCTTATTTTTAGTTTTGCTATCTAAAACATGTTTTCATGGGTTAGTTGACATCGGGAGGTGCTTGTCATTACTAGATCCAAGATAATCATCTATTGGATGTTAGCGCCTAGAGACAGGGTTTGATTAAATAGTCACATGTAATGTAGGATCGTTGTGGAGTCTTAGTGCTTTATAATTATTGGAACTTAATGTTCTGCATTGGTTAATTACCGATTTATCAAACTATTAGATAATGCACTGATCTCACGGCGTTAAGACTGAGAAGATATACAAATTAGAGAAACAAGTGATAATATCAATAGCTGAGAATATGTGCATATTACTAACCTATGAGCGTGCAAGATTAATACGTAACGACGAAATCTACCACTAGCAGGCTTTTTTTACTGTTAGAGCCAAAATCACTATTTTACTTTTTGTCATTTAATTTATGTTATTTACTTTCACGCATAAGAACCAATACACAACCCTTTTCTCTACTTAAAATTTTAAAAATTGTTGAACAGTCTTTAAAACCACCGATCTCTCTAGATACGACAATGGTAAAACTTACTTTTAATGCGCATGCAACACTAGCCCGCCCTAAAAAGTCTCTCTAAATATCTCAGTCTTAAAATTGAGAAGAAGATCTATAGTTTTTGTAAAAACTATTATACATAATTTTTCACCACTCTGCATGAACTATCCCTAAACACTACCAAAATATTCTAAAAAAATCATACAACCTTGCAGAATCCGAACTATCCGTATTATACACAATCAAATATCAATATCAATATTAGTCCATCCTTAAAATTTTCCTTAAAATTTATTTCTAAATACACTCACTTCAAAGTTGTATCAAACCAACCAATCAATCTTATTTACATAAACTTACACAAATCAATAAGTGAACAAGTGACTTTTTTTTCTTCTCAATATATATCTTGGCTCTTCATTAACAATAGTGACACACACGCCTTTACCAACCCATGTGACGTGCTCTCCAATTCCATCCAATTTTTACAAAACTATTACCAAACCCAACACAACACCACAAAAGCCCTCTCTTTTTAACCTATCCCTTTTTCCATCAAAATATATTTAATTTCTTTTCCTTAGATAGTGATACTTACTTTATTATTATGTCTATAAGTTTTTGTGGCTCTATCTTCTGGGTTTCCTCGTTTTCATGACATATTGTCAAGTCACACAACTCATAAGTCATGCCCTCTACT
Source organism: Vicia villosa (assembly GCF_029867415.1). Taxonomy (NCBI): domain Eukaryota; kingdom Viridiplantae; phylum Streptophyta; class Magnoliopsida; order Fabales; family Fabaceae; genus Vicia; species Vicia villosa. Next base: position 509,585 of record NW_026704934.1, on the reverse strand, counting down.
TCTAAGGCAAGACTTTCCCTTTAGAACAAAAATCCCAATTAGTTAAGATAGGCCTTGAAAAATAGTGTACCAATATCTTTAAACTTAAGTTTCAAGATATAGAAGAAACTCATTCATTGATTCACCTTTGTCCTTCATTTGAAGAAGTTGCATGGTCCATCCTTTTGTGGTTTTGATTTTAGCTTACTCCTAGGTACTACTTAGATTTCTTGTCGGATATATATATATATATATATATACCTCCTTAATTACTCCGAAGTTTTTCATATCCTTCAATTTTTTGCTTGATATGATGTGAAATTTCCATTGAAAAAAAAGACCATGTCTATTGTTAGTTTATGTGTTACCTTAAGTCTTGTTTTTGGGTTTCTTATACTCTTGATATTTGCACAAATTTTCTATTTTTTATGGTGGAAAAAGAGAAGAACACACATAGATATTGAAATGGAACAAGGTGGTTTCACAAAAGGGGTGTTTTATTGGGGGTGTTGGAAGAAAACACCATGTTCTTTAGATGTAACAAACACTAGTAGGAACATAGAAACCTCAAATCATGAACAGGACATAGAATTGGGTGTTGAAGGCAAAGATTTGCTTTTGAAACCCTCTGGTGAGGAAAGCTTGGAGCTTGAATTGATGAGGTTGCATAATCTCCCTGGCCCACCAAGATTTCTCTTCACAATCACAGAAGAAACAAAGGAAGATTTGGAATCTGAAGATGGGAAATCGAAATGTGGAAGAAGCCGAAAAGGGTCTAGAACTAAGAGTTTGAGTGATTTTATTGAAACCCCTTTTGGTTTGTCTCCTTTGAAGTGTTCTGTGGATTCTCTTGATTCTTATAAGCATCAAGGGTTCAATAATCCGCTTTTCGAAGCCTCGGCCGAATCGGAATTTAACAGGTTTAGATCTTCGCCGCCTCCGAAGTTCAAGTTTTTGAGAGATGCGGAAGAGAAGTTGTATAGGAGATTGATGGAAGAATCTAAAAGAAAGGAAGTTGAAGAGAGTCATGAAGTTGAAGTTGAAAAGTCCTCTAAAAGAGAAACAGAAAGGAAGCAGATTCAGCAGTGTTTGCCACAGAGTTCTTCTCAGGTTCTTCCTTTGACATCTTCTCCTACAATGTTCAAATCACTTGAAAATTCATCTATGGTGCATTAGATTCATACATTTAGGACTGTTTGGTAATTATATTTTTTACCTTATGTTAAATTAATTTTGATTATGGACCTCTATTATGTGTGTTCTTGAATGATTGTTATGGTTAATATGCTGCAAATTTGATCATGGTTTGCCAACATATAGAATGCATAGAGACATGTTCTTCAAAATGGTTCTAAAGATGCTAGTTAGTTATGATTTTAAATTGTGATTATTGCATGTAATTGTTATTGTAGATTAAAATTTAGAACTAATTAGTTAACGAGTTTATACGCTCTGAATTGATTATATTTAAAGATAGAATTCAAACATTGAAAAATACGCTTTGAATTCTAAAATTCAAAACAAGTTAGTGTGTCTTTGTTTCCGCGTCAAAAATGACTCCAAACGCGCGTCTACCAAAAGCTAGGAATCCTAGCTTCTGTATTTTCATGGTAGAAAGCATTCTAGACGTACGTTTACCATTCCAAACGTGAATCCAAACACCCCTTTAGTGTTTGGATTTCAAAATTTTAAAGAGACTTTAAAACTTTTTTTAGATTGTAGAATCCGAACATTGAAAAAGATGTTTTGGATTCTAAAATTCAAAACAAGTTAGTATATGTATGGTTTCATGGTTGGAGCAGTTAGAATTAATTCTGGATGTATAAAATTGATTTTGTAATATTTTGGTTGATCTCAAGTAGAATAGATTCTATTTTTTAGAATTGATTATAATTGAAGATAGAATTTAAAATTTAAAAGGAGTTTAGAAGAGGTTAAGAAATGAGGAAGCTCACAATTAGTTATTGAGCAAAGGACTTGTGGGGCAAAGTGTTTTTGTCTATTCCATAGTTTGTATGGCTTTAACAAGTAATCATTCATGTGAATGTTGAAACATGATCGCATCACTACCAAAATTTTAAATTAAAAAACCCTTAATGATTAAGTATAATTTTTCTTTTAAGAAACCCCCACAAATTCACAATCATTTATTGTACTAGTTTAGTTGCATTTGCTTATCTAGCTGGTGTCTTTTGTTTTCTTTCTTAGATGCTTAATTCACACCACATTATCATAATTAGCTTTCTAATGAAAAACTTTAGCTTTCTTAATTAAAAGGTTAACGCGTAAACATGTTCCAAGGTAGATTCACAAATAGTTGTAAACTAGTACTAATAATGTTAATCATTGAATTTTTATAGCTCTTTATATATAAATGGAAAGTCAATGCTTTATGCTAATGCAATTAGCAAAGTGCTTTACAGATAGTAAGTTAAGAATTTTGATTTTAAAATGAAATTAGTTTGAAATTAGCTTTTTGGTTTTAAAATGAAATTAGTTTGAAATTAGCTTTTACGAAGTTTGTTGAATTAGTGTGTATGTGTGACTTTTGTAATTAACCTATTTAAAATAAAATAAAAATATCTATCTTCAATTCAATTTTTATAAGGAACTTTTAAAAATTTGAATTTAGAAAATATATAAGTAAAATCTAATATATATAAATATATTAGTTAAGATTTAAATTTAAAATGATTAATTTTTTTTTAAGGAGAAATTGTGCCGTTCATTGAGGTTCTTTCACACACAAAGAATATATGGTTTATATTCAGAACTATCTCAAATTTTTGAGAGACCCTGTGTAAGAAGTAAAAGTTAACTTCACTTGATTCGTGAATTTTTTATGTGGTCTTATTTAATTGTAATTAACCATAGAATATGTGTTTTGAAGTCCTTTTTTATTATATCAGGGAGATCATGTACTATTGATCGTCTTGCACACTCTGAGAAATAGTTCCGTACTTTTTATCCTAATTAACCAAAATATTTTGCTTAAAAGAAGGCATAATCATTTTTCTTTCTTTCTTAACCACCTCCATTTTATAGTTAGAATTCCACACTTTCTTCAACCCTAATTTCCCAAAAAAATCATTTTGCTTAAAAATATCTAAAGATTTTTTTCTTCTTCTTAACCACCTCCATTTAAGAATAGAAAGTATTCAAAATTAACATAAAACAAATGTTGTTGGATGGCAAATTGCACAAATTGCAACACATAGTGGGTCCCACAAGGTTGTTGTCTTAATCAAAACATGGTGCGTGTCATGAATAGGTTGGTTATTGTGTGTATGAACTTTTACCAAAACAACAAGTGATGTCGTTGTTATCATCACGCGATTCGTTACAAACTTTTTTCCTCCAACCAAACAAAACCTAACTTATTTTACAAAGTAGTAATTTCAGCGCCTGCTTTCAAATTCAAAATTTTATTGCAATTTTCTCAAACTCAGTGCTAACGTAACGTTAAGAATAAGAATAGTTTATCTTTTTGTAATTTAATAGAAAGAATCATGGTAAGTGGTGACATGTGAAATAATAAGGTACAAAATGTGTCGTGGTTCTGTGTGTAAGTCAATTGTTTAGGTCCACTTGTATTAATTCTTTAGAATTGACATTTGCTAATTTGGTTTCAATGAGCTAAATTAAAACCAACAATCAATATGAAAAGAAAAGTTCTAAAAATTGTGATAATTTTTTATTTCTCAGATTCAATTTAATCAAATACTACGTAGTATCTATTTGATTAAGCAGTGACAAAGCATAATTTTAAATAAATTAATTTTGTACAAATTATTTTGATTAAATAATCAATTTTATTATAAAAATGTGTTGTTTCAGAAATTATAAATTTTAACTTTAAATTATAAGCAATTCTAGATGTCAATTTAATTTTATTCAAAAGCAATCAAATATGTCTACCTTAAATATATTTGGATTTTAACTCTAAAAATTAGTTCAGAGTGTAAGATTGTCCTCACATATTTATACAATCATCATTTAGGAAATTTGTCCTCACATTTTTATACAAGCAACATCCGTTTAGAAATTTAAACAATTTGGGACTTCAAATAAACTCCAACAACATAAATATCAACTTCAACACCCACTCTCATGTTTAGTGTGAGTATGGATCAATGACTCGTTTGTTTTGACTTTTTTTAAAAGTAATTTTTATAGTGTTATTTAATTTTGTGTAAAAAAATTTTTCACTGAAACTTCAAATAAAAATTTGGTTTGAATAGTTATTCTTAAAATTTTGTTTTAAGTTTCATTTTTCTATTAAATTTTTTTATATATTAAAATTTCAAAAAATCACTTAATTTTAAAACTATTTAAAATAAATTTTCATAAAAATCATTCTTTGAATATCACTTTTTAAAAAAAATTCAATTTTATTATGTTTTGGTATTCAATAATGTTTATTTATGTTATATGGTGTCAAAAGTGATGTCTCAATTTAGAAAAAACGAATATAAAAAATTTGTAATATTTTGAAAAACAATTTTATAAATTCTATTTTAAAAAATACAAAAAAAAATATTTTTTTACAGCTGAAACAAACATGCCTCAAATATCTTACATTAAAATCGTTAATCCGACACTAATGTAATGTTTAATATACTTGAAATCCTAAAGTTAGCTCAAAGATTAAAGTTACCCTCATTTATTTATATGTTTAACAACTCAAAAACCCAAGTGATGTGAAACCTCAAACTACCTCCACCAATATAACTATCAACTTTACCCCTTAAAACAAATTACACCCATCTAAAATCAATTTTAAATGCTCAAAGTTTTATATTTTATTTGGGTTATTTTAAACTTAAAGTAAGCACTTAGTCCATGTTTTCATGATTTATTCTTAAGTGATTACGCGGTTAGATAAATTGTCACATTAGAATTTTCGTGTCACAATAAATTTGACTTAATTAATTTAATTATTATTTTTTACTTCTTTAAACATGTTGCTTCTCTTCTTTGTTTCTTTCTTAATTTTTTTTGTTAAGTTTGGTAAATATATGCTTGCGGTATGCTCACAAAAATAAATAAAAATAGGTACATGCAACAACCGATTGTGGTGGGTTAACTCTCACCAATTAATATATTCCTACTTAGGCATGGGATATTTTGTTCACTTTTGAGTTCCTAAGATAAGATTTGGACTTTTCTGTACTTTGCTAAACATCGTTTATGGCTTTGGCCCATAGAGTCCAAAACTAAAATTCAATGTTTTTGCAAATATAAAAAAAAATATTAAGGAGCATTCAGGTGAGGACTTTAGTGACATATTTATTCAATAAATACTTATCTTTAAAGGTAATCAATGAAGCTAACTTAGCTAGCTAAATAGGTCTACCTAGTAATTTTTCTTGGTAAATACTCCATCCGTTTTTTATTATAAGTCGTTTTAGACTTTTTACACAGATTAAGAAAAATAATAATTGTTGTATGAAAATGAGAAATTATGAAGTTTTTTACAAAATTATCCTTCATTAATGACATGTGGAAGATAAATTTATATAATTGAAATGAGAGAGAATAATAAATATTTAAGGATATAATAGGAAAAATAGCATTAATTATTCATTGGAATTGTAAAACGACTTATATTAAAATATTTTTCCAAAACGACTTATAATAAAAAACAGAGGGAGTATATAGTAAGCGTTAATTACAATGTTTTGATTCAAGGGAAAAAAAATATTGAAAATAGATGGAATAATTATTTTCACAACTTAGTAAAGGATATAAGATTTTCTCTTAGTCTAAAAAGCTAAATATTAAAAAAAGGAAGATCAAAATTATAGCTTCTACCTTAGATTAAAAATGCGAGTTAAAAGAAAGAGCTTAATATTACAAAGCAATTGGGTCATACAACAATACAACATTATTTATTAAGATACATAAAAATATTGGAGACAGAGGTCTTGATTGTCTCATGCTTTTAAACAATATTAAGAAGTCGAAGAAAATGTCACACGAGTGGGAAGGAAACACTAATTTTTATTTAAATGAACAAGAGAGAAATAAAAAACTGCACAAAATATATGGAACTGAAATAATGAGATATTTGGTAAAAGTATAGAAAAAAGTGATTGAGCAGAGATTAAGAAAAGAGATTTAAGTTAGTGATCATCAATTTAATTGTATGTTTACATATGATGTTGACTATGAAAGCAATATACTTAGTGTGACATGTGATAAAGTGACATCGGATGGATAAAAATAAATTTGCACTTAGTTTTCATTGATTTGGAGACACTATAAGAATTTTGATACTTTGCGACACCCTTCTCGGAGAAGTTTTCTGCCGGTATGTATAGTGGTTTTTGTCAACCGTCACTACTACAAAAAGTGATTTCCCCTCGAATGAAAAATGATTTTTACCTTGCTATGTTGGATGAGGTAAAAAATTGTGTAATGGAAAGTGTGTCACTTTTTCTCTTAGTTAAACTATCACCGAAGGAAAATGTTTAACTTGTCATGGGTTTGATCCTCATAACAATAATTTTGTGTTTTCTTGAAAATATGCTACTTTTTCTCCGCTTACCAAATTTGAAGCTTAAATCAAGATGTTTGATCATGATTAAGATTGTGGAAGACAATGGTGATTAAAGAAGAAATGTTGATGGACAAGTGCTGAACTATGATTAAGCTAATCAAGTTAAGAATCAAGATCAATGATCATTAATTAAGGTTTGTTGTAATTCTTAACATTTGTCACTTTGGGGTTCCATAAACTCATATATGGCGTGCCAATGAGATATCTCATAATGAGTTTTATCGGAGAGATGCAATTGTTTTAGGGATGCTTAAAAACATGAATAGAGACACACATCAAACATAATATTAGGATGAGGTATAGTGATATAAAGGAGAGACTCATTCATACCTGGGTATTTGATTTCTTCAATTGAATTTTCTCCTTCCTCTTTGTCCAAGTTGCATGATTTAGCTGATGATTGTATGTCATCATATAGTTTTTTTAGCATTAGTTGATGTTTAGATGTAGTTTGAGATTAAAATGTCTTAGTTTTGCGAGAAAATTAAAGAGAAATGAAAAAAAATGAAGAAACTAAGAGAAAAACGTGACAAAGCTACTCGAAAAATCATTGCAAATTTCGTACCACGAAAAAAGAAGAAAACAACTCATTATAATTGATTTAGAGATAAATAATTCTAAGTCGAGACATGTGAATTAACATTCTAATTTTGCCTAACTTAACTACAAAACTGGCCTAAGGAATTAGGGAGTTGTTGTACAAGTTTGTGAGTTATACACCAAGGGATTGAACATAACAGTTGTGTTAATTCGTTGTTTTCATGTGATATTCATTTGAAAGAAAATAAACACAATCATCAGTAGTGAGACTTAAGGGGTTAGAAGAAAACCTGATCGCTTTAATATGATATTTTGTAATACTTATTTATCTATTTCTGTTAAATAAATCCATTTGCGCACCCCCAAATTTTATCTTTTTAAACACGTTTCGATTGCTTTGTTAAAATAAAATAGTCCATGTGGAGAAGAATCAATTCTTATTACTTGCGATAGTTTTAGTACACTTTCTAGAATTCCATCGAATTCTTTGCGCCGTTGTCAGGGACTATTGAATATTTTTAACAAGGAAATTTTGGTGTTTCGAAAGTTTAATTTCATTTTTAATTTTTAATTTTTAATTTTTTAGTTTATTTTTCTTGTTAGTTTGTTTGATTTTGAATTAGTTGTTGTTGAGTCATTTTTATTTTATTTTAATTTCTATTTCTATTCTTCTTTTACTTTTTGGTTGTTGTAGTGCTAGTAAGGTATTTTGTATTTGTGTATGTGAGTTTTAGGATCAATGTTATTACCATTGGATTCGAAGATAAGAAAATACAGCTATGGAAAACTAGAAAGCAGACAGAGAAACACGAGTAGAACTTAAAAAAGTGGAAGAAGAACTTTCTTTATATTATTTGGATCTCGAAAGTGATTAAGAAGAAGAAGTCATGGCTAATCCACAACCGAGAAAGACCATGTGTGTCTATTGTGTGAGAAAAGATGCGGGGAAGATTTCTTTGGAGTTCCAACTGGTGAACCCCGTTGCTTTTGAAATTAAGAATATTGTGCTTGGAGGTTTAAGAGACAACTCGTTCGACAGAAGCACCATTCGAGACTCATGGGAACATCTTACTCATTTTTATGAGACATGTTTGATTCGCAAACAAGAACGGATAAGTGATGATCTGATTAAATTGAGGATATTCTAATTTTCTTTAATCAGAAGGGAAAAATATTGGTTACATTGTCTATCGAGTGGTACGATCTAGACATGGGTAGAGTTAGAAAACATGTTTCTAGAGATATTCTTCTCAAATGCTCAATTCACTACGCCGTACAAGGGCTTTCACAGCGCTTTTTTTGGCCTTTAACAGCGCTTTAAAGCGCTGCCAAAGCCAGCGCTGGCGTAGGCTACGAAAGCGCTTTTAAAAGCGCTCTGGTAGACCCCCCCTTTAAGAGCGCTTTCCTGGAAAAAGCGCTCTGGTAGGACCCCCTATAAGAGCGCTTTCCTGGAAAAAGCGCTCTGGTAGACCCCCCTTTAAGAGCGCTTCTTAGTAAAAGCGCTGGCAAAGACCAGTAAAAAAGCAAAAAAAATTAAAAAATTACGCAGCATACAAAAGCGCTTTTGGAAAAGCGCTCTGGTAGGCCCCCCTATGAGAGCGCTTTTTCCAGAAAAAGCGCTCTCATAGGGGGGCCTACCAGAGCGCTTTTCCAAAAGCGCTTTTGTATGCTGCGTAATTTTTTAATTTTTTTTGCTTTTTTACTGGTCTTTGCCAGCGCTTTTACTAAGAAGCGCTCTAGTATGTGGACCTTTAAGAGCGCTTTTTAGAAGCGCTGTAGTTGCTAAATGAGGTATTTTTATGTGCAGCCTATAATTTAATCCTCCCAGTCGACCTGTAATGTTTTCGACCTGTAATATTTTCGACCTGTAATATATTTTCGACCTGTAATATATTTTCGACTATATTATTTCAGCCATCAGTAAGACAATATATATACTAATATATACCATTATAATATCCAAAATTATATATATACATCATTACAAAATTATATATATACATCATTACAAAATCAACAATATTATAGTTCAAATCTGCATGAAAAATAGCTTAATATAAAATTGACACAATTCCTCTTTGATTTCTTCTAACTTTAGCTTCGAGTACCCAGCAGCACGGAATTCGTCAAGGTACTATAAAACAAAAACATAATATGAATAATATATTTAGGTAAATGTAATAAATTATATGAAATTATCTTAAGTTATAACTTTATACCGTGGGAGGAATCTCTAATTGATTCGCCTGAATGATTTCTTTCATAAACCTCAATACAAAGTATCCGCAGTCTGAACTGTTACGCTGTAGCGGACACTACATAGAAAAACAAATAAGATTCTATATAAGTTGTCTTGTTTTACCAAGTAGCATAAATATTATAAGCAAATTTGTGAAAAGTAATGTACCTGCACTTCGATCCAGGTGATGTTGTTTGATTTAGTCCGGGATACCTGTGCGTCCCGTTGACTACGGAATACTTGTATTGATCTAATTAACAAATATATAAAAGCATATGTTTAGATCAATCCCACAAATAAGTAAATATATAAATATACACGAATATATATTTAGAACGATCCCACTTACAAATCAACGATTTCCTTCATGGCCGGATAATTGGTCCATTCACCCTTTACCGAATTCAGATAATACACGACTTCCCTTATCGGGTTGATAGCAAGCAGCAACCAGTGTGCTCTATAAATTAAAACAATAGGTTATATGAAAATATTGCTATACACTAAAGAAACAGAGATTAGATGAATAAAGAATGAGAAACTAACCCTACTGGTCGGGTATTATACGCCCAAAGATGCAGACATTCTGTATTGCCGGTGGACATGAATCTATCGACTAAGCGCTGTCTAACAGATTCCGGATCCGAAACAATTTCCATTCCGCTGCAATGGGCGGAAGACACGAACCGGAATCTGTTAGACAATGCAGTCCCGCGCAACACTCTGTCATACAACAACCTTAAATAAAAACATAATAAACATTAGATTCTTTTCATTGAAAAGTGTAAATAAATTATATTGTGGGACTAATTAAATAATATATCGGATGAGTGAATATTACCGGATGTATGAGTGCATGTTATTGACGCCTAGTTGATCATGGTTAAAAATCTCTTGCAAGTCTTCAATTGTAATATGTGACTTGAACTCAATACCGAAGACACTTTCATCCATATCGATTTCCCGTAAAGCACCATCCTTCATATCGGACATATCAACCATTGTTGCGAGTGTTGCCCGGTATCGAGGCACAAAAGCACCGCCTTTTCTTGCCGCTTGCTTCGGAGGACCACTGGGTGGTACGCTACGAACCTGCTGCGTCACTTGTTGTGACTCCCGAGCGGATGCCTAAAAATCATATAAGTTAGGTAAAATATAAAATCATGCATATTTTGATTCAGATTATATATTAACACTTTAAATGTACCTCTTTTAGCGATGCAACAGACTCCTCCTCCTGTAAAATCCCTTTACCCTTAATTGCGGGTTTTATAGGAGCAGTCTAAAAATAAAATGTAAAACATAATTAATAAACGGTTTAGAATTGACATTCGAAAACTAAATGATTCATAATCGTTTTCAATTTACCTCATCACTAATGGTAATGAGCTCCGAGGGCCATGCAACAAACGATCCTATTGCATCTCGCAGCAATGTCGTCTCTGAGACCATGTCAGGTACCGGTAGAATCGCATCACGATCTAATACAACATCCACCGATACTTTCAGGTGTCCATCCGGGAGCGGTCTGTGGTGAAGTAAATCTCCCGAAGTGTTGTGCACTTTTCCCTTGCCAACTAGTCGATAATTCGGTTCCGATAAGTATAGTTGGCAAGATGAAATGCCCTAAACCAAAAGTAAATATAAAGTCATTATCATTAATAAAATAGAACAGTTTGTAAGGAAAAAAACTTATAATTACCTCGGGAAATTTCTTTTGATAGTTGATACTAGCCTTATCACTAGTTTCTCTCACCGATGAAGTGTTGCACTTTTCTCTCATATACATATCTTTATCTCTTTGCAATTCAGAGACCTGTGCTTGCAATTCCTGCAACTTTTGCAACACTTCTTCATTGGTAAGATTTGATCTTCTCCTAGAACTCTTATAAAAAGAGGTTGGAGTCACACCATGACCCTTACCCCTCACCCGACCGGGATACTCGGGAGCATCTAGTACTCTACTAAGTACGCTCTCCTCACCGGTGGATGCCGATTGCGACAAGGTCTCCTGTAATTCATTTACATTTAAATAATTATTAGTGGAGATAAAAAGTCATTTATATATTAAAAAACATTTGATTTAATTAAAGACACAGTATTATACTTACACATTCAGTATAAACTCTCTGAACATCGGGATCGACAGCGTGATTCTTGCCCACACGAGCTTCCTTCCACAACACATGTACAGGAAGTGAAGCTTCCTCACTTTTAGTCTCCTCCAACTATGCATTGACACAAACGATAAAATCGTCAATTAAAACATGCACATGTAGACAATTAATTAAATCGAATTTCTATTTACTTACAATTTTATCCTCTAAGCGTGCATATCCCAAACGCCCTTTTTTGTATGGATACGCGGGTTTGGATGCTCTCTCCCTATTCGTGGCACTCTTTTTCTGAAAAGCTTCATCTCTTTGCTTTACAAACTCAGCCCAATCTGCTTCATCAATGAAGGTCGCATACTTTGTTGGCCGTCCCGGTGCATCTTCAAGAAATTTTCCATCTTTATCCTTAAGATAGGTGTTTGTCAAAAAACTTTTCCACCCTCTATATCTCTTGCCGGCCAAACTAAGTATGTAGCTTTTACGTTCATCTGGTATCTCAAAAGTCCTCTGCAAAAAAACGTACGCATAGTGTGTTAGTATAAATAATTTAAACAATTTATCGTCAAGATAATAACAACAATTAACCATATATGATATATACCTGAAGCTCTTCCCAAATCGCTTGTTTTTTCTCCTCCAATTCTAAATTTTTCGTTTTCGATTTCCAGGTAGCTATGGAGACCGGAATATGCATACGGACAAGTGTACCAATATAACTTGTCAACTTTGCAGAATTAGGACCAATTGGTTGTTTATCAGAATTCCATTCCAATCGGTATACTAATCCTTGGTCTCTATGTCGTATGATTCCCCTCATAATAGTGATGCCTCGTGCAACCTCTTTTGCTTCAGTATCAGGTGGAGCATTTGTATCCGAAGCAACTCTTTCTTGTGAGTTTTCTTGTAAGTTTTCAGGTGGGTTTTCACGTGGAGCATCTCTATCTGAAGCCATTGAACCTGTATCAAACAAACTAAAGCACATTAGTACACTATTAATAAGCTAACAATCTATACAAGTCAAATGGAAGTCAAACCATGCATGTACAAGTAAATCGGAAACGAAATCGGTACAAATCAAAATAAGCGTAAAAAAAGAAAGTTATCGGAATTGAACGAAATTTACATGGCTATGGTAAAACGTCGCCACGGACTCAAAAACAAAGTCGGTTTTCCGAAATCGTCAAAATAGTATAGTTACATGTAAAGAAGTCAACAAGCGGATACATGGTTCAAAAGTTATGTACAAAACGAGAATATGCACCAAATTGAATAAAACAAATTAGTCGGACTATGTATACTATTACCTTTATCACTAACGTCTCTTTCTTTTCTTGGTAGGTTTGTGTACTACGCGTCTCTTAACAATGCGGACGGTTGGATTGATCCAAATACCCTCATTATGATCATTTCTAATACAAGATTCATTCTCATTTTGATCGTTTCTTGTACAAGATTCAATGCCAACACCAATATCACCTTGATCTTCAATTTTTTCATCAACTATTTTGTTAGATAAAAGCACTATAGACCATTTCGTACTTGTCGGATCATTGACATAGAACACTTGTTTAGCTTGAGAGGCTAGAATGAAAGGCTCGTCTTTGTACCCTACCCTATTGAGATCCACTTGCAAAAATCCTGACTTATCCATTCGTACGCCACTATTATTTTCAACCCACTTGCAACCAAATACAGGAATCTGAAACTTCGCGTAATCAAACACCAAAATGCGCTCGATAACCCCAAAATATGACAAATTTGCAAATTTCGGATTTAAGTCATTCGCACTTGATATGTGCATAGCTTCAGCTACCAAGGTAACACCACTATTTTGCATAGTACTTTTATCATCCTGTTCTTTGGTATAAAATGTGTATCCATTAATTGCGTATGCGCTATAAGAAAGTACAATTACAGATGGACCATAGGCTAAACATCTCAACCTTTCTGTTACTGAAGCAGGATCTGAACGATACTTTGAATAAATATGATCTCTAAACCACGGTATGAAACTTCGATTGTGCTCTCGTACTATCCAGTTCTCATTTCTATTTGGATTTAAATCTCGGAGAACAACTTTGTGCATTTCAACAAACGGCTCAACCTCAATCTCATTGTGCAGAACATACAAGTGCACTTGATCCCGTTCGACCATTGATACTGTCACAACTTTATTTCCAATTAGCCTTTTTCCTTCTTTTTTTTCGACAATATGAGATTTGGGGAGTCCAATTGATTGAACATTTGACAGATATTCAGTACAAAACTCAACCGCTTCTTCAGCAACGTATCGCTCGGCAATACAACCCTCCGGTCGACTTCTGTTTTTCACGTACCCTTTTAATATTTTCATATAACGTTCAGCAGGGTACATCCATCTCATATAAGCTGGTCCGCACAGTTGTGTCTCTTTCACAAGATGAACGACTAGATGAACCATTATGTCAAAAAACGAGGGAGGAAAATACATTTCAAGATCACATAAAGTAACAACTATCTCATTTTGCAATGTTGGTAAGATCGCGGGATCGACCACCTTACTGCAAATAGACCTGAAGAAGAAACACAGCTTAGTTATTGCGCTTCTTACTTTTTCTGGCAGAATAGAACGTATACCTATTGGTAAAAAATGTTCCATTATAACATGGCAATCATGCGTCTTCAAACTCTTTAACTTGAGGTCTTTCATGGACACAAGTCTTCTAATATCTGAAGAGTAGCCTTCTGGAACTTTTACTTCACTGAGGAACTTACACAATGTTTTCTTCTCCTTTCTAGATAGAGTGTAAACAGCAGGTGGCAGATATGTTCGTCTTCCTTTCGTCACGGGCCCCAATTCAGTTCTCATCCCCATGTTTACCATGTCATTCCTTATGTTAACGCCATCCTTAGACTTTCCTTGTATATTGAGTAGCGTACCTATAACGCTGTCAAATACATTTTTTTCAATATGCATAACATCCAGGAAATGTCTTACGTACAACGACTTCCAATATGGAAGTTCAAAGAAAATTGACTTCTTCTTCCACCCACCCTTGACAATTGAATGTGCAAAAGGCTTGCCAAACTGAGTGCTCACATCTTTCACCTTTTCAAAAATTTGATCACCTGACAAAAAAGGCGGGGCTGTACGATGTTCGGCCTCTCCATTGAATGCTTTTCTCCACCCACGGTAGTGATGATTAGAATTTAAGAATCTACGATGGCCGAGAAAGACATTCTTCTGACAAAGCGCCAATCGTGTCGTATCGGTTTCATCTTCACAAACAGGACACGCCTTTTGACCCTTGTTGCTGTACCCGGATAGATTTCCGTATGCTGGAAAATCATTAATTGTTCCAAACAACATCGCCCTCAAGTTGAAACTTTCTTTCCTATACCCATCGTAAACCTCCACACCTCTCTCCCACAAAAACTTTAAATCTTCGATTAAGGGTGCCAAGTATACGTCTATGTCATTCCCTGGTTGTTTAGGCCCAGAAATTAGCATAGATAACATCATGTACTTACGCTTCATACATAGCCACGGAGGTAAGTTATAAATCATAAGAATCACAGGCCATGTGCTATGCGAGATACTTTGAATACCATGCGGGTTCATTCCATCAGTAGACAATGACAACCGAAGGTTTCTTGCTTCTTTTCCAAATTCAGGATATTCAGTATCAACTTTACTCCATTGTGGTGAGTCTGCCGGATGTCGCAACTTTCCATCAATAATTCTTTCATCTGCATGCCAAGTCAAGTGTCTTGAATCGGTCTCACTACGATACATGCGTCTAAATCTCGGAATTATAGGAAAATACCATAAGACTTTAGCAGGAGACAACTTTTTCTTATATCGAGGGGCACCACATTTAGGACACTCATTCAACGCTGCATACTCGTTTCGAAACAAAACGCAATCGTTTGGACATGCGTGTATCTTATCATAGCTCATTCCAATAGAAGACAACATCTTTTTGGCTTCATACGTTCGATTGGGAAGAACATTATCCTCTGGTAGCATATCTTTCATAAGGGCTAATAACTCTGTGAAACTTTTATCCGACCATCCATTGTCCGCCTTTAAGTTGTACAACTTTAACACCGCAGACAATCTTGTGAATTTTGAACAACCATCATACAACGGTTTCTCTGCATCGCTTACCAACCTCTCAAACATTTTGGGACAATCCGCTAGATCTTCTTCCAGCGCTTCTGCAATCTCTTCGACTCGATCACAATCGTATGTGTCTGTGCAATCGTCGTTTGAAGCATACTTCCTATTACACCTCGACCCAGCATTCCCGGTACTTTTCTCACCATGCATTGTCCAACATGTATAACTTCTATCAATTCCAAACCGTAGTAAATGAGATCCCAACTGATTCCCGTCAACCTTACCCCCGGCATAACAGCAACCCAAGCAAGGACACGGCATTCGAAGCGGGTCTTTGGAGTTCGCAACCGCAAACTCAACAAATTCCCATACCCCTTTCTCGTACTCTTTCGACAATCGGTTTGAATTCATCCATGTCTTATCCATGTCTTAATTAAGCTAAACAACAACGGTCAAACTTCCACTCTTCACAAGTAACCCCTATGGCGAATTCAATTCACAAAGTTAGTAAGTACCTCCTATATTAACTCTCTAAACACATAAAACTAATGTGTTTCTGTCAAAACGCAAAGTATAAACGGAATGAATCCGAAGCAATAAAACGTAACATATATAATCACACAATTTCAGACAAATTCATCATAATACCAGTAATTTGAGAAAGAAATTTACCTCGGATGTTACCGAACTCAAGAAAACGCCAAACGTCGAACTAGGCTGGGAAACGATCAAACTTTCACTATACACAAGTTACCCCTATAGCAAATTCACAAAGTTAGTAACCACCAAGACAAAATCGATTGAACAAAGGAAATCAACAATAGTTTGATGTGTGTACATACTCCTAAATATGTAGTACCAGAGTCAATGATACGAGCTCCAAAGAGATCCAAAGTTATCAATCCAGTCAGACCTATACAAGAAATTCAATTCAATGTATGATTATAATAAGAATGGGTGAATAGCTCATGATGCAGTTAATTAAATACACCACTACTAACACTACTAACACAAGACACACGATGCAGTTAATTAAATACACCACTACTAACACGAAGCTATAAAACTTTTTGCTCAAAAGCAAACCTTATGAATCATCCTTGTCTATATACATTAACTCACTCTTGTTTCATTCTTTACCTTCTCTCTTCCTCATTAATTCAACTCTCATAAGGTATATATTATTACTATTATTATATATTATTTATTATTTAATTTCTCTATGTGTTGTCATTCTCATACTTTACAGTACTTGGCATCCTTGAACAAGCCAATTTATTGTACAATATATACCATCACTCTCAATCTCATACACACACAACATATATCTTATACAACAGTCAAGAAACTTTACTCACAATTTCAATTCTACTAAGATAACAAGAGACTAACAATTTCAATTGTACTAAGATAAGAAGAGGCTAAGGACATAAATGGAGACCACAAATTAAGAATAAGAGCCTCTCTATGGAACAGAACTCAAAAGATAAGAAGAGGTTAAATTTATATTTTGTGAAAACCATACAAGCAGACCCCAAACAATCCAACAGCCACCATTTCACAGTTCAACAGAACTCAAAACCCTATCACTTAGAAGTTTCTGGAACAAACCCTATCACCTAAAATCACACGTTTCTGGAACTAGGCAATTGCTAACAGAAATATTATGTATATATATATATCAAAGGCCTTAAGAAAAGAGCATTCCATCAAATTCAGAATCACAAGGATACATTGATACATCTAGGGTTTTGTTAAAAGCTATGAGAAGTGTGATACCTGGGTGGCGCAAAGCAAGTTGCTACCAGAGGAGAAGAGACGGAGACGAAACGATGGTGGTGGACGGAGGAGAAGAAGTTCGCGCGATGGTGGTGGACGGAGGACCGATAAGGTTGACGGAGGACCGATAAGGTTGACGGAGGACCGACGACGGTGAGGGGTGGGGTTTCTGGTTCGCGTGCAGAGAGAAAAAGAAAGAGAGAAAGTGAGAAACAGTAGAAGCGTGTTTTTGGTTTTAATTTTAGTAATAAGGCTACTAAAGCGCTTCTGGAAAGCGCTCTCATAGCCTGGTCTTTACCAGCGCTTTTGACAAAAAGCGCTCTCATTAAACACCCCTACCAGAGCGCTTTTGAAAAGCGCTTTCGTTCCCCCCACGTTCCCCCCACCTACCAGAGCGCTTTTGTAAAGCGCTTTCGTACCCCCCCCTACCAGAGCGCTTTTGAAAAGCGCTCTCATAACCCCCCCCCTACCAGAGCGCTTCTTATAAGCGCTTTCATACCCCCCCACTATTAGAGCGCTTTTTTAGCGTGTTTTTTAATTTTATCTTTAGCGAAGCCTATGCCAGCGCTTTTCCTAAAAGCGCTTTCGTAGGGGTGCTGCTAAAAGCCAAATTTGGCGTAGTGATTTGTTGGAAGAAGGGTTGAAGTGATTCAAAATCACTTTATGACACATGTGAGAGATTCAAGTTATTAGTCAGAAGGTGTCCGAGTCATAACATGGATAACATAGAACAAATACAATATTTCATAAGATGTCTGGAAGCAAGCAAGAAGGCTTTTGGATGTCTCAAGTAAAGGTACAATGAGAACAAAGAATAAAAATAGGGTGAAAGAGTTAATTGAGAAAATGTATCACAATGAGTATCGTTCTGAAAGTGAAAGAGGTGTGAAATTTGAAGAAAAGAAAAAAGTATGTACCAGAATTAGATGCTCACATAATTATTTTAGCTCAATTGGAAGTTCTCAATGAGAAATTAGTAAGAACCACTAATGTTCCTGCAAATGTGAGTCAAGTTCAAGCATTACAGTGTGATTTTTGTGGGCCGGGGAGTGCTAATGGCAACTACGTACCAAAATGATTCACCGAAGAAGCACGATATTCATACATTTTTCCTATAGGTTATTGATCGGTCACCATTTCTATTAAGTTCTGTCTTTCATCCGGCACAAATTTATCATCTCGGTAACACATTCGGTTGTTTTATTGCTTTTAAGTTAAGTTTATCATATTTACTAATTTATAGTATTGCATTGCAGTTGGTTTAAAGTTTATGTCAAAAGATCTTCTTTATGCCTTTGTTTGGTAGTGTTAGTGTTATAGGTTGATGCGTGTGATCGGAGGAGCTAATGACAGGACTTGAGGGACTCCGGAAGGCTGAATGATGGGATTTGGTGAAGAATCAGGAGGTCAACACGGGCACCCGTGTACATCAACACGGCCCGTGTTGAAAGCATCAGGAAAGAATTGGATGAGCAGAAAACAGAGGATCAACACGGGCACCCGTGTTAATCAACACGACCCGTGTTGATGGGCCTGGGCAGCATCTCAACTTTACGTCAGTCAGTGAATCAACACGGGCACCCGTGTTAATCAACACGGCCCGTGTAGATGGATGCGGGCAGAAACTCCACTTTTTGATCTGTTTCAATATGTCCTGTCATTAAGGGTACTTTGGACTTTTTGTGGACACTAAGACTGATGCTAATACTACTTAAACAAGTTTTGTGTGAGGAGAAGGACACTTTTGACAGATTAGAGAAAAGAATACAATAGAAGATTGGAGAAAGCAAGGGTTTGGGAGAGAAGAATATCTTCATGAACGGAAGCAATTGAAGATTCAATATCCTCCAATTTCTTGTAATGTCTTTATTCATTATTATGTTTTCTTTGAATACTATGAGTAGCTAAACCCCCCAATGCTAGGGGGGTGGCTCTGATTTCACTTTGTAATGACTCTGAGTTTGCAATTGCGATAACTATCATGTTTTCAATTATTAATTTATTCTCTTGATGTTTTTAAAGCTTTTCCTTTCGGACAAATTGGAATTGATCTATGATTATCGTTTAGGCGGACCACCATTGATAATGCTTTCATGAGAATATGCTATAATAGATATTACCTAGGACTAGGAATACCTTATAGCAACCGGATATTCTTGATAACTAATTGCTTGATTTCATCGTAAATTTCTAAGGACTTAGGGTTTAGGATGAAGGATCAAAGGTTTTTTCACTAAGGACTTAGGATCAAACAACCTTAAGAACCGGTAATTGATTATTGAAAATAAGTTGTTGCAATAGAAATTTCAGAGTTGTTACATTGTCAATCATCCACTATCCCTAGCATGTTACTCATATTTGTTACCAAGTCAATTTCATTTACTGCTTATTTTACTTTTTGCTAAGTGATAATCACCAAACAAAACCCAATTGAAGTTTTTGTTTAATTGAACTTTGAATTGAACTCATTATTCCTACGCAGTCCCTGAGATTGATATTCGGGGAATTTTCCCTATTATTACAAGAGGCAAAATAGTACACTTGCTATTTTACCGATCAAGTTTTTGGCGCCGTTGCCGGGGACTGCCATAATATTGAGTTTAAGTTGAGTTCAATTAGAATTTTGTTGCTCTGCGACGAAAATTTTATTTTCAGCTTTATTTTTATTATTTTGTTTTATTTCAACTAATCTGCTCTAATCTTGTATGCGAGAAAAGTCCTCAGCTGATTTATCTTTTGACGCAGAACCTGAAAGATCTCTGCACGCTAGGCTTAGAAAAGCTAAACAAGCAAGACTGGCAGAGTCAACCGTAGAACCCTTAATTCCAGAACCAGAAAAAGAGGAATAAGCTTCAGATCATTCTGGTCATTCAAATACAGGGTCAAAATCAGATACAGAGTCAGAGACAAAGACAGTTATGGGGGAACCTCAAGAAAGGCTCCTCGGAGATTATGGTGTTGCGAATACACCGGGTGGGAGACTAACCATTGTCAACCAACCGGTGAATGTTCCTAATTTTCAACTACATCCAAGCACCATCACTCAGCTCGAAAGAAAGCCTTTCACCGGAAAGGTTAATGAAGAGGCAAACAAGCACTTGCAGAGATTTTTGACCATGAGCACCACTCTGAAAATTGATGGTCATACTGAAGAAGCAAAGAAGCTAAGGATGTTTCCTTTCACCTTAGCCGAAGAGGCAGAAGAGTGGTTCTATTCCCTCCCAGCGGGCAGTATCACATCGTGGGAAGAGATGGAAAAGGCCTTCCTGAATGAGTATTTTCCAGCGTCAGTTTTTCTACGAAAAAGGTATGAAATTCTGAATTTTAAGCAGAAGGAGGGTGAACTTTTGGGAGATGCCTACAAAAGATTCAAGAGGATCCTCGTAGCATGCCCAACTCATAACATGGATCATACTGAACAGATGCAAGTGTTTGTTAATGGGCTCAAAATAAAGACAAAGCAGTTGATCGATACTGTAGCCGGTGGCTCAACTAATTTCTCAACAACCACTGGTATTAAGAAGATCATTGAAGCGACAACCGCAAATGAGCATCTAGAGTTGTATGACAGGTGTACTAACAAACCTGAGGGAATAATTGACCTGAAGTTGGAGACTTCTAAAATTCAGGTTGAAGATGCGATAGCCGCAGAAGTTGAAAAGAAATTGCAGGCTATGAATATAGGTACACAACAGGTGGCTCAAGTTCAACAAGCTCAACCTGTCAGCTGTGAAATCTGTAATGGCCCTCACCAAACTGTATACTGTGTGGCTACTCCCAAGCAGATTGAAGAAATCAAATTCCTGAGGCAAAACAATTCGTATTCTAACACCTATAATCCAGGGTGGAAGAATCATCCAAATTTTGCTTGAAAAGATCAACAACAACAAGGCACCCAGAAGGCAGAGTGGGAAGTGGCAATTGAAAGATTGGCTGGGTAGTGCTCTCAGTTCCAAGAAGAAACAAGAAACAACCACAGAAACACCACCGCCTCAATTAAAAATCTGGAAGTTCAAGTGGGTCAGATAGCAGAATATCTCACTCTACAGGCACAAGGTACCTTTCCGAGCTCAACTGTGAAAAATACGAAAGACCAAGAGAAGATTAATGCTGTTACTACAAGGAATAGGAAAGTGGCAGAATCGGAAAAAGAAAAAGAGGAAATAGATGATCCCTTGGTCATTGAGGTAGATTTGGAGATAAGAGAGAATGCGAAAGAGCCCGAAATTGTGATACCACCGGTTAAGCCATGTGAAGAGAAAAATAAGAAAGATGCTAAACCAGAAATCAAGCTACCTTTTCCTTCTAGAGTGACAAAGAAGAATTCAACAGAAAAGGATTTTGAGAAGTTTGCAGCCTTGTTTAAAAAATTAGAGGTTAATCTACCTTTCTTTGAAGCACTTGAGCACATGCCTTTGTACAAGAAGTTCATGAAGGAGGTTATCGGTAAAAAGAGACCATTAGGGGGAGAGCCATAAATTACAATTGAAAAGTGTAGTATAGTCTCTCCAGCAAGGAAGATCCCCATCAAGAAGAAAGACCCTGGAGCGGTGGCGATACCATGCACCATCAAGAACAAAATGTTTAAAAAGGTACTCATTGATTCTGGTTCTAGTGTGAGTTTAATGCCACTATCTATCTTTAAAAATCTTGAATTGGGAAAGATAAGTGAAAGCGAGACAAAGTTGAAATTCGTTGATCACACCATCAAGAAATCATATGGGGTAGCTGAAGACGTACTAGTGGAGGTGGATAAGTTTGTATTCCCTGTTGACTTCCACATCATGGACATTCCTGAAGATGAAGAAACTCCTATCCTTCTTGGGAGACCGTTTTTGTTGACAAGTCGTTGCAACTTTGACATTGAGAAAGGGACTCTGACGGTGAAAGCCTTTAATGAAGAAGTAACCTTAAAGATGTTAGAAGTCAAGAAACAAAGTGCAGGTATACATGATCAAGCTTCTGTTGGTATGATCGAAAGCGAGGGAGAATACAAAAGCCCTAAACATCTCCAAGAAAAGTTTCAAGCATAGCCTCTCTGGTGGAACCAACTCATATAGCTACCAAAAGTCCTAAGAAAAAGGAAGGTGAAAGGATGAATGAGGAAAGTGAACTGAAGAGAAAAGTTGTCCATACTTTTCATCATCATGAGTTTTTGGTTGCGGAGGTGAAAAGCAACCAGGTGTGGAAGAGAAAATACCCTCCATAATAAAGGGCAATGGACCGTCGAGCCATGCGACGTTAAACGAAGCGCTTTGTGGGAGACAACCCACACTTTTAATAATTAATTCGTCTTTTTTGTTTTGTTTTATTTCAGGTAATAAAAAGGGGATTTCTCTGGTGAAAGCTTGAAGGCGGCAGCTGGAGTTGATGTACCCTATGTGAGTCCTTTCCGCAGTGGGCTAAAACATTGAGGTCAATGTTTAGTTCAAGTGTGGGGGGGGGGGTTTCTTGCATTTCTTTTGTTTCTGTTTTTATTTTGTTTTTAGCATTTCTATTCGTCTTTGGCATACCATTGTGTTACAGAGTGAGAGATAGTTGTTGGATGAACCCGAGATTGATAGCTAGTGAATGAAAGAAACTCCCCATACTTGATCTCCCGAGGCACCCCGGAAGTTGATGCAGCCATGAAATGATAAAATTAAAGGTTGGACGCGATTTGGTAACACCGGACCGAAATGGTTGTATGGTATACCCGAGTCGGAAAAGAAACCACATGACACGAGGAGGCTTCAGAGCTTGTAAGCATAACCAACATGGTGAGAGTACAAAGGCCAAACACTAAAATATCATCATGAGAGTGCAGTCAGGTATGACCTTATCCCTTTGATTTTGCGTATGTTCTTTTGACACAACACAACATGAGGACACACACTGAGGCATGTCGTTTGTTTCACCCTTAGCCTTTTTATCCATCCTTTACCTTATGATTATCCGTTGTGAACCCCGTTGAGCCTTAGCCTTTTGAATTAGACCCTTGTTTATCCATAACTATACATTTCCTACCCTTGTTCGGCATGATTGTTGTAAATTATAAAGTGTGCAAAAAGCTAAGTTTGGGGTGGCAATTCGTAGAAAGAGAGCAAGTGCGTAAAAAAAAATAATAATAATAAAATAAAAAAAAGAAGATAAAAGCACTTGCCGTTACTAAAGACTCAAACATGCTCATAGAAAAATTGAGTGAAGAATCAAAGTTGAATAAACCCCAGGTCACTATTGAGGCACAAAAATGAGAAAAATAACATGAATTCCGAACCCAAAACCCTTTGTTATCCATTCATTTGTCTATCCTACCATACCCGAGCCCCGTTACAACCAAAAAGACCTCATAAAGTGTGTGGAATCTGTTTGTGTAGTGAAGATAGAGTAAATTCAAAATTAAGAGTTGATATTGCATACTTTGGTACTGTGAGTGCAAACACTTTAACCCCGAGAGATCTGGTGAGAGTGTGAAAAGTTTGCAGGTAAAGAAGTCCTCTGATGTGAAAGTGTGGTAGATAGTTCGATTCAGGAAATCAGAAGCTTGATCGGGAAGGAAAAGCCAAGTTACGAAAAACACAGGCTGTGTTGTGGAGAGAGAAATTCGTGGGTGACCTCTGTTTAGTCTCAATACATTACTTGAGGACAAGCAATGAGATAAGTTTGGGGTTATGATCGGTCACCATTTCTATTAAGTTTTGTCTTTCATCTGGCACAAATTTATCATCTCGGTAACACATTCGGTTGTTTTATTGCTTTTTAAGTTAAGTTTATCATATTTACTAATTTATAGTATTGCATTGCAGTTGGTTTAAAGTTTATGTCAAAAGATCTTCTTTATGCCTTTGTTTGGTAGTGTTAGTGTTATAGGTTGATGCGTGTGATCGGAGTAGCTAATGACAGGACTTGAGGGACTCCGGAAGGCTGAATGATGGGATTTGGTGAAGAATCAAGAGGTCAACACGGGCACCCGTGTACATCAACACGGCCCGTGTTGAAAGCATCAGGAAAGGATTGGATGAGCAGAAAACAAAGGATCAACACGGGCACCCGTGTTAATCAACACGACCCGTGTTGATGGGCCTGGGCAGCATCTCAACTTTACGTCAGTCAGTGAATCAACACGGGCACCCGTGTTAATCAACACGGCCCGTGTAGATGGATGCGGGCAGAAACTCCACTTTTTGATCTGTTTCAATATGTCCTGTCATTAAGGGTACTTTGGACTTTTTGTGGACACTAAGACTGATGCTAATACTACTTAAACAAGTTTTGTGTGAGGAGAAGGACACTTTTGACAGATTAGAGAAAAGAATACAATAGAAGATTGGAGAAAGCAAGGGTTTGGAAGGATTATCCTAATTTCAAGTTTGAATCCCCCTCACAAGAAAAGACCGATCAATAATCCTTATTCTAACACTTACAATTCCGGTTGGAAGGATTATCCTAATTTCAAGTAGAGCAACAACAAAAGTTTGAATCCAATTCAAGGTGTTGTTCAAGTTCCACAAATTCCTAAAATTCCTGAAATGCAATAACAAAGGAAGTCTTCTCCATTAGAAGAAACTATGGCCCAAATTATGAAGATGCCTCAAAGTAACTTTGAGACTATGAGTAAGAATCATGAAGCATCCATAAAAAATTTGGAAAGCCAATTTGTTAACTATCAAGACAATTAACATCACAAACAAGCGAGGTTTCAATGGGAATACCGTAGATAATCCGAAAATTGAGATATGTAAAGCTATAGAATTGATAAACATGGGTGGTTCCTTATATTCCTTACACAAATGGGGATAAAGAAAAAAATGAGTGAAAATAAGGAGAAAAATAAATATAAGGAAGGAGTCCAAAAAGAGAGTGACGTAGTTGTTAAGGGTGAGGTTGAAAAAGAAAAGAGTTAGAGGGAGAAAAAAGTGAGAAGGTGAGTGAAGAACATGTGAGGGGGATACACTTGACAAACTCATTGATTGAAACTCTCCTTTGAGGTAAACAAAGAAACAAATCTTGAATGAACTTAATTATGAACTACCATGCTATGTTAAGCCTCCTAACCCAATTCTAAAAAGGAAACCCAAGAAAGAGATGAATGTAGGGGAGTTCAAAAATTTCATGGAAACGTTTACAAAGATATTAGTTAGTATTCGATTCTATGAAGCTCTAGAAAAAATGTTGGTGTACGCTAAATTCATGAAAGACCTCCTCATAGGAAAGCATAAGCCAAAATATGAAAAGAACATAGATTTGATTTAAGAATGCAGTGTCATCATTCAAAGAAAGCTTCCATCAAAACTCAAAGATCTAGGGTGACTCACTATTCCTTGTACCATTGGAAAATTGAACATTTGGAACACATTTTGATTTAGGGGCAATCATCAATCTGATCCTCTATCTATGATGAAGAAGCTTGATTTTGGGGAACCAAAGCCTACTCAAATGACTTTGACTTTAGCAGATAGATCTATCAAGAGTCGATGATTTATTATTTCCAACTGATTTTGTCAAATTAGATATGGCGGAAGACACAGAGACACTATTATTATTTGTAATACCTTTTATGGCTACATGCAGAGCTTTGATTTATATTGAGATGGGGGAACTTATCTTACGTTTCAACAATGAAAAAGTTGTGTTTAATGTGTTTGAAGGTATGAAGCATAAAAGTGAAAATCCTCAATGCTACAGGGTGGATATATTTTATGACATGGTTGAAGAAACTTCTTAAGTCAGATTATATTTGTTAGCTTTAAAAAGGTCCATTGTAAATTCCATTGAAAAAGTCGAAAAAAAACAAGATTAAGGAGTTGGAGAATGCGTGAGGTAGTAGAATGCATCCTAAGTATAAAAGACATCTAAAATAAATTGAAGAGTTGGGGGTATTTGTGAAACAAATTATGAGTCAAGAAAAAATAAAAAAACTTAACTCTCTTGAATTAATGGAACTCCCCTCCCATTTTAAGTATGATTGAATCAATTGTAGGTGATTGAATCAAGTGCATCCACACCTCTCCTAAAGCTAGGGTTTTGAGGATTGACCCTCAGCCAATTGATCACTCATGGAAGCTAAATGGTTTAAACTTCAAGGGAGATATTCTTATCATCAAGTTCCATGTTCTAAGCATCTCTCAACTTCCTTTGAGCAAATTCATCTCAAAATTATGTGGCTTGGTTCATCAAGAAGCTTCATAGGTTCATGTGTTTATTTACATGCCTTCTTCAACAAGTTTCCTCAAGCCATGAGCCTAATCAACAAGTGTGCGTCAAGAGGACATCATTTCAAAGCCTCATGTATCTCTTCATGCTTTATCATGCAAGAAAAATTCTAGAGATTCAAAGTTGATTCAAGAAATTTGACCTAATTTAACAAGTTCTTGATTCTATGATTACAAGGGCATAACTCCTTCAATTTTCAACATTTTTGAGTCATTCTTTTTGCAACATATTCTCATTGGCATCACCAACAACTTCTCTTCACAATTCAAAAGTAAATTTTATGAAGAAAGTCATCAAAAGTGAGAAGACATTATAGGCCTCCCTTTGAAAGTTCAAGGAATTGTGTGTCCACTTCAAAGGATCCTAACTTGATCAATTTTTATCATTTTGAGCCCACTCTTTTTGCATAGTAATCTTGAATGAGTCTATTTGAATTCATCTTTGAAGATCAAGAACCAATTTTGAGTGGAAGACCGTGGAAGAAAGGAAAACATTGTAGGTAATCTCATGGACTTAATGAAATTTCAAGTATGGATGCCTATTTTCAAAAGTGCATAACTCTCTTTTTTTACAATTTGTGGGTGGTTCTTTTTGCCGAATTTTCATCTTGAATAGAAGAACATTTCATCTTCAAATGTCCAAGTCAAATTCATGCTCTAAGGCATTCAAAAATTGCAAGCCCTTTGTGCACAAAACTTGGGCATGACCTGTTTGATGCAAGGCATAACCCAAGATTTCAGGTTTTTTCATCAAAACCTTATGATCATATATTCCTCCTCAAGTACCAAATTGATCTTATTCTTTTTGCATTGTGTTCTTCCTAACAAAGAGAGTATTTGGCCCAAAGAAAATCATGAAACGCACAAGCCAATTTCAAGTGGCCTTGGTTTGAACACGGTACCTTAAGGCTGAAGTAAATTTGTTTAAATTTGTTTTAATTTCTCAAATTTGTTTTAATTCCATTTTATTTCAAAAATTCATATCTTCTTCATTTTAATTCCAAAAATTATGAAAAAATACTTTAAATCATTTATGATTTTATGAATATTTTTTCATATTTTTATTTTATCATTTGATATTTTCAATATTTTCTCCCATTTTCTTTGAGTTTTAATTAGTTTAAAATTATTTTCTGAATTTTAAAAAACATGAAATAATTTTTCAACACTTGTTGATTTTTATTTGACCTTTGACTATTTTTTAGGATTTTTATTTGGTGTTTTGATACCTGGCAATTTTTTTTTGTCAATTCATAAACAACATAGATAATCAAACACAAAATATTTAATATTTTAAAAACTTTAAAATATATTAAAATGTAAATAAAATATTGATAAATTTCATACAATAATATGATTCATGATCAGATGAATCATTTTATCATCTTGATGATCCATCTAATTCCATAAAGGATAATGCCTCTTGTTACAAACATCACATGCATGAAGATGGACATATTTTTTTTATAGCATTTGGTTTTAAACACGCTAGGCACCGTTTTATTTATATACTTTCCATGTATATTATTTATCTGCCAATTATATGCTATTGTTGGCTTATTATATAACTATTATATATTATCGTTGGCTTTCGACGAAAATATTTGTCGTGCTATATATCACTTCCCTAATACAAAATGATAAAGTTGTCGTAAAATTTGGAAGAATTCTAATAATGCGACAAAAACTAACGTATAATATATATTAAAAAAAATTTAAGATTTTAATTAAAAAGTGAGGGTAATTTTGTCAATATAACAAATATAAATTTTATCATAATTCCTCTCCTTTCCCTTCCCTCCAAATCCCTCCGATTTGGAGGAAACAAAAAATTGCTACAGGAGTGAATATGATTACCTCCTATTCTCCTACCTCATAAAAAATTGAACCAAACATACTTAACTTAAAATATTCCTTCCCCTCCCATTCCTTCCAAAAATCCCAACCAAACGAACCCTAAGAGTCACACAAACATGATTATTTTATTCTTGTATTTACTCTCTTTTATTTTATTTTATTGTATAGTGTGAAATGCGTATCACATTTCTATTAATAAATGTAAATTTGTATGCTACAGGTTTTTTTTAGTGTTTTTACTCATTTTATGATCTATCATATAAGAAAAGTCACTCTACTCTTTCCACAACAAGCCACGTGTCTAGCTTAACATTTCACCATTTTGTTTTGAAACGTTTCAATTTTTTTATTCTTTCTCTCTTTCTCTCTCTTCCATCTATTAGCACCTTCTTATTCCAATTGTTTCCAATTCCACTACAGTTACAAATTTGTGCATCGTTCTCCTACTATGACAGTTTTGCAGAACGATTTATTTTCCATATGCAAAAACAATTTATGATTTCAAAAACAAATCCAAATTTGCTATAACAATCTTACTACCTCTTATTCTTCTTCTTCTTCATTCTTCTTTTTTTTCTTTGTGTTTTATATTTTTCTTATGGTTATCGTTGACGGTGCTTTGTTTTGTGATTTAAGTTTTGGTATTTTGTGTTTTAATTTAGGTTTTGGTTTTTTGTGTTTTAATTTAGGTTTTATATTCTTTTTTTCATATTTAACATTGTTAATGATTCATTTCAGATCTCAAAGTTTCTTCTGTTTTAAACATATATTTCTCTTTATTTTTTCAAGTTGAAGATAAATCTGATTTAGCGTTTCTTCAACACAAGGTATAGTTTAAGTGTTCCAACTTTATCTTCTTTAGTGTTGGTAAAATTTTCTATGTATAGATTTCTTGCGAATTTCTATATCTTTCCCTTTCAAAATTTTAAATTAGTTTGTTATTTCATAGATTGAATCTAATGTATTTGTTTATCTTTTATTTTTGAATCTCATGTATTTGTTTGTCTTTTATTTTCCTCTTCAGATCTAGAAAATATGGTGGATGACATTTTAGATGAGAAGGCAATAACATATCTAAATTTTTTGATTTGATTTATACTCATTTTATTCATTTTATTTATTATGAACTGTTTTATGCAGGAATGTTTATCTTAGGAATGTTTATGGTACCGTAAGTTTTTGTTCTATGTTACTTTTTTTTGGTTAAATGAGGAGAAATGTTTATGGTACAGTAAGTTAGGAGAAATCTTAAAAGATAAGTGAGAATATAAAGAAGACCAATAATGAGGCTTGATGGAATGCCAGAAGGACACGTCAAAAAATGTGGCTGACAGAAGTGAAAGGTCTCAGACATGTTAGTGGTAATAGTCTGTAATAAAGCTAATAGTACTATATGTAACCAATAATAGAAAATTTGTACAAATAACATCAACAATATTTTTATTTTATTTTATCCATTGTTGAGAATATAATTATACCTAATACTTATTAAACCACCATTATAAATACTACTTATTACTTATTAAAATATAACAATTTTTACTAAATAATATCGCTAATACTTTAAAGTTTGAATTAAAGTCAAAAAGATTTAATGACATATTAAAAAAAATATTTTTTAAATTATGGCAATACATATAACCTAAGAACTTAAATATAAGTCTCACATGATTTTTTTTTATAATATTAAAAAATTATATAAAAATATTCAACAATTTCAATAAGATTGCTTATTAATACTATTAATTTATTGGTTGTTACTCCTCCGTTTTTTATTATAAGTCGTTTTAAACTTTTCACACAGATTAAGAAAAATAATAATTGTGGTATGAAAACCAAAAAAATTGAAGGTTTTTACAAAATTATCCTTTATTAATGACATGTGGAAGATAAATTTATATAATTGAAAGGAGAGATAATAATAAATATTTAAGGATATAATAGAAAAAATAGCATTAATTATTCATTGGAATTGTAAAGCGACTTATATTTAAATACAATTTTTTTTCCAAAACGACTTATAATAAAAAACGGAGGGAGTATATTTACAAAAATGATGAAATGAAGTCCATTAAAATGAATAAACCTTATACATGAATAATTTATTGATATGTGTTAAACTGATTTAAAATCATATTATACATTAACTACAATTATGAAAATGAATATTCTTATTACACATTAAATAAAATTTATAATATTAAAATTTAAATTAATGCATTTTGAAATAATGGCAGGTATGAAAATTTTATTGGTAGTCATATTTACAAAAATGATGAAATCAAGTTCATTTTAATGTAATAAAAATGATTAAACCATATAAATGAATAACTTATTGATATTTGTTAAAATAATTTAAAAATATTATACATTAACTACAATTATGAATATTCTTATTACACATTAAATATAATTTATAAAATTAAAATTTAAAGTAATGTTGAAATTTGGATTTATGTAAATACTTATTCTATAGAATAATTCTAAAAATAAGGGAGACACATGATCTCAAATATTCATTATGCTATTTTTGTTACATTTTAATATAGTAGTTTAAATCAATTTAATGGCTTTAAATAAATAAATTAAATTTATAATGATTAAGCCATATATTTTTAATAAATTCAATTTCAAATCTATCAAATTATTTTCTATCTATTATTATAAAATTTTGTGTAAATATCAATACATTTTAACATGCATAAAATAAAATGATCATTTGTCATTTGATTTTAAAATGATCACTTATATATATATATATATATATATATATATATATATATATATATATATATATATATATATATATATATATATATATATATATATATATATATTACCTCTATCAAAGAGTTTTTCTCTTCTTTTGAAGTTTAAAAATAAATTTACTTAAATATAGGACGGAAAAAATGTGTTATTTTTTACAATTATTTATGTTACTAATATAGAAATCAATGAGACAAATATTTATCACTAAAAAAATACTAGACAAACATCTGTATCATGAAGGAGCTGGGATTCCCTTGTACATTTATCAAGTGGATCATGAATTTGGTAACATCTGTATCATACATCTTCAAAGTTAATGGCAAGATTACTGCTCCAGTCCAAGCTAAAAGAGGGATTCGACAGGGTGATCCTGTCTCACCCCTTCTTTTTGTGATTATGATAGAATATCTGAACAGGTGTATGTTGAAGATGCAGAAAACGCAGGGATTTAGTCATCATGCTAAATGTAGGAACCTGGCCTTGACTAATCTTGCATTTGCTGATGATATACTACTTTTCTGCAGGGGTGATGTGACATCCATTGATTTGATGATGAAGGCCTTTAACAAGTTTTCTGATTCTACTGGCCTAATCTTTAATCCTAGGAAGTGTAAAGTCTTTTTTGGTAGTGTTGATGAAGACAGCAAGAAGACTATCAGGTGTGCAACTGGATTTGATGAAGGCAGATTTCCTGTGAAGTACTTGGGTGTGCCTCTTAGTAGTAAAAGGTTAGGTATAATTCACTATTTGCCACTCATTGATAAGATCACTGCTAGGATTCGACATTGGTCGTCCAAATTGTTAAGCTATGCAGGTAGGATTCAGTTGATAAAGAGTGTCATTGGGGCAATAACGCAGTATTGGATGTTAAATTTTCCCCTCCCAAAGGCTGTAATTAAGAGGATAGATTCTATTTGTCGCATTTTTGTATGGACTGGGAAAACTGATGTGAGCAGAAAAAGTCCAGTAGCGTGGAGCAAAGTTTGTAGCCCGATCAAGCAAGGTGGATTGGGCCTTATGAATTTAACAATTTGGAACAAAGTTACTCTCCTAAAGTGTCTCTGGAATATATGCAAGAAGAGTGATAATTTGTGGATACAATGGATTCACAAAGTGTATCTTAAAGGAAGGGATGTGCTGGATGTGGAGTTAGGGAGTAACTCAACCTGGATTATCAAGAAAATCTTAAAGTGCAAGAGCCTGATAGATCCGATCAGACAGCTATGGAACAGTATGAGCAATGAGGGTAAGTTTTGTATGAGGAAGGTTTATAATTGCTTGGTGGATAATGTTAATGTCCCATGGTTCTCTCTGTTAATGCATAATTTGGCTCGGCCCAGAGCATGCATCACAGTGTGGATGCTATGTCACAATCATCTCCCCACGAAAGATAGATTGTATCGGTTTGGTATCATTGGAAACACTGTGTGTAGTCTGTGCGGTGTAGCGGAAGAGAGTGCTAGCCATCTATTCTTCCTGTGTTCAAAAACTGAGGAAATTTGGATTGGAATTCTGCATTGGCTAGGTATGCACCATACTCTACAGGGCTGGGACCATGAGTTACAATGGATTTTGGCTAATACAAAAGGTAAAGGGTGGAGAGCGAGGATATTGAAACTGGCAGTAGCTGAAACTATCCATGGCATATGGTTACTTAGGAACTCTATAGTGTTTAACAATGACATGTATAGGAACAATACAAAGGAAAATATTATTGATAACATTGTATATAGAGGGTGGAGAAATTGGAAGATTAGGTTGCATATTACAAATCTAATGGTATAGGTCTATAGGTAATGGCTGAATCCTTTGGATTGCCCATGTTTGTAATGGTTTTTTGAATTAATATATTCTATTTGGTTCAAAAAAAAAAAAACTAGAGAAACATACATAAGTAATATATGAGTTAAATAACATTATAATTATATGCTAATATAAATAATTCATAATTATTTTATGACCACTAAAACTAAAATAATTCATAATTATTTTGTGTGAAATTGTGTGATATATTTTATTTTATTTTACTAATTGTGTGAATGTTATAATAATAAATACTTTATAAATTAAATCAATTACATGAACTTAAACACAAATAAGAATAGAATGAACACACCAATATCCGTATAAACACACGAATATTCTTATCAAAATTCGTGCGAACTAACGGGTTATTACGTTTTTTTGTACAATTTAGAAACATATGAGTGTAATAGGTCAGTACCCATACGAATGCACAGGTGTCCAGATCAAAATTTCGCGAATCCACGAGTTATTATATTTTTTGGAAAATTAAAAATAATAAAAATATTTTAAAAATGTATGAATTCAAACACGAGAAAATTTTATTGTTTTTTAACTATTCATAAAATATTGAATAATAATAGAACAATTTTACTATTGGTTTAAATATTGAATATATATACTATTGATTCAAATATTTTTATATATTGAAAGAATTATAGGCACCGATTTAGTATATCTTTTAAAAAAATCTCATTTTATTTTTATTATATTTTTTGAACAAATGAGCGTGTCAATTTTCCTTCATATCTTCATATTTATTTTTTTATATAATTTTTATTTAACTATCCTATTTATTTTTCTATGTAAAATAAAAAAAAACTTAAAGCAAATGAGCGTATCACACTAGTATCCGTGCGAATGCACGAGTATTTCGTTAATATTCAAAATATTGAATATTAACGGAAGCACGAAGTTATTGATTAAAATATTGAATATTAACAGGAGCACAAAGTTACTGATCAAAATTTTGAATATTATCAGAAACATTAAGTTACTTATCCAAATTTTGAATATTAACGGGAACAAATTTTGAATATTAACGGAAACACGAAGTTACTAATCAAAATAATAAATATTAACGGGAACATGCATGGAGTTATTGACAAAATATTGAATATTAACGAGAATACGAAGTTGGTGATAATTTTTTTGAATATTAACAGAAACATTAAGTTACTGATAACTTTTTTGAGTATTAACGACATAAATTTGGAATATTAACGGGAACACGAAGTTATTGATCAAAATAATAAATATTAACGGGAACACGGAGTTACTGATCAAAATAATGAATATTAACGGGAACATGAAGTTACTGATCAAAATATTGACTATTAATTAGAACAAATAATTTGGAATATTAACGGGAATACGAAGTTACTGATAAAAATAATGAATATTAGCGGGAACATAAAATTTCAGATCAAAATATTGAATATTAACGGAACTTGAAATTACTAAATAAATATTAAATATTAACTAGAACATGAATTACTGATCAAAATATTAATGAGAATATGAAGTTAGTGTTGGTAAAATAATAATATTTTAAACCAAATAATTGATCTCTCTAATTTTTATTGCATACTATCAAAATAACACTTAATCATTCTTTTATTTAAAAACAACAATTTCTTAACTCAATGAGCTTATCCACATATATCCCCCGCTAATTAATTTATTATAGTAGACGTTTTATTATTGACATTCACATGTAAGATTATGCAATACATCTAGTAAGTAAATTAATATATGCTTCACCAGTTTAATTTTTAGAATGGAGAAATTTTACGGAAGAGTATATTCATCAATCCTGTTGATAGTATGCAGGTAGTAAGTAATGTAGTATGGAGGAGAAAGAGAGTAGAGATATATATTGTTAAAAATAATAAAAATTTTAAAATTAATAAATTGTTATAAAATAATTTTAGAAAAATAGATTTAAAAAAAGCAATTTTTTGTGAAATTTAAAAAATTATAAATTCTTTTTGAATAGATGGATATTCATCCACTAAAAAGTTAATGAATGGATTATATATTTTGATAGATGGATTGAATTAGATTTTGCAAAGAAATTTTTAGTGGATGATTAATGGATTAATGGATTATTTCATTCAATCCATCTATTTTGACACCCTGTTGATTATTAAGCTTAATCTAATTTGATGGGATAATAGAAACTTATAACTATCTCATAAATGTAAAAATCTCTTAACGGACTAACTAAAAAGAACATATATGCTAAAGGTTCAGTTTGACGTATAAAAAAAGATATTCTATAGAAATGTATTATATATTTGTCACACACATGCTGGTATCAATGATTTTTATCATCATTGTATACTATTTTATATTTAGGTCTCTCATCTATGATTGATTCTATGCTTGTATCTATTTGTTTGCACCAGAGTTAGACTTCTTCCGTCAGTCACAATATATTCACATGATAAATTTGATGGTGTATTTATGACATTGCTGAGAAGGAGTGCCTTGGTGGACAATAACATTGTTGCCTTGTGAACTTGTGTTTACATTTTTTAGTTGCTAACGTTCTCTGCTTGCAAAGGGCAAGGCCGTGTAGAGTGTACATCTTACCCTCCCAAGATCTCTCAATGGTGAGAACTGAGAACGTTGTGCTTCAGGATGCTGTTTTGTTTGTGATTATTGTTTGGTTATTTAGGTCTGCATATTGAGCCATGCTTTTGTTTATCGAGTGCATGGACTGATATTTGTCTTATGTTAGTAGGCTGGAAAATTTGTAAAAGATGAAGTGCGGTATGCCTTCATGGATATACAATATGAGCGTTTTACAGGGCATTTCAAACTTATGCTGAAGAAGGGCATTTCAACTCTTGTATTAGATATTGAGTATTAGGGTACTCTAACCCTCACCAGAGAGATCAGAAAAATAAACCTGAAAAACCAGCAAACTCAAAGGCACAAAAATGAGATTTTAAACCACTCATAAAAATTACAAGTAATTCTTTCCTTAATTACTATTGCAAGCCACCACCAATAATGCCAAAGTATCAAGTAAAATAGTTCTTTGATGTCGTATTCTGCACTGTTAAAAATTATATTGTTTCTTTGCTTCCAGATACACCAACAGATAGTCAATCATATAGCTCCTACCCTTTTACTTGACATCTTCTCCAAAATAAATTTACGCATAACAAGAGGTGGCTATAACAATCGTCAGCTAATAGAAAATCTAGTTCCAACCAAATGTAAACTCTTCTTCATAACCTGTTTAGCAGTGCACTATTAAATTATATAATAACACCACCTAATACTTATTTTTTCAGGAGATTGTACTTCCATTTACAATGTGGTGCATTAAGGAGTATGGTGACATGTTAGTCAATAATGTTACAATGTTTGACACAAAAGATCTAATAATAGGGAGATTTTGTTCCGAAGTTTAGAGGAGAAGGGAGGGGAGAGATTTGAAAAATAAGAAAGATTTTGCGAAAAGAATAGAAAGATTTTGGTTGAGAGTTTTATAGGATTTTTTTTTCATAACACCAAAAACCATCTAATTTGAAGATCTTAAAGTTTATATTGAAGGATGATTTTGAAAGGCTTTAACAATTTATTCAAATATAAATTTTGTTGTTATAAAAAAAATGTTAAAATTTCTCTATATTTTTTTTTTAAAAATTATTAAGTTTTCCCTTCGTTCTCTGCAAGCTTCCAAATTAAAGTCTTAATTAGTGAATTGTTAAAATTGATTGTTTTGAACACATATGTATTTTGTTGTTATAGTTTTCGTTAAAACTACTTTAATGATAAACATTAGAGAAAAGATATCCTTACACTATTCTCTAACACCTACACCGTATATTTCTACACAAAACATACCAACTTCATTTTTTAATAATATATATCATCTTGAGTTTTGTGCCATACCATTTTGATTGGTTGTTATTTAGGGTGTAGGATACGGTGTAAACAAAACTGGTGTCAACATAGCAAAGCTGTAAACATTATTTTGTCATTTTAAATATATATATATATATATATATATATATATATATATATATATATATATATATATATATATATATATATATATATATTTTAAAAATGTTAAAATTTCTCTATATTAAAAAAAAAATTTATAAGTTCTCTCCAAACTTCCAATTAAAATCTTAATTGGTGAATTGTTAAAATTGATTGTTTTGAACACTTATGTATTCAGTATTCTATTGCTTCAAGTTACTTGATTAAAGTCTTAAAGTCGATATACGAATTGGTCTCACCAAAGGTTGTAACAGTGCCCTTTTAATGAGGCTTCTTTTTGTATGATTCATATATTTTGATGGTTGATAACGAACAAATTAAAACAAAATCCACCAGTTTCACCTACTTGCTCATATACACTTTGATTTCCAACGCACCCTCTATCAGAAACTGCTCCATGTCATTTTATATTTTAATGAATCTAGGAACAGTATGTGCTTGGTGCTTAAACCATACACATTAGGATTGTTACTTGCCTCTTTTACCCTACTTGTCGATGTGGGAGGAAGAGTTGTACAAATGCAGTTTTGAATCTATTTCTATTTATTCTGTCTTTTTATAAAGCTCTGGTTAAGGTCTTAAAATATATATGGCTTATTCAAACCAATTTTCCGTGGCGTGGTAATGAGAATAAGCATACTATTCATTAGGTTAGGTAGGATTCTGTTTGTAGCCCAATGCTTAGTGGAGGGCTTGGTATAAAAAATATTGAATCGTTCCACAAAGCTCTTTTGATTAAGTGGAAATGGAGGATTGTGAGGGAAAAAGAGGCTATTTAGAGTGGGCTTTTGCGGCATAGATACAGGAATTCGGAGGTGAAAATGTTTCCCAGCAATAAGAACTTGATCAACAAGGGATTCTATTTGGTGGAGGGATCTTATTCTTGTGGATAAGTTGATTACGACCAAAGCAATTCTTTTTCTACTAACATTTCTTGCAGGTTGCACAATGCAGCACTTCTTTTTGGCATAATCGCTGGCTGCGCAACCAATCCTTGAAGGAAGCTTTTTCAGAAGTTTATGATTATGCAGAAAATCCTCTTTGCAGTGTGGCTGAATCCGGTTCGTGGAACGGGCAGAACTGGAGCTGGAGTGTCTTAAGTGACGGGGTGTTTCATGTTGAAGATGTTCGGTCGCAAGTGGCAAATTGTTTTGTCTTGTTGGATTCTTGTTTGCCATTTTAGGAGGGGAACAATGAGTTCCAATGGGTGATAGCTGCTGATGAGCAATTCTTTGTGAAGTCTTGCTATGAAGTTATAACTCAGTCTTTTGCCTCTTTGCTTTGGACCAAAGGTGTGGGTATTTTGTGGGATCTTAAAGTTCCATCCATAATTCATATTTTTGGCTGGAGGTTGTTTATTGACCGGCTGCCAACTCGTGATCAACTTGTTAAAAGAGGTGTGGTGTGACGGTGTCATTGGATATGAACAAGTGTTATGCTTTTTCTTCATTGAAGAAGAATCCGTTCAACACCTTTTCGGTTCTTTTTTGTTGACCTGAAGAATTTGGGAAGCTGTAGATTCTTGGCTGGGGAGTAAGGTAGTTTTGAATTTCGAACATCATTTCTTTTTTCACTGCCATATTATGAAGGATGCGGATCTCCGGAATTGTATTTGTATGATTTGGTTACCTACAACTTAGAACATATGGCTGTCTAGGAATTCGATTATGTTCCAAAGTAGCGTATTTAGTTTTGGGGATTTTTTGAATTCTATTAAATCTGCATCTTGGAGGTGGTTAGGTTTATTTTGTAAAACCAGCCAGATTGTTCTTTCTATGATTGGTTTACCTCTCCCTTGGACTGTTATAGGAATAGCAGGTAGCTTTGTTTGTTGGGGTTTGAGGACCCCTTATACTCGTTTTAACAGTATAATTTTGTTGCCAATAAAAAAAAGGCTGGACTCCTGACAATTGATGTCTCTAAGTCTCTTGCATATAGGTAGTGCACTGGCCTGTTTTACCTTACGTTGAAATTCATAATTTATTTAGAATAATGGAAGTGGTATGGATTGTACTCATTAGACAAGAGTCATTGATACCTACTCAAGAACCAACTATTCTAAGCAGTTAAGCAAATAAGTGAAGGCTCATGAATGTCTTTACTTCTAAAAAAATTGTATCTTCTTTTCCATCCTCTTTATGTTAGAGGAATATATTATGTAATACTATAGTAGAAATACATCACACCCTGTTCTAGATTTAAATCATTTAATTCCCGTGCATATGATTTAAATCTTTTATTCCTTGGTTTAACGAGTTGGTGTGTTAGCTTCTCAGTCTGTGGGAGAACCGGCAGGTAACACATATGAGGTAAATTAATTAAATTTGATAGATTTTTCTCCTCATTTTCTACACATAATAACTGCATAAGATGTCTTTTTGATCTCTCTGTTTCATGCGAGTATGGATTGTCTCCTGTGAGTTTTTCACTGGAGAGAGTCCCGTGAAAATCATCACCATTCAATTGCCTCTTCATTCAATTTTTTTATATGTACTGAAAAAAAATGAATGGTTCAGATTTAACTGAAAGTTTTCTTATCAGGAGACAATGTGCTCCCGTTTCATGCAATGACATGGGTAATAAAAGTTGTGACACCAGTTTTTTATATTCGTTGGAAACCTTATAGGTTTTATCTCAAGAGTAGTTAACTAAAGGATTGTATGCTTACTCAAAAAAAAAAAAAAAACTAAAGGATTGGATATTAAATTAAATTACCCATAGATTCCTTACTTATCAATCTTAAAAGTTATCCATAAATTTTATTGTATCCATGTGTCTATTATGAATAATATTCCATTGGATTCACATGTATAAAATGCTCTCTCAATGGAGAAGAAGGCGAGGTTCTTCATGAATTAGTGAACCTAGAGGAAAGAGATAGATCAGCAGCAGCGTTCCAAGTTGTCGATGCCACAGGGCCCCTAACCCGCGAGGTCTCCCGGTTGTCATGGGTGTCTTTCCATCAAGTTATGATTCTGTTAGAGGCTTTGGAGGCCTTTCAAAGAAAGAGGGGGGTTCACAATCTTTTCTTGAAACTAAGGATGTACATCACTCGATTGGATTGAGTTTGGCAAAACTCAAGTTTCAATTCATATTGGACACTCTGGTTTGGTTGATGTAAATTAAAGAAATTTCTTTATGGACTTTCCAACTTTCTTGGACATCTGCGGCGAAAATACTAAAATGTTCCTATATTTCGGAAATGCATCTCCGAAATCATTTTTTTTTGAAAAAAAATTGATTTCGAAAGTGCACTTCCGAAAACACAAAAAAAATTATTTTCGGAGATGCATTTCCGAAATGATTTTTTTTTTTTGGAGAGGGATGTCTTCGGAGATGCATATCCGAAATATTTCAATTTTTGGTCTTGAAATATTTCGGATATGCATATCTGAAAAAATTCAATAATTATTAAAAAATTTAAATCGAGGTGAATCAATACCATTAATAGTATAATTAATTGTATTAATTAAAATATATTATTAAATATATATCATTATAATCAAGATATAATAATAATATGGGAAAAAAGGAAAT
This sequence comes from Vicia villosa, assembly GCF_029867415.1. Classification (NCBI taxonomy): domain Eukaryota; kingdom Viridiplantae; phylum Streptophyta; class Magnoliopsida; order Fabales; family Fabaceae; genus Vicia; species Vicia villosa. Next base: position 469,087 of record NW_026704934.1, on the reverse strand, counting down.
GCACTGACAGTGTAAAGTATTTTTACACTGTCAACCAATGAGAGACATGCATCAGAATAAATCTTATTTTAAATTTTAAGAAATTAAAATTACATGGCAAATTAAAACATTTTGATTGGTTGTATGTGTAAAACATTTTACACTGACAGTGCACTATCTTTAAACTCTAATAATATTAGCTTAATAAATATTTAAATTAACACCTTATTTATTATTTTTTTATGATATATAAAAAATCATTTAAAAAATTAATGTAATTTGAAATTTATATTAAAATAAGAATAAAATAGTAAATAATCTTATTCTTACTTGATCTCTTTTATTTTAAATTTTTGTTGAATAATTATTAATATATTTATTTTTTATATAATTATAATTATATTGTATTAATTATAATTTTAGTAATTATTAAGTGAAATTTATTAAATAATGATTAAATTTTTATGAGTTTTTTTTTTAAATTTATAATTGGAATTAGAAAAGAAATATCAACCGTATAATTATCATTATTACTATTCATAACTTATAAATTATATCAATTTTATGATTTTTAATTTTTTGAGATTTTGATTAATTCGGATATGCATATCCGAAACATTCTAAGACCAAAAATTGGAATATTTCGGATATGCATCTCCGAAGACACTCCCTCTGAAAAAAAATGTGATTTCTGAAATGCATCTCCGAAAACACTCCCCAATTGATGTTTTCAGAGATGCATTTCTGAATTCTGGGAAAATCTGAAGAAAAAAAATTACTTCGGAAATGCATTTCCGAAGTAGGGGTATTTTTGGGTTTTCGCTGGAGATTCTCTCCATAGGAAGGTCTACAAAGATATTCTCTAACTTAATCACCCGTTATATTAATGGGCCGATTTGAACAAACCCACTAATTTTCGGATTGTGTTGGGTTGGATAGTGGGTTGTCCAAATTTTTTTTTTTGTTTATTAACATTAAAAAACTAAATGATGAATCATCATATTTTTTCATAAAAGTTACTCAAAATTATTATGAGGTTAAAAAAAAATAGATAATCTATTTTTACTATCTTTTAACACTATTTAATAATAAATGATAATATAAACTAATAAAAATTATCATAAAATACTACCAACAAATCAAAGTTGCATGACATAAAATTGTATTAGCCTTAAAATAACCAAAAAGTGAACCATTCAAAATTAGTTAATGTCAAGGTTCACTAAAATAGTAAATGTTTAGAGACTAAAATTACAACTTCTAAGTTTATATTCATCAAAATTATTAAAATTGTAATAATAAATATTTGATTGGTGGGTCAATGGGTCTTTTGGGTTTGGGTTGGGTTTTACCCAAAACCCAGTTTTTTATTGGATTTTTTAGTTTTGAAACTCATATCCACTCAATTACCCGACCCGACCCACTTTTGTGGATTTTTTTGGATGGGTTTGACCGGGTTTTGTGGGTTGACCCAACTCATGTACACCCCTTACTTAAAACATAGGCCTAATGTGATTTGCATCAAGGAGTCTAAGTTAGAAACACATTGTGCAAGACTTTGGGGAAGCAATGATTGTCGATTTATTCACAAGCCTACAGTTGGTCAGTCTGGAGGCTTAATCACCATTTGGGATCCAAAGGTTTCATGCATCTCCAACACATTCGAAGGGGGTCATTTTGTGTGTGTAGAAGAAACATGGGGGAACAAGAAGAAGAAAGACTTTTTGGAGTAGTTAATGGAGCTTTTGTGCCAACAAAGAATTAAAAAATGATATATTGTGGGTGGCTTTACTTCTTTTAAAAATTAGCAAGAAAGAAAATCAGATTCCTCATTTCAACGCCACAGGGAAATGAGGCAGTTTGACAAATTATAGCTAACATCAAGGCAATTAATTTACCACTTGTAGGAAGAAAATTTACTTGGTACAAGATGGGAGGATTTTCTATGAGCCGCATCGACAGATTCTTAATTTCGAAAGATTGGTTATCATTTGATGGCCTGACTCCTCATAGTGGGGCTTGGATAGGGAATTATCCGACCACTGTACAATTATTCTAAAAGAAGTGGTGCGTAACCGGGAACCTAAACCCTTTAAGATGCTTAAATGTTAGAGCGAAATCAACGAGTACATCCAAATGGTCAAAGAACTATTGGGTGGGTTGAAGTTTGAAGGGTGGAGAGGTTACGTTCTTAAAGAAAAACTAAAGGCTTTGAAGAAAGGGCTTAGGGAGTGGCACAAAAATTATAGTCAGAATCTGGGAAAAGAATCAAAGAGGTAAAAGAGGACATGAAACAATTAGAGATAAAAATAGAAGAAATTGACCTATCAAAATAAGAAATTGAGGCATTAAGGAAATGCAATGCTAGACTTTTTCAACTATCATCCTTGCACAATAGCATCCTCCACCAAAGGTCGAGACAATAATGGATTAAAGAGGGAGACACAAAATCGAAATTCTTTCATGGCTGCATTAATTGAAGAAGAAGGGGCAATAAAATTCTTAGTTTGGAGTTGGAAGGTAGGAGGGTGTTGTCTGTTGACGAATTAAAACATGGAATATGCAGACACTTTGAAACTCACTTCAGAAATAAAGGCGGCGATATCCTTTTGCTAAAAAAATTTACCTTCAAGAAAATTTCAGCAGCGGATGACATGTCTCTTACTTAGGAGTTCATAGAAGAAGAAATTAAATTTCCTATTTGGGATTGTGATGACTCAAAAATCCCGGGCCCAGGTGGAGTCACTTTGATTTTCTCAAAGACTTTTGGGTATATATCAAAAGTGACCTTGTGAGATTCATCATAGAATTCTGGGAAAATGGCCGCATTTTGAAAGGAGGAAACAATTCATTTATTGTGTTAGTATCAAAAGAGGACATCCCCCAGCAGATTGGAGACTTTTGCCTGATATCTCTAATCGAGTGCATGTACAAGATATTATCTAAACTCTTGGAAAATAGATTGAGGTGTGTTTTAGGGAAAATAATTTTGGCAAATCAAACCGCTTTCATTAAGGGTAGACAAATATTGGATGGTGTTCTCATAGCAAATGAATTGGTTAAGGAAGCAGAGAAAAAGGAAGAAAACTATGTTGTTTAAGGTCGATTTAAAAAAGGCGTTGGATTTTGTAAATTGGAATTACGTCCAAGAAATGCTTCAAAGTATAGGCTTTTGCAACCAGTGGAGAAGATGGATCAATGAATCTTTAGCATCAGCTTCTATATTTGTCCTTATTAACGACAACCACACCAAGGAATTTCTGATTGGGCGGGGTCTAAGGTAAAGGGACCCGCTATTTCCCATCTTATTCCTCATAGTAGCAGACAGACTAGGCATGTTGGTTAATAAAGCCACTTAGCTCGGTAGTTTTAATGGGTATGTTTTCGCTAGTCAATTAGCACAACTAACCCACCTCCAATTCGAGATGATACATTAATATTGGGACCAAGCACATTTGTTTAACCTGGTCTCTGAATTGAAAGTAAACTTCCATAAAAGTCGCCTGATTGGAATAAAGACATCAAATATTTGGGTTAATGAAGCAGCCAAAGTATTGAACTACAAAGTTGGCTTGATTACGTTCATGGACTTGGGACTCTAGGTTGGTGCTAGCCTGAGGAGTGAAATCACATGGGAATCGATCATGGATAAAGTAAAGAAGAGATTATCAAGATGGAGAAATCTTAATCTATCTATGGGCGGTCAATTGGTGTTATTGCGTTCTGTTATGTCTGCAATTCTAGTGTCCTACCTTTTATTTTTCAAAGCCCGATCATGTATTGTCTCTAAACTCGAATCTCTTTTTAAGAAATTTCTTTGGGGAGGGTATGAGGAAATAAACAGAGTGAACTAGGTAAAATGGGATAAGGTATGTTTAGATAAAAAAAATAGGGGATTAGGCATAAAGAATATTAGGACCTTTATTGTAGCACTCTTGGGAAAATGAGGATAGAGCAAGAAAATTTATGGTATAAAATTGTCAAACATAAATACAGCGAAGAGGACGGGAAAATCAAGATGAGGGGTAAAGGAGCATCTAGATGGATTAAGGATATTGTGAAGGCGGAGATAGTGGGAGAGGAAAACAAGCACAACTGGTTCGATGAGAAAGTCAGTAGAATATTAGGAATGGAGAGGAGACACTATTTTGATCTAATTGTTGGGTATGAGGGTCTTTAAAAAGAAGGTTTGATCGTCTATTTTCCTTATCTTTGAATAAAGAAGCTACAGTGGAAGAATAGTGGAAGAATTGAGGAAGGGAGAGGGGGATAACATTGTTTGAAATTTTAGGTGGAGGAGAGACCTCTTTGAATGGGAATAGAAAATAAGGAAGTATCTAATTAGAGAAATTGAAACAGTTGCATTTCTAATAGGGAAAAAAGACCAGGTTGTGTAGCTTACAGACTCGTCGAATTACTAATCTATCATAAATAATTATTTGGTTTTATTGGAAGGCAACAATCTGGAAATTCAAGCAATACAGTTTAACGTGTGGAATAAATTTGTTCCGCTAAAAGTGTTGGTTTTTGTATGGAAAACCATCCAAGAGAGAATCCAATCAAAGGACAATCTAAGCAAAAAAAGGAATTTTAAGCACTTGTTCTATATTTTATGAAGGAAGGTGTGGTTTCATCGAGACTGCAACCTTTTTTTTTTTTGAATTTCAGCCGCATTTAAAGTCTGGGCAAATTTATTTAGGTGGTTGGGGTTTATCACAGTCTTACATAACAATTGTATTTCCAATTTTATTGCATTTTCTGGACTAATACAAGGGAAGATAAGTCAAGAGCTTTGTATGAGTACCATTTAGTCCGCCTGCTTGTGGAGCATTGGGAAAGCTAGAAACGCAAAGATTTTCCAAAACAAAATGCCCTTATAGAATGCCTAAAAGCCATCAGCTGAAAGTGTGGTGCTATAATCCGTCTTAGCAGCGTGTTATTTTGCTTGTGCGAGTTGGCATATTCCTTCTCATCTGATGTCCCAGTCTTTGCTGCTTTATCTTGCTTTGTAACAAGTTGCAGTCTCCTTCATATTCGTTACCCCTAACCCGATTTGTTTGTGATCGTATTTGCTTGTTCGTCCGTGCAATAGTATGCATTAATCTCACCCACTAATGCAGATTATAATCAGGTGGTAGTCCCTAGTTTTGGTGTTGCTTCTTCTTGGCGGGTTTGGAAGGTTGTTTCAGGTGTTTCGATAGTGGTAGTGGCACATGGTTTTTTTTGTTGCTAAGGGTGTGAATTCTGTTATGTTACTAACCTATGTCTGCTATTCATATGTTATGGTACATCTATTCAAATAGCACATTTTTTATTCATGGTCTTAAGGTGCATTATTTAACTTGTTCTTGTTTGTACTATACTAGTGTACTTTATATCATGGATCCTGGTGTATTGTTTTAGCACATGTTGAGCTCTTATTTTGAAATATACTTTTGGGTTTTACAAAAAAATTAAATAAATGAATATAACTTTTTTATTTAAGAAATAAATTAGTTGCAAAAAAAACCATGGATGTACTTGTGGATATTTTATGTGGGCTTACATGTAGATTAGCTTAAATAATGGGCAAATATTGATAGTAAAATCCGCAAATTGTGCTACAACCTACAGGAAATTTCACATGAAATAAAACTAAAATGACGGTTAAAATTGTCGCAATTATATTGCTAAGGCAATTTTAGAATTGTCGTATATATTAACCACGGTTAGAGCAACAGTTTTCCAAACAGTCGAAGAACATGGTAACGACACAAGCCTTTAAAACTGTTGACAAATTGTTACAATCCAAGTTTTGCAGCGGTTCAAACTGTCGCAATAGAAAAAAACTGCCTCAAATGCCTATTTTCTTACAGTGGATGTAGACTTTCTTTGCTTCTTTTTTAGGTTTCTTGAACTTTCTCTAAATCTTGTTTCATCTCCAGTTTTAAGGGAAATTCGATCTTATGGGCCCTTTATTTCCACTTTGAAAACATCGAGGAATTAATGAGGACCTTCCTTCATTCTTGTGTTAATCATGTAGCTTTCGAAATTCCTAAGTTTTTTTTCGTGTCTTAGAAATTCCTGAAAGTTCATGGCTTCATCATTTTTCTTTTGGAAGTCTTCATATTGTGACTCCATATTTTTGGCTTTTGTAACTTTTAGAGCAAGACTTTTCTTCTTCTTATTGTCACATTCATCATGAGCTAGCCTTTTTAACTCCATCAAATATTTCTATAATTTACAAAATTAGTAGTCAATTCCATGGATGACAAATCCATAGATTCAGAAATCACAGTGACATTCAATTACCAATTGCCATTTAAGCATATAAGGACTTGTAAAACAAAGTCCACATTTTGGAAAACTTTTCCTTGAGTTCTCATGTGATTTACAATGTGCATAAATTTTTTTACATGTCATAAATATTTTCTTCATGGTTCATTCAAACGAGTTCATATACATGGGTTAATGTGTTCATCTTTACCCTATTTACCTTGGTTGGATAACTTTAAGGGTGTTCCACATTTCTTTTGCAATATCATATAGTGAGAAACACGCAAAAACACATCAATACACCACCACCATCTTCCTCTTTGATTACCACACCACCATTAACTTGATGTGTGTAACAAAAGGACCATTCTTTATAGATTTCCAAATATTAAAATGATTCCCCTATTTAAAAATTCTCATATTATATTTCCACAAATCATACCATTCTTTATTAAAGTATGAGGTTTTATTTAGTGAGTCATTTAAAGCCAGTCTTTCCTTATGGTACATTTAGTCTTATAACAGGAGTAATACTTTAATGTCACTTATTGAACAAAGGACTCCAAACACAATCGGGGGTGAATTGTGTTACTTAGAAATTGAGTTAATTTTTAAAATTATTTTTTTAAAAACAATTTATGTTAATTCAATAGAGATAACATAATGGAAGAAGAAGAAGAAAATCAGTTTCTTATCATTCCACAAGTGTGAGCAACCATCAAGGAATAAGGTGTGTGTGTGTAATGTTCATATGACATCATAACATTGCAAGAACAGACCTAATAAAGGAAGGCTTTTCTGAAGATGTTCATTTTAGCAAAGTGAGGAAACTTGCAATTTCTTTATATGGGATGAAGATATAGCACCAGGAAAGAATGTTTATGAAACTGTAAATGAATATTGTAGAAAAGATGAGAGCAAGATGAATGAGATGCAAGCTGTTGAAATGTTGAAGGATTTGTATGAATCTTTAATGAAGAAGAACAAGAAGTTGCAAATAAAGATGAAGTCATAGTGATTTTTCTAGAAAATTGAAGTCGATATGTCTTGTATTTTTGTTTATGCTTAACATGTACTTGTTACTGAAGTGTAAATGTTGAGGAATATATTAAAGTGTAATGCTGTTGAAATTTTGTTCCAATGTTGTTCTAGTTCTATAATTTTGTTCAACTTTTGTTCCAATATTGTTCAAATGTTGTTCAATTAATCCATTAACCATACAACAACATTTATTTAATACAATTGTTGTTGTATGTAGCGTGCTTATTGAGTTTCTTCATCGTTCCTAAACAAATATTGATCGTCCATTTAGCGATTATCAATGCTCAAGACACTACTATTAGTGATCTGCGTGAAACCTAAAACTTAGACGAACTTCCAACTTAGACGAACTTCCAACTTAGACGAACTTCATCTTCTACCTCCAAATGTCATCTTTTATTTTCAACACTCTATTTCTCCACTAAACCAGACTAGTAAACATCATTTATTTCATAAAGAAAACTCGAAAATATCATTTCTTCTTCTTCTTCTTCTTCTTCTTGTTCTTGTTCTTGTTCTTGTTGTTGTTGTTGGTCTACTGATGCATTTTTTTAATTTTATTAAAAGACATACAACAATAGTTGTTTGATATAACAGTGGTTATGTGTAAAGCGTTATCCAGTTTACTACCATGAGCAATAGACTGTGATTGTAAATAATCAACTTACAACCACACTCTAACTAACAACAATTGTTCAACCGTTATTATAAGTCTTTCGTGATTGTTGTTATATGTGTTTTTCACAGTAGTGTGTGTTAATGTCTTATTACAACTCATATCTTTTCATTTTGACATTCTTTGTTAACTTTCATCTAACTGAAAATCCAATTGTAACAGAGGGCACGAATATGCGTACCTTAGTACCCAATCCACCCCATAATCGCACAATATATATTTATATATTTTTATTTTTAAATGTACATGTTAATTTTTATGTAAACGGGTATAAGTATGGATACATGTATAAATATTGCTGTCCATGTGGGATGGGCTCGAGTACGAGAATTTTTTCAAACTACGCGTGTGAAGACAGGTACTATAGTCAGGCCCGGCCCTGCAAAAGTGCAGGGAACACTATGCCTAAAATTTTATAATTAAATAAAAAATAAAAGATATTTAAAACACAAAATTTATTTAAAATAATTTATAATTTAAACAATATTTTGAATTTTTTTTAATGTTTCATTTAGTTAATATACAATTGTATTTTAATATATTATTTTTAATTATTAAAATTAAATTTATTTTTAAAATTTAAGTTTTTTTTAAAATTAACATAAGGCTTCAAATTTACTGGATCGGCTCTGGTTATAGTATCTGCGTGACTGTTACCATCCGAGTAAAAACTAATCTATTATATTTTCATCATTAAAACTAAAAATATTTGAATATAAAAATGCTTTTGAAACTCTAGAATCCAAGTTGTGTATTTACAGAAATTCAAAGAACTTTTTATAGTTATGGAAGAAAATAATTTCACAACTTTTTAATTCCCGTTATAATTAATTCCGATCTAACACGAAGATCATGCCACAGAATAATTTGACCGACATATCATATACCTATTTTTAATCTTTATTATGTTCATTTTTAGTCTCTATGAATTACAAAGCCACATGTGCTACCTTTTAGTCTTTAAATGAAAATTTAAACAAGTATATAAATATAGTTAATTAAGCACATTCCTATCTTTTTCAAGAGTATCACAGTCCTTTATTCATTGCTTCATTGTAACGAATCTAACAGCTATGAATTCACTAGTTTCTTCCTAACTAATTACAAACCAAAAGCAGCTACAACATCTAGAGAAGATGGTACGAATATTTTACGATTGTGATGATGATGATGAGGAAGACGATGATTAGATAAAGAAAGCGATAGTTGATATGGGAATCTAATTAGTGACAACTTGCATGTCCAATTATAAATATCTATAGACTATAGTCTAACTATGTGGCTCATAATAATTGAACAAACAAATCAAAATCAACAAGAAAATGTAACTAACTATATTGCAATACTGCATGATTAAAATCATCGTGGCCCATTAGGCCCAAAGTTAGGCACATGAAAATTTTGCAGTATTTGTGGGGATGCATTACTCCATGCAATGCAACAAGGTAGGTCCAACTTTCATTTTCTTTTCATGCACGTGCATGGCTACCTTTTGTTTGTTTAATTATATCATTATCTCTCTCTCTCTCTACAATGTGAGTATGTAGGGCTAAAGCTGCGAAAAATATCGCAAAATGAAGCTGTAAGCTTTTCACATAAAAAGAAAAAAAAAATAAAGATAGGGAATTAGATTCCAACACCACTAACGTATTGTAATCATTAAAATATGTTAGGGAAACATGAGTTTTGAGAAAGGGTCGATGGTTATTGTTGTTAAAGGAAATAAAATGAAAAGCAACTCCATTAGTTTCAATGCACAGAGTTTGACACAGTGTTCAAAAGTGATGTTGCCTCTGTCTCTCAAATCATGAGCGGGTAGTTCAAAAATCAAAATGGCCCCTAGTGGCTGCTTGTCATCAAAGTTTGAATGAAAATAGTCTGTTTCTTAACTTATTTATTTCAGGGAAGGTGCACGATCTTCTTTAATTTCAGTGTAATGGCAAAATATGCTAATTTGGTATAAAAATATATATATTTGTTGGAGTATGGAAAAAGATATTAAAACTGAAATATAATATTGTTAAGGATTAATTTACTCAATTATTCATAGATCTTTTACTTAGCATTATATTTTGTTGGGAGGACATTTGCAGGAACCAGAGTGTTCGATGATACAATGAGATGAGATCTTGAATAAGTAGAATAAATTTTAGATGTGGTAGAGGAGTTTGATCTGTAAGATTAACACTCCAACATTAAATTCAGTGAGAAAATGAGAAGTAATGTGAGAGTGAGAATAAATTTAAATATCTGAAATAATACACTTTACCCTTATGTATTAAGAGCAGTTGAAATCCAACATTAAAGTTAGTGAGGGAATGAGAAGTAATGTGAGAGTGGGAATAAATTTGAATACCTGAAATGAAACACTTTACCCTTATATATCAAGAGAAGTTGAAATCGCATTTGTGTGTGTGGTGTGCTGGGCGGACACCCGTTTGATTGAATTGGATGGTGATTAATGCATTGGAAGGTGGCATCATTTGCTTACAGGTAAGACGAAGGCCCACATGTTCCATGTGCTTATCTGTTTAGTGTTCGCTCTTGGGTCTTTTGCTATGGGTGTTGCGGAAAACCCATAACAGTTGTCTCCAAGCCCGTGTTCCTAGTATATAGATAGAGAGATTTGTCAAGTACATCTTTAGGTCGATTGTTGATAGGAGTAGGTGGAGGATCTTGATAAGACGTTATTGGCATTGGAAAAAGATACATTAAATGTCCTTCTCTTTATCAATGATGTTTTGCATAGAAGTCCTGACTTGTTCCTTATGTCTGATGGTAATGTTGACCATTGGTGGTGTGGTACGTACCTTCCAATATGGTAGATCGCATGAATCGTTTTTCTCGAAATGCTCATACGAAGTTTATGGACTAATAATTTTCTTTTTTTCATTGTTCATTGGTTTGAGAAACTCTTCTTCTGGTTCTTTTTCTTCTTTTTTTGTGATTTCTTCCATAGTTTGCAACTTCCTTACATAGGTATTCATATATAGCTAGCTTGTGTCACTTCTTTACGCACATGAGCTCTCAAATTTACTTCTTTTATGGTAATGTGCAGACCACCCTTTCTTTTAGTCTTGATATCTGTATTAGGGATTCTGGAGCAAATGACCACGGATTTTGATGGAGGAAATTGTTGTTGATTAATCAATTGATGGGTTGTTATGGGTATTTTAGAAAGAACGCCAATATTAACATTAAACTTGCTTCGTGTTTCTATTTATGTTCATTTCCTTCATATGTTAACACAATCCATTGCAATGAAGGACATTCAACTCAAAGTTTGGAAGGCAACAAGAGAAAACTCGTTGGTGTGGGTAGACTAAGAGACATTGAATACCTCCTCCTCTTTTGCTAGTGAGGGTGGTTTAGTCCAAGCCTACATGGTGGTGGGGCCTTTTGAAGATTGGAGGTGATTTTATTAAACTTGAGACTTCAGAGACAAGAGGGGGGGTGAATTGTGTGGTTCAGAAAAAAATTATTTTGAAAAACTTTGAGAAATGAAATCAGAGTTTAAAACATTTTTGAATACTCAGCAGCATAAATAAAAAGTAGAATATAAATTGTGGAAATTAAAAGAGTAGGGAGAATAGAAACATAGGAGATTATAGAGGTTCAGTCAAAAATAAAAGGACCTACTCCTCTCCCCAAGAACTGGTCTTGAGAGTTTCCACTAAACTTTAGAGCTTTTAATAGGATGTACTCACGAACCCCGTTATACAAGAAAATATGGTTGATCTCTAATCAAACAATACAAATACTTTGAAATATGGTAGTTTGAGTTTTCTCTTCCATATAGTAGATTTAAGTAGTTAGTCTTCTCTCCACAAACAGAAGCCTGGAGCTGTTAGTCTTCTAGCCTCTAGACAAACATTGAGCTTTTATCACAGGCTGAGCTCACTAACTTTTGGTTTTACCACAGATTAACCAACAACCTTGGAGATTTTAATATTGGGCTAATCTCGAACCTATCAAGCTTTTAATATTGGGATGAGTTTGAAGCTATCTTGCTTTTAATAATGGACTAGCCAAGAACCTACGATATTTTATCACGAGCTAATCTCTAACCTAAACTAGGGTTTGATCACACAAACCCTAAACCAAAGCTTTTATGAGTTTACATTTTAACCCACAAATGATCCCTAAATGAATATTATTCAACCAAGGTATAAAGCAAACCTTTGATAAATATTATAACTGAACCTAATACTTATAATCAAGCATGTCAATTTGATTGTCGGAATATGGCAATGGAACAAGAAATATATATGCTTTAATTTCGACAAATGCTTGGAATGTTGTAGATTTAATGCACATGATTCAATTGAATGATATAAGATGTGTCTTGTGGCTAAGGGTAAATAGCAAGTAGAAGGAGCAGAACTTTTGCTTCTATTAAAGGTTGGTTTTAGAACTTTTGAAAGATTTTGGCCAACTTGCAACCAAGCCAACTAAAACTCCCCATTTTAATGCTCTCAAACTTACATGTTTATATTCCCTTTTATTGGAGACGAATCTCAATTTAAAAAACTTATAGGAATATTACTTTATTTAACTACTACAAGACATGACATAGCCTTTGCAGTACAACAACTTGGCCAACGTATTTCACAACCTAGAGTTGTACACTTCAAAGCTGTTATTTATGTTTTAAAAAAATTGGTATAAAAATGAAAGATGCTTGAAAACAAATTATGATTTTACACCTGTTTTTGAAAAAACAAGTGTAAAATCTATTACTTTTGTAATTCAAATAAAAATAATTGGGCCCTTCAAATTTTGGGGACAGTGTTGCAATACAAGCTACACCTGGGGATGGTCGGCCCTGACTTTCCCAACAAGAAAACAATTGACTAGTTTTGTTGTGTTCCTAAGATCATATCTCATTTTATGGAAGTCCAAAAAAGCATTCTTCGGTTTCTATGAGCGAAACCCTCTATATGAAGCCAAATACAAGACATGTGAGATTCAATGACTACACTAATTGTTCAAGGACCTCAATATCTCTTTTCATCGATCAACTTATGTGAATTGTGATAACAATACAACTATTTACCTAGCTCATAATTCATTATTCCATAAAATAACAAAATAAATCGAGATTGATTGTCATATCATTCGTGAAAAGATTGATCAAGGTCGTATCAAATTATTTCAAAATTGCATATGTTTTAACAAAGGCATTATACAAATCTGCCTTTGATTTTCATTTTTCCAATCTTGGATTCATTGATCTCCATAATCCAACTTGTGAAGGTGTATTACCTAATGACATTTTAGATTAATTAGTTGGTTATATTATTCTGTTATTAGATATAATTTTCAATATAGTAACTATTTTTCTTTTATGGCTCTCCTTAGTTTTAGAACAGTTGTTAGGCCTCTCTATGTTTAGTGTTCTTCTTCTCTATTCAAAAATTGAGAAGAGTTTACTAGTAAAACTTACCATCTCTCACTAAAAGACCTCAAGATGGATACTCGGATCTTTCAATTCACTATTTCACTGTTTTTTTAAAATAATTTTCTCATAGCTAGATCACTACTCATCCAAAGTTATGGTTTGATGTTTTAATTTTCTCATAGCTAGATTACTTCTTATTAATTGCTTTACTTAAAGAAGAGGGGAAGAAAACTATAAGTAACTAATATGCTTAGTAAGAAAGGGAGAGTGGAGTTTCTAAAAGTGATTTGGTATTTTCCAATTTTCATTTTAGGAGAGTCCGAAAACTTTGAAATTGTAGCTCATAGAGCATATATTCGGTAATGCAATTTGAGGCCCACAATAGGGACTCCCGTCAGATAAAAGCACCTGTCTAAAAAATAATTGATGACAAAATATGATTGATTATTGTTTTTCATTTGAGACATGCATGATCATTTTATAATTATTTGTTTATTTTAATTTATATATGCTCTTATAACCGACCCTTCCATGCACCATCACCACAGAAGTTACCTTTGGTCTCACGTAGTTATCAAATAGGATGTGGACGTGTTGCACCATAACACAATTAGTTTTTTAGAATGTTTCTTTACCTTCTAAAACAATTTTAAAAAATTTCTTAAAGCTAACATTCTTAAACATTTCGATACAAACAATGTTAATTTTATTATTATTATTATTATTATTATTATTATTATTATTATTATTATTATTATTATTATTATTATTATTATTATTATTATTATTATTATTATTATTAATTGTTGTTGTTATTATTTTATTATTATTATTATTGTCGTCGTCGTTGGCTGATAAAAAAATATTTTTTTAATAAATTGTTGTTAAACTTGCAAATATACAAAATGTTTTTTTTCTAAATATTAGAAAATAATAGTGTATATGAAAAAAAAAACATATTTTATGATAGATATATATTCACCATATAATAGAAAGTAATGCATTTATAATACATATTTATTTATAACATGTTAGAGATGATTAATGTGAAAAAAATTATTTAAAAAATACTTTATTTGCAAATTTTGAGTCTTAATTTGGTTACAAATTATTAACTTTCAAATTCGTTAATTAATACTTTATTCTATAGCAGATCATTCTATAAAACATCATAGATCATAGGTATGTTAACTTAGGCGGAAGAGTTATTCTCCTTAATTATGTCTTCAACGCCTTTTTTGCTTTCTTTTTATCTTTTCTTAAAATGTCTCTGAAAATGTGAAAGAAGATAGTTAGGATTCTGAGGAGATTTCTTTGGGGAGGTGTGAAGGGATATTCTAGGATTTCCTAAGTGAGGTGGTTTAATGTGTGTAAACCTAAGGAGATGGATGATATATGTATTAGAGATCTCTGGATGGTTAATCAAGCCCTATTAGCAAAGTGGAGATGGAGATTCTTAACAGGTTCGTCCGGTATGGTGCTTCTTTTGTCTCTTATATGTGTGGGGTAGATATGTGGGTCGGCACTCTGTTTATCGGTGGAAAGAAGTGGCTCTCCTCGGTTCTAAAAAGAATGATCCCCCAAACTAGTTTGAGAGATGGCCTCTTAAAAAAGTAGGGTCAGGCCATCTAACATCCTTTTGTAAGGATCCTTGGATAGGGCCAGTGCCGCTTGAGATAAGGTTTCAAAAACTCTTTTCTATCTCCGAAATCTAATAGGGATATGTGGGTGAGATATGGAGATGGTTTGAGGGAAGGATCTTGTGGGACCTTGGATGGAAGAGATCCTTCTTTTTTCATAAAGAACTTTTGATTTTCGTATTCTTTGTAGTCCTCCAAGAAATCCAATTTAGGCAGGAGATTGATAGGTGGGTATGAAAGCATGCTAAAGATAGAATATATTATGTCGTGTCAAGTTACCAAGCACTAATTGATCTCAGCCCAATGATACTCAGCTGATTAGGAGAAATCGACGACTTTCTCTTATTTGGTGGTCTTCTCCATGCAAATTTTATTGGATAAGTTCTCTTCTAGGGAGATTCTCTTCAAGAGGAAAGTCATAGGTGTCCCAGACTGCATCTCTCGTATATTTTGTCAAGACATGATAGAATATGCCTCTCATCTTTTTGTTACTTGTAGTGTGGCATCTAGTGTCTAATATACGATCTTTCAAGGGTTCGGGGTTTAGTCGGATCTTCTTAGTGAGCCTAGGAGTCTTTTGAATTTTTCTTATTTTTAGAGGTTAAGGTTAAATTTATGGGAGGTTTTATTATGATCTAACATGGAGTAGTTTGGACAATTTGGTCTATGTATAATGATAAGTTGTTCTCTAGATTGTCAACAAACTTGAAAGAGGTGGAGCATAAGAGTTATTTTTGTGTTGGCATTGGTTTCTTGGTAGGGGATCGTGAACTCTTTCTCATTCTATAACCGGCTTCAAAACCCTATCATGTCCTTTAAACTCTAGCGGATCAAGTGTTCTCACCTAAGTCGAATGTGTTGAATGGTTTTGGTGTTGCTTTGTCTCTCTTGGCTTGTTGATGGTGGGTCTGGCGGTCTAAGATCTAGCCGAGTGATTGATTTGGGTGTGGATGCACTAAGTGGGTACTTTACAAGAAATGTCCACTCTTAAACTATTCTAGGAGTTGGTTGTTGGTGCCTTGTTCTTTTTTCCTTCTCTATTTGCTTACCTTGATTTGTAATAGTCTTTTCGGTACATTTTGTGCCTTTGTTTTTGTATTTATACCTGAGGAGCTAATTTTATTTTTTATGATGAGGGGTTAATCTCTTTTCTCTTATTTATATTAAATTTATTTTTTCCTTAAAAAAAATTCTACAAAACATCCTACTTGTTGACAAATTTTAAGTCTTCCTCGTCATCCACTTCTTCATGCTCAAAGTGTGTTTAGGACCCTTCTTTATCGTAAATACTCGAATAAAGTCATATCACGACTCACTACTCTTTTTTTCACATAAGTGACTTTAGGACTCTCCACTCTTTTTGTTCGCACATATCACTTAACAAGATCACATCGCTTAAGTTCTCCTTAATAGACACTACTACAAAATAGACTTTTTGTAACATAATATTACAACGACCTTCCTATTAACCGTGGTAATAACTCGTTGGTGGGCGTTTTTTGTGTGTTAATACTAAAAGACATTTCATATGGTCATAGATAACAACTGTAGTGAAATGTACTTAGAGTGAAAGGGTTCAATTCACAGCACCAACAATTTTCCATTCATCCTGACAAAATGGGTATATCACCACAGTTCTTTTAATTAATGGTGATGTAAATTTCAATCATTTCATCATGGTTCTTTTTTATCAATTGTGGTGAAAGGTGTTACGAATTTATATATAAGTGAAATTGTCTTTTGTTTCAGTACATAATAACTGTCTCTCTCAAAAGAAAACCCTAACATATATGTCACTCATCTCTCTCATATGGAAACCCCAAACTTATGCACGAACTCATCTTCTTCAAATCTTAGGAAATGGCTACCTTGCAGGTTCTTCTTCTGAATAGTTTATGTTTCTAATTCTTTGTATCTATTATTGTTGATATATTATTATTCCAAACTTATGCTCAAACTCGTCTTCTTCATAATCTGTTTCGCAACTCTCACTTCAGCTCCATCCCCATTTCCTTTCATTTTTGGATGTCATTATGGGACAACTACGTTTCTGAAACATTTTGTTGTTGTTATTAATAAAATTAGTATGATTTTTAAGGTTTGTTGTTGATGAATGTTGTTGTTAATGTTTGTAAAAAAGATGAGTTTATTATATCTTATGTGGTTTGAGTGTTTTTCCAATACCTTACCAAATATATAACTTTTAGGATTGCATTAGAAAATTGTAATATGATAGATAACAAGTTACACGTTCAATTCTAGACAAGAATTCTTCAAACCATTATGTGCATTTCTCTCTTTAACAGCCAGGACTTGGTTTAACGCTTCTTGTTCTTCAACCTCTCCTTTCTTCACCTCTAATTTTGTTTGCAAAATAAATATGTTGCAAAATGATATAGAGGTGAAGGAATAGGAGGTTGAAGATCTAAGAACATTAAACTAAGTTCTAACAGCTAAAGAGCAAAATACGGTTAAGGAGCTGAAGAATTCTTATTTAGGATTGAACGTGTAACTTGTTCTTCTAATATAACTTAATAAATATTTAGTGTATATATCACTTAATATAACTTAATAAACATTTAGAATTCTTATTTATTAGTGAACATTGGAAAAATAAACATTTCACATAATTTATAATAAACTTAGTGTATATATCACAATGGTTGTTTAGAACAACTATTGTTAAATGTTTTGCATTAAAGCATATCACAACGGTTGTTTGAAGCAATCATTGTGATAGGAAGCACACTACTTGACTTATAATCACGGTCGCGCGGCCGTGGTGGAAAACATCATACATACAACCACCATTTACCTCATAACGGTTGGTCAGGCGTTGTGGTATCCCTTTTAATTTCCAACCGTTGTGATATTACTTTTTCGCAGTAGTAAGATTCAATGAATGTAATTACTCGACTTAAGTCGTTCGTTGAAGCTAACAGATATATATATATATATATATATATATATATATATATATATATATATATATATATATATATATATATATATATATATATATATATATTGAAAAATGTCTTTTTTAATGTACTAAATCATAATACTGTTGTTAATTTGTATGACGTTAGGCATGTCAATATAGTTATTGATCATAACATTGTTATTGTGTTAAGTGACAATGGTGAAAAGGAGTTGTGAGACGTTAGTTCAATAGGAAGTTAAAGACAATAGAGAGTTCTAAAATCACTAGAGCAAGAAGCAATGGAGTTAAAAAACACTTGGGTATGCAACAAAATTTGAAATTCAAGCTTTAACCACTAAAAAGTACCATTAAATGTGTTGAAGATCTTTAAAGAACTTAGCAAATCAAGAATAAAGCTTTCAATACAAAGAAAACAAAATCTAATTGAAAAAATAAAATAATAAATTGTAGGTGAACACTCCAGTACCCTTGAGTTTAGTTGGGTACCGGTACCCTCAACCAGTCAAATAGTGGAATTCAAGGCCATATCACTTTTGTATTTTATTTTATTTTAAAATAAATTAAAATTAAAATTCAATTTGTACTAAAGGTACTGATACCCAACTTAAACTCATGGGTACCAAAGAATTTACCTAAATGGTATTCACGGTAATATGTTGCCAAAAGTTTTGATTTATTGAAATCATAAAGGAAGGAAAATTATTAAGTAAACACAAACATGAAAAATTTTATTACATACAACCAAACATAAAATTTTAATTAATTTTTTTCCTCTCCTTCATAATCACAACCACACCATAAATTCAATTTAAAAAAATTAAAATTTAAATAAATTTAAAATCATGTCTCTTCTTAGGTATGTTTTCATGCAAGAATTTCTTCATAAAGAAATTATCAATGATCATTCCTTCTAAAGTTTAAAATTAAGTTATGGTAAAAAAAAACATCATATCTTGTGTCCATATGAGTTTGCTTAAACACTCACAAATCTCAATTATGGAATGCAAATTGGATACATGAATTTGTAAAAAAAAATTAACTTATATGAAAATATAAAAATATAAACATAGATACATAAACTAGATTATATAACCTAAATATAATCTAGAAAATTATTAAACTTGTCAGAGGAGGAAGATGAATAAACGAAGTTGTTATTTCGATTGGTAAAAATGGTGGAATGAGGCACCTCTAACTTGTGGTTAAATGAATGTTAAAAACACTCTATTTTTAACTATGTTTTCAACATTCATTCTTTTGTTGGAAAAATGCATAACCTTCAAAAGTATGGAAATCACATCTAATAAGAGTACAAGCAAGGCTGTTTCTGGGGTCGTGCAAGCCTAGCTATCGCACGGGGTCTTAAAATCTTCTCATTTAAATCGTGATTAGATAGAATCTCATAAAATATTTGCTATTGCTAAACCTTTGAAAAATAGGATCTCTATTTGTTATATTTGTTATGTCATAGTTAAACTTTGACTAATTTACACAGAGTCTCCAAAAAATTAATACGCCTGTGAGTACCAGTGTTAGAAAGAATATTAGAAATAGAACCTTTCTAGCAATTCTCTTGTTGTTTTTTCCTCTCTTGGTGAGGATGACGTTCACGGTAAATCTAGCATATGCTTCTTTGTCTTCGTTGCACCTTCCTCTGTTAGGTATTGTCTACACATATGGTATTGGCTATTGAAAAATAGTGATAGAGTTGCTCCTTTTAGGTGAATAGCTTTCTCTTAACAATTGCTTTTATCTAGAATACCGACTTGGAAATAGGAAGGTCATTAGAGATATATATTTTTGAATACACATTGTGTTAATGGTTATGGATCCCAAGAAACTGGACTACATTTGTTTACTGCATGTCAATTATCTTAGTTTGTTTAAAATTATAGCAAACAAATCACTTTATTATGATGTAACATGGTCAATTCCACTTAGGATCATTGTTTATAGTCATGTCTATTTAAGCATTATTGTTTGGTTATTACAATAATTTGGAAAATCATCTCATTAAAATATTAGATATATTAGTCATTTGTTTGTATGAATTTGACGCCACATCTTATTTCAAAATATAAAAGTATTAGAAATATTAATGAGCGTCAACTTTTATTTTTAATGTGAGACTCTAATTTACAATTAATCTCTCTCAGAGACATGATTTCATCTTGGCATTCATATAACCTAACAAGATTTTTTATATAAGGAATCATTCAGCCCCTTAGACAAACCATTGATTATGAGATCACCGTTGAATTAAGAGGGACGCCTCCAATATCATCGTATTAAACTAATCAAGAGTAATAACACAAACATATTAAACGTTCCTATCTCAATCCAAAATAATAAAATATTAGATATATGAATCATCTCAGTCACATTCTACATCTCTATGAGTTTTAAGACCCGTCAATTTGCTGCGTATACGACACCATTCCATGCATGGGAGCCACTATCTTTTTTTATGAACAAATTATAAGGCAAACGCGTCAAAAAAGAAGATGCTTATAGGTTAAGATACTTCCTCCACTTAAAACCCTAAAAATATAATAAAACAAAAAGAATAATAAGAATAACCACAAAGAAAAACAAGATAAAGCCTCCTCCCTCTCCATCTTCACTTTAATGCTTTATTACTTTCTTTCCTCTGCTATTCCACTATAGTGTGATTCTCCACCATCTCCCTAAAGAGCCATCAAACTTTATTAAAGAGAAAAAAAAAATAAAAACGCAAAAGGATTGAACACCACCACCATGGTTTTCTCTTCTATTCCATCTTATTTAGATCCTCTCAATTGGCAGCAAGTAAGTTTTTTCCTCAAAAAGACTAAGTTTCTTATTTATTCCTATTCCTTTGTAATAATAATATCTTCTTGAATATACCTGCAGATTTTTTTCCTTACAACTCAAGAATAATTTTCATCTTTTTTTCCTTTCTAGTAACCTTGTTATATATCTCTATATGAATTTTATTATATATATCTTTTGCAGCAAGCAAATCAACATCAGTTGCTTCCATCACTATCCTCACAGCAACATGGTGCAGGCTCAATAATCAGGCCTGGTTCGATACCGAATCAAGTTCAAGTTCAAGCTCAAGCTCAGGCTCAAACAGGCCAGACTCAGGACGTTCAAACAGGTCAGACTCAGGCTCAGGCTCAGATAGCTAAATTACCGCAACCAGAAACAGCTTTAAAGTGTCCTCGTTGCGAATCAACCAACACGAAATTTTGTTACTACAACAACTATAACTTATCTCAACCAAGACACTTTTGTAAGACGTGTAGGCGATACTGGACGAGAGGGGGTGCATTGAGAAATGTTCCGGTTGGTGGAGGGTGCCGGAGAAGCAAGAAAACCAAAAAGAGTAACACCACTACTACTACTCCTTCCAAATCTTCAATATCTAATGGTAGTGAAAAAGATTATTCAACAAGTGCAATCCATTCAACTTCAACACCTTTTGGAGAATTCTTGAATCCAAGTAACAAAACCTACATGAACATGACATCTCTTCAGAATCTGAGTCGCTACGGTGTTGGAAACGTTGCTAATATGGGGTTTCAGATTGGAGATTATAGTGGAGGTGGAGAAGGTGGTGGCGGAGTTGTGGATCAGTGGCGGTTTCAGCAATTTCCTTTCATGAATAATGGTTTTGAATCAACTACTTCAAATGTTTCTTTCCCATTCCAAAGTGAAATTGTTGAACCACAAACTTCTTCTAGGGCTAATACTCCGATGATGACTGCATCGGTTAAATCCGAACACTACGGAGGTTTGAACTTCTTAAGATCTCCTCTGAGCGTCTCCGAGAATCACAACAACCATTACAATTCATGGCCTGATTTTTCTGGTCTCGCATCTTCTTCTGCTAGTCGTCTGTTGTAACTTTCTTCGTCTGCACTACAAGAAAAAGTTGAAATATTAACGAGAATTAGAGACGGAAAAAAATTTAAATTGATCTTTAATTTTGAAATCTCTAACGAATATTTTAGAGACGAAATTAGAGATGAATTTATGTTTTTTCGGTTTCTAATTCACTTTTTGTTTTAGTAATTTGTACGCAGTCGAATTTGCATCGTCTTTGTTGTTGCTCTTTGCTTATCAGTTATCACATCCAAGGGCATCAAGATTTACAAGTTCCACTATCTTCGGCGAAAATCAAGACCAATAGTGTTGAAACAAATCAAGAGAAGCATGGTAGAATTTGGTTTTTTTTCTTGTATATTTTAATTTTCATTGATTAATTGTTTATGTTTATGCATGGAGTGAGTTTCTTTTGTACTATTTGAACTTAATGTGTGTTTGTAGTAATCATCAACTATTATGTGATTGCTTTCAGAAGTTATTATGATATCATTATTTGAGTACAAATTTTTCTCTCATATTTATGTTTACTTAATTGATACATATACACACTTGGTAACTCACACTAGTGCAACGGTTTTCTTCTTCTATGTACGGAAATCTCAGCTTGTAAGATTCTCTGGACATGTTTGTCAGAAAATAAGTTCAAGCTTGAAATTTTCAGCAACTCTATATATACAAGTTTACTATACAAGTAAATCTTAGTTTTGTGAAAGAGAAATTCTTGGAAACTTGAGTGTGACAGTGATTTAATGTTCATAGTAGCTTTTTTTAGTTTTCTTCAAAATGAGATATGGCAATCTGGTTAGAATTCCAAGAAAGCTCAAATCATTGTACTTTTAGCAGATTTGTGTTGACAAGTTTTTAACCTAAACGGTTTGAACAGTTCAGTTAACAGTTTTTACCTAGATCATAAATTTACACACTCAAGCTTGGAACTAGGGTTGAGTCAGAAAGAGATTGGTGTGAGAAGAAACAGTGTTTCTTGTGGAATGATTTGTGGACATAAATCTTTACATCAAACATCCTTGTTGATGAGATACGGTTTGAATTCTTTTAATATTTTATTCTCTTTCCTTGTATTTTGTATGATGGTGTCCATAAAAATGTGTCTAGATAACACGATATTTCAAGTTGTACATCATTGTAAGGGCATCAATATGTACTTATGATGCTGTAAGTAGAATATGGGACGTAAATATTTTGATACATGCATGTTACACACTAAATATTGACATATTTAGGCATTTGATGTCATGTTGTGGAGGTTTAGTATTAATTCCATGAATAAAAGTAAGATTAAAGAAAGTAAGATAGAAATAAAGAACGGATTTATCATAATGAATTTTTGTTAGAAAGTATGTGAAAGGCATGGGCTCAATGTCCCACGATCATAAGAAAGAGAGGTGAAATTATGTTCCTTAGAGAATAGATGTCACGTGCGATATCATGTCAACTAGTCTGACAAGTTATATCAAAATCACCACTATTAATTTATACAAAATGATGGAGTAGAAAAACAATAAATAACACTATCAATATGTAACTCAGTTCGATGCAATCTGTACCTACGTCTAGAGGGTTGGCTTCCAACCCAAGAATGTAACTCCATTATTAGTAGTTTAGTACAATTAGTCTTACAAGCAACAACAAAATCTATGTTGTTCAATGTCTTTTCCTAACACTACCCAATGATTTTCTATTTAGGGTTTTCTTTAAGTATGAGACACCCTCTCACTTTCAGTTTCTCAAAAACTAACCCCCTAGTGGTTGGATTACAATCACTAAACCCTAGAGATTAACTTCAATCAACAAGATGAGTGATGTTGAATCTTACAACACAACTAGAAATATCTACAACTATTCCAAATTCCTGAAACTTAGTGTGGTATATGCATAAAATAATAAGGACTCTTGCTACTAATCTTGAACACTTCTTCATGTTGTTGTTTTGCAAAATGCAGTTAATCCAAAGAGCTAATCCACAAGGAAATTTAGGAGGATCTTTAAAGGTTGTAGTGTTTTCTTGGTAGTTGTTTTAGAATAAATTATCCACTAGGCAAATTCTTCTTGCATCAAATTATGTTGGGCAGTAGAGATGAGGGGTGTGTCGTGTGTGTAGGGCAGGTCGAGTCAGCAGATCTTTTTTCGTTTTATGTGAGATTGCTTCAACTATCTGGTACAGTGTTTTTAGATGGGTAAGAGGTCTGGTCCTTTGCCACATTCAATTTTACGGATGTCTGAGACGCTTTAGGGTTTAGATCACAGTGAGATGTCGTCGTTAGGCCTGGTCTTGATCTGATATTCCGTGGTTTGAATTATTTGAAAATTGCGAAATAAAGTTTTTTTTTACAAGAAAACTTGACGGATAATCACGAGACATCCTCGATTTTGAGTCTAGCGTGAAAGTGGATTCATGCTCATGCTCTTGGTTTTTCCGTTTCTCTGTTACACTGGGAGTGAAACTCACTCAAGTGACTAGGTATTTAAGAGTGTATTGGATGGCCAGTTGCCCTGCTTTTTTTATGCAGGTGGTTAGGTCTTCCTCCCTCCAACTTGATTTCTTCAGAAGTTTGTTGTCTTGTGGATTTAGTTAGATCAGATTATTGATTGCTTGACTTACTTTTCCTTTTGTAGACCGGCTTGGTGTTTGGTTGGTTTGTTGTTTTTTGCGCTTTGATTTTTTTTATTTTTAGACTTTTACCTTGATTTGTTGTTCTTGCACACTGTTAATGCTCTTTATTTTTGTTTATTACTCTTTTTATTATTTATATATGATTATTGAGAAGTGACAACACGTATTCATCAAAAACCTTAAACTTTCAAATAAATTGAGTATCTTCCTATAAATCAAACATTGAACTCAATTATAAACGAGTTGGCTTATTTGAATTTAACTTGTATATTTTATTATCTTACTTAACCTAGTTAATACTACTTATTTTACTTAATTTATGAAAAATGAGAAAACTAGCTTATAATATTAAAACATGCCGGTATAAAATATCCTTTTATCCCCTTATTATGATAGAGTTATGAACTAGAAAATCATACATAAAAGTAAAAGATTAATTGGTCAAAATATGTGTATGACACATGACCTTTTTCTTGTGGTAATTTGCCATTGATTATTACAAAATATGTTCACTTCTCTAAATGCCTCTTATTCTTATTCATAGATAGTAATGTTGTGCTTGAAATTAGTTAATCAAGTAACTGATCTCACTGATTATTACAAAACTTTATTGATAATCTAAAATTAGTAGTCTCTCATGAAAAAGAGAGAAGCAAAAGCTAGCATGGATGACAACTTTTGTAAGAACCAATGTGGGTTAGCTTTAAAGAACGAATAAAGCAAGTAGCAACAACAACAACAAGAGCAGCAGAGACCAATTATCAGACAAAAGCTATCTCAGTGTCTTTGTGTCGTCATCACGTACATGTGTTACCCTTTTATTCCAAAAATGTCGGTGTGTGGGTTCAATTTTGAAGGTGTTATTGCTCTCTTATGGTACGAATTATGAATGAATCAAGAGCTCAAAAATTCATGCAAAATAATGCTTCGAGAAATGGAGTGAACTGAATTTGCCTCTCTGTGGTTTTGTCTTTGCTTTATGTGTTTAACTTATGACCGTTGATTATTTGGAAATAGGATTGATATGAACCCTTGGATTTGCTTTCTCTTCTTTCTTTGCTCTTATTTGTATCTTCTATTCTTTTTTCTTATCTTTTTCTTTTCATGTGTATATGCGTGGGACCTCACTTATCCAGAACCAGTTTTGTAGTTTTGGACCGGTCATTGATTTAGAATACTATGTTGTTGTGTTACTTATATGGAACTAGTGAATTGCTAATTGAAGTCATGAATTTTATAGTATAAGTAAAGTAAGAAATAAGATATGATGAATTTTAGATAAGATGAGATTTATTGTTGCGAGACCAAGGCATCAAGAGCATCAAACAAAGTCAATATTCTAAAATAAGAGATAATGATGGATTTAGAAATTAATGGACACAATATTATATACTACAAATTTCTACATTAAACTTAACATTGTTTGGTCTCCTATAGACCTAACTTGAAAATTTTAACTTTAATATGTTGTATTTAGTTCTAAAGATGATAGTCTTTGGTGTTTGTTTGTTGTAGAGGAGGTAGATAGGAAGATGATATATAGTCCGCCGTCCCAGAATGATTATTTTGTATGGAGATAGGGTGTCCACACTGAGGTAGCGGACGTGAATCGCCTTAACATCCGCTCTCTTGCCTCATGTGCTTTTTAGGGTTATGTAACCCCATTATTTGCAACTCACTATTTAGGGGTGTATATGGATTGGGTCAACCAACAAAATTCGGTTAAACTCATTAAAAAAAATTAACAAAAATGGGTTGGATAATTGGGTGGATATGAATTTCAAAACTAAAAAATCCATTCAAATTTGGGTTTTAGGTAAACTCAACTCAAACACAAAAGACTCATTGGCCCACTAATCAAATTATTATTATTAAAATTTTAATAATTTTGATGAATATTAATTTAGAAGTTGTAATTTTAGTCTCTAAACATTTACTATTTTAGTGAACCATCACATTAACTAATTTTGAATGTTTCACTTTTTAGTTATTTTAATGCTAATACAATTTTATCCCATGTAACTTTAATTTGTTGTTAGTATTTTATGATAATTTTTATTAGTTGATATTATCATTAATCATCATATAATGCTAAAACATAGTAAAAATAGATTATCTATTTTTTTTTTAAAACATACAAATTTTGAGTAACTTATATGAAAAAATTTTGATAACTCATCATTTAGTCCTTTAATGTTAATAAGCAAAAAAAAATTATTTGGACAATTCACTATCCAACTCAATCCAAAAATTAGTGGATTTGCCCAAACCGACCTATTGATATAACGGGTGGATAATTTACATCACCTAAATCAGAGTGTTCAATATGGGTTGGATTTTGGGTTTGGTCAAACTCAATCCAAACCAGCCCATTATAATTTACACCCCCTACTCATTATAATTTTAAATTTTACACCTGTTATATTAAACATGGGTGTAAATAAGAAGCACGGTGACAATTTTATAAATAAAGTGTCATTTTAAGTATTAGTACATAACAATAGACACTATTTTTTTAAAAACGGTGGGAAATTAAAAATATTATTATAATTAATTCTCAATTAAACGTAAAACGGATGTAAATTTAGATGGAATAAAAAATTATTTAACTATATAACTAAAAATATTAAGTCTAAACATATTAACAAACCACAATATATTTTATTAAGTGTATCAATTGTCTAATTAAGTGAACAATGGACTTAAATTAATTAAGTAAATATTGTGTAAACAAAATAACCTAAAAACATTTACAAATTACCACACGATCTATTCTCTTCCAACAATCAAAACATAACCTTACTCATCCTCTTATCGGAACCCATATCTCAATTGGGGAGCCGCTATCTGAAAACCAATTTATCTCCTCTCAATATCAATGGGGATGCCTCCACCTTCTATCTCCAGCAACGGTGCTGCCTCCACTTCTATCTCCGACAACGGAGCGACCACGTTTCTGAAATGAACATAGACAAAGAATATTGTCGCTTCTTTAACCCCAAATGTCTCTGTTTCCCTACTCAATTTATCTCATGAAATCAAGGTATGCACATCTCTCACTCTTTTTCTTCATCGTTATTATTAGGATTAGGGTTAGGATTATGATTACCCTCTATTATGAACATTAATACTAATATTCATAATTATTATCATTCATGTTGATAAATTTGCTTACTTGTTAGGGAAACAAAATTGAAATCATCATTTTCAATTATGAAGATCATGTTACGGTAAATGCTGGTGGATTTTTGCATTAATGTTTTTATGGCATCGGTTCTCAACTCTCATCTCACTGCTTTCAGGTTATTGCCACTCAAATAGGATCTATGGGGACAGTACTGCATGTCAGGTTAATTGTGTCAATTTTTTGCGATTTAGTTTATGTTTTTGAAAAATAGTAAAACTCTAAGCGTGAGTTTGATAACCTGTTTGGAGAGTATTTCTTGTGTCCATGTGCAAAAAAAACATGAAAACACCATTCACTTTCAAAATATTGATGCTTAATTGAGTAAGGATTGCTCACACAACTGCACATGCCTTTTCTATGTCAAAAAGGAAGAAGGGATGTCAATTAACCCAACTCCGTCAAAGAGCCATTGGACATTTTTATGTCGTTCAGGTTGAGTTGCAATTTCTCGAGGGCTTCCCAAAATAGAACGTTAGCATAGCTGCTTGGGTCTATCAGAATGCGCCTGATGTCTTAGTGATGACCAAAGGATCATCACCGTGAAGGTTGAGGCTTAGGGAGTCCTTAGAGAAGATGGTGTTAACCCATGTTTTCCATGAGAGATCCTAGGGAAGCCATGGGATATCACATTTTCTCCAAACACCCGCCTTGCGTACTTCTCCTGGGAAGATCTAGAGATACCTCCACCAGCGAAACCTCTAATGATGGTATTTGTGTTTTATGTTATGATTTTGTTGGCCATCTTCGGAGAGAAGATGAAGGGAGTTAGATTAGGAGTATGGCTTAGGTTAGTTTTACCGGGGGCCCACGATGGACGCCCCTATATTGGTAAAAAAAGTACAGGTGTGTCGGTTCCCTTATAAGGTTAGGGAGACTTAGAGACCTTAGTAGGTTTAAAAAAATTATATGTGGTTAGGGATTGCCTACGATAGCGAAAATCCATGTACAGTAGTGTTTTATGGTGGTTTAAGGGTCCTGCTCTTGTGAGGTGTAAGCTTCTCATATGTGTGATCATACGAGAAATGATCATTGATAAGCTTTATGTCTTAGGGTGTAATGATCTTTATGGCTTAAGATATGTCTTTTCTCCTACATAGGAGAAGTATTTATAGAGGCCTTTAGTGTCTAAGATTCTCTTGGGAAGGGTTATCGCCCACTCAGTCAATGGTGGATCGTTGAATCCCACATTTCCCATTGCTATGTGATAGGAAAGTCCTAGGGTGAGGCGATATCTCCCTTTGAGCGACATTCCAACATCGCCTTTTATGGGGTTGTCTAAAGGCATCGCTCTAGGCCAGGCCTTTTATAATTATAACATTACAACACCTTTTAATTTTTACAATTTTTTTATGACTTATTACATCGGTTTTTGCTGAAAACCGAGTGATAGAGTATTTAGAGGACACGTCTTTGAATCCCAACAACTATATTTTATCACCTTTTAATTTTCAAAAAAAAAAAATTTATGACCTATTACCTCGGTTTTGCTAAAAACCAAGGGTTAAAGTAGCTATAGAACACGTATTCGAATCCCAGCAAGTACATTTTATCACGTTTTATTTTTTTAAAAAAAAATTATGACCTATTATATACTCCCTCCGTCCCAAATTATAAGAGAAAAAAATAAAATCTCGTTTATTAAGAAAAGTAAAAACACAATCATTTGACATATGTTTTTTTGAAATAAAGTGCTTTGGAAGATGTAAAAAAAAATCTAATTGGTTATTGGTTATAGAAATGATGAGAGAGAATGTAAGTTAAATGCAATTTGCATTTAATTTTATCTTGAAAGAAATGAAAGGTGATTTTTTCTTTTATATTTTGGGACAAAAAAATGCATTTTTTTCTCTTATATTTTGGGACAGAGAGAGTATATTTTTCTTAAAATCGAGAGGTAAAGTATAGTATTTTCTTTTTTTATTTATGACCAATTCGATGAAAAAATTAAGTAACTAATCTCTGTCGTCCATTTATAAAGTAACAATGGTTAAGACATTGTCAACTCATCAATCCACATGAAACATTAATGATCCGAGTGAAACTCTCACTAGTCAATCAATACGTGAATGCATGGTCGGCCCAATCGATACGGAGGTCCAGTTCTGATTTAAAAATGAATTTAAATTTTAAAAAACAATGCAATAATAATAATAATAAATGACACATTAAAATATAATTATATATTAATAAAAAATTCTGTCAAAAATAAATATTAATAAAAAAATAAATTTTATCATCACTTTTTTAATTTATTAAATTTTTATTATAAATTTTTTTTTATATCTATATTAATGAAAAAAATTAAATCTTCCAAAACTTGTTGCTCCTCCTGTCCAATATCTGCCCTAATTGAATGCCACAATTATAAACTTCAATTTGTGTTATATTATATTTTTCAAGAGTTTAGGCTTGCATATAATGTTTTTAATATGATGTCAAAGATTACATTCGTCAACCGTACTATGAATAGAAACACGGTAGAGTAAAATAGTGTTGTAGTTAGAGTACTATTTTGAATATGAAATACCATATAGAATATTTAACAAATATTAAAAGTAAACAGCATTATAATTAACAGAAAAGATATATGTACACGGTAAGTAAACAGCATTATAATTAACAGAAAAGATATATGTACACGGTAAGTGTACACTACACCGTATAATTCTACATTTAATATACTATTTTTATTTTTTTATTAATTTATATATTTTCAAGGATTTTGTGCAACCACATTTTTGCCTTGTTGTTCTTTACGGTGTACATGTGGTGTATGGAAAATAGTGTACAAATAGCAGACCTGTATAATTAATTACATTCTACATTGACAATTAGATTATAAATGCCTTAAGTAGTGTGTGGGTCTACGCTCTGCAGTACATTATACATTACTTTAAATATTATTTTATTTACTTATTTGGGAGTAAAGATTCACTTCATTTCTTATACTCTTTTTTTTTCATTATTATAGTTTTGTGTGGATATTACACGTATTTCTAAGACATGTGACACATATTTATTATTTATTTAATTATATGCACACAAAACTATAGTAATGGATCCTCCATTTCTTTTTAAGAAATGAAGTGGATCCTTACTGATTTAGGAGTAAGGATCCACTCCATTTCTTATACTCCATTTCTTTTTCATTATTATAGTTTAGTGTGTATATTACACGTATTTCTAAGATATGTGACACATATTTATTATTTATTTAATTATATGCACACAAAACTATAATAATGGACCTTCCATTTCTTTTTAAGAAATGGAGTGGATCCTTATTCATTTATAAGTAAGGATTCACTCCATTTCTTTTCCATTATTATAGTTTTGTGTGTATATTACACGTATTTCTAAGACATGTAACACATATTTATTATTTATTTAACTATATGCACACAAAACTATAGTAATGGAACCTCCATTTCTTTTTAAGAAATGTTCATTTCTTTTTAAGAAATGTCCATTTCTTTTTAAGAAATGGAGTAGATCCTTACTCGTTTAGGAGTAAGGATCCACTTCATTTCTTATACTCCATTTCTTTTCTATTATTATAGTTTTGTGTATATATTACACGTATTTCTAAGACATGTGACACATATTTATTATTTATTTAATTATATGCACACAAAACTATAGTAATGGACCCTCCATTTCTTTTTAAGAAATGAAGTGGATCCTTACTCGAAGTTTAGAGGCCCTGTGCCAAGGCTCTTGCTGCACTTGTACAGGGTCGGTCCTGCGTGAATGTCACAAATATTAATCTTAGATGCAAATTGCTGAAATTTAAATTTAATGTATTGAAAACAATGATAATGAAAGCAAGAGCAGAAAAATATTTCAAGGTTAGTTTCTTAATGTAATATTTTCTCTAGTAGTTTTTTGTTAAAAATGTTTAATGTTAGTTCTAGTTGTATCAAGTAAAATATTTAATATTGTTGTTGTTGAAATTGAGTATTTAACAATATTATTGATTTTGTTTATTTGTTGTTGTTGTTGTTGAGATTTAATGTTTAAAGATTCTAGGGGTGTTCGCGGTGCGGTTTGGGCGGTTTTGACGAAAAAAATCATCTGAACCGCAAGAGAAAAAATAGTGTGGTTTGGTTTGGTTCAGTTGGCTTTTAAAACAAATTCAAACCAAACCAAACTAATGCGGTTTGGTTCAGTTCGGTTGGTTTGGTTTGGTTTAGTTTTTTACAAATATTTCATTGAGCCATACATACACATATAGATGACAACATAATTTTGTATTTAGACATCCATACACTATCAAATAACAACAAAACTCGTCATATTTTGACAGCAATTTTTCATTTAATGTGTAAAAATTAAATTAGACAAAAGTGGAATATTAAACATAAAATAATAGCATAAAATAATATAAAAATTATTATAATGAAAAAAATAGAAGAGACGAAAGATTAGTGAAGGTGAAAAAGAAAAAAAAATGTTGAGAGATTAGAGAAGAAGATGTGCGATAAAAACGAAACTGAAATACGGAACATTTACATAAAAATGAGAAGGTGGAAAAGAAAGAATATAAGAGAGTAGAGATTATAGAAGAAGAGGGAAGATGTCTGTGGCAAAGAAGGTGCGATAATGTTATTAGAATTTGAGAAGATCGAGACTGAAATTATATGTGTAAGGATGAGATAATTGTTCGTAATCATAAGGCTAATGTATAATATGTTTAAGTTTGGGTTGGATGTGAGTTAAGTAAAATTTAGGTTGTAACATAATGTGGTTTGATTCGGTTTGGTTCGGTTTACAAAATACAAACCACAAACCGAACTGAATCGTGCGGTTTTGTTAAAAAATGACCCAAACTAATCCGAATCAAATGCGATTTTTTGCGGTTTCGATTTGGTTTCAATTTGATTTGCGGTTTTCTATTGGGTTGGTTTGGTTTTGAACACCCCTAAAAGATTCCATGAACGTTGTTGTTTTTCTTGTTGAGATTTAATGTTTAAGTTATTTTTTCTAGTTTAAATTATGTGTTAAAAATTTTGGTTTCGAAAGTTTCAATAGTTTTAAGAACATTAAATAAAAAGGGTAAAAACAATTTCTTTTGAAAAATAATGTGAGAATACGAATTAAATTTGATGGATATGAAAAAAGTTAAGCAAAAGGTACATCTGAAGTTTTTTTAATAAACGAAAATTTATGTATGTTGGATTTTGAGGATTTAACAGAATAATTGATTAGATTTTTGTATATAATATTAATGATATATTTGGTATTTAATGTAAGTTTTTTTAATTTTTTTTTATAAAAATAACTAAAAGTAACCTTTTTAATTTAAAAAATAAACCAAACTCTTTTGATGGTTATTAGGGATGGGAATAGGTTGGACCGAACTAGGCTTTGGCAAGCCTATGTCTACCCTGCTAAAAATAAGATAGTCTAAGTCTGGCATCTAACCTATCATAGCCTTATTTTTTTAGGTGGGAGTCTAACCTTTTCGAATGTCTGATTGACCTGTTAGCCTACTTAAAAGGCTATTTTATTTAAACGCATTTAAGTAAGCGATTTAATTAATGTTAATTTAGACTAAAAAATAAAAAATCAATAATATTAAAAATTAGTTTGCATTGACTTATGAAAGCTTAACTAGTATCATAAGTAGAATTGATTCTTAGGTGATTTTTAGGTGATTTTTAGGTGTTTGTTTTATCAAAAGTAGAATTGATTCTGCCTCCAGAATTGATTCTACTTGAAGCTATAACTTGTAGCTTCTACCTCAAGAATTGATTCTGGGTGATTTTTACATTATAATTATTTGTTCAACCCATTTTTACATAAATGTATCCAAACATAAATCAATTTTGTCAAACTCAATTCTATTAAATCAATTCTATCAAACTCAATTCGGTTAGAATCAATTCTATTCACCGCTAATCCAACCACAATATATAAGGTGTTTTCATCCTATTTTTATAAGTTCTTTTAGATAGCTAACTTTTTATTTTGTAATTTAATTCAAAGTACAACGAATAATATTATAATCATAATGAAATTATTCAAATTTATTTAAATAGGTCGGTCTGATAGACTTAAAAGATTTTCTTTATAGTTTGAGGTCTAACCTTTTTTAACTAAATAGGTTTATGAAAAAACCTATATTTTTTCTATTTTAAAAAAAGTCTGACCTGCTCTGAATTTGTGTAGACTATGTCGTAGATCCTATTAATTGGCCTGACCTATTTCCACATGTAAAGGTTACATGGGTGATTTTGAAAATTTAGCGAATTTGGTTGTTGTCTAATTAATGGTTTGTTAAATGAGAATTTCTTTATAGACTCCCCTAACTTCTTGGTCACCCGGGGCGAAAAACCAAAAATACCCTACTTCGGAAATACATATTTGAAGTAATTTTTTTTTTCAAAATTTTTTTAGAATTCGAAAATTCACTTCCGAAAATATCAAATGGAAATGTTTTCGGAGATGCATTTCCGAAAACATCCATTTTTTAGATTTCGGAAATATACTTCCGAAAAATGCTCCGTCTCCTTGTTTATCAAATGGTTCCAATAGTCTTGGGTATTTCATCTCTATTTGATTTAGCCATTAAGGAAAAACATTCTATTTGTGAAATTAGAGCACATCTTTTTTATTGTGGAAAAATGCATATTAGATGAAAGAGAGGATGAGGAACTTTGAGGGTTGAGCATGGTTTACCCTACAATATCTAAGAAATTTTATTTTTCATTGCTAATTTTTTTATTTTGCTTTGGTTATGTGTGTATTCGTCTTGCTTGTACAGAAACACAAAAAAAAATTATTTTTCGGAAGTATATTTTTGAAACCCAAAAAATGGGTGTTTTCAAAAATGCATCTCCGAAAACACGCCTCATTTGATATTTTCGAAAATGCATTTCTGAATTCTGAAAAAAAAATTTAAAAAAATTACTTCGGAAATGCATTTCCGAAATTGAGTTTTCGCTGGAGTTAGGAGGGTCAATAAAGAAATTCTCTTGTTAAATATCATTACACCCTCAAACAACTCTTGCCCCAATATTCACACCTTTGTGAGTCCACTGAGTTCTTGAAAATATTATCCCATACTTCTACAATTACAATTTCAAAATATTTCAATTATATTTTATTTTTTATTTATATTTTTTTGAAATAAATTTTTTTGACAATTTCTTTATAGACTCCCATGAGGTGAAACCCCAAAATATCTTTCGGAGATGCATCTCCAAAAACACCTAAAAAAAATTGGGATTTTGATTAATTCGAAGATACATCTCTGAAAACACTCAAAAAATTGGGAATTTGGTTAATACGATATCCGAAAAAACCCCAAAAAATTGTCAGAGATTTTTCAAATATGCATATCCAAAAAAAATCCAAAAAATTGAAAATTTTAGAATATTGATTAATTCGGATATCTTAAAATTGATATAATTTATAAATTATGAATAATAATAATAATAATGATAATTATACTGTTCATATTTCTATTCTAATTCCAATTATAGATTAAAAAATATAACTCGTAAAGGAAATTCATTATTTTTTGATAAATTTTATATCAATAATTACTAAAATTATAACTAATATACAACAATTATGATTATATAAAAAATAAATATATTAATAATTATTAAAAAAATTAAAATAAAAGAAATCAAGAATAAAATTATTTACTATTTTTATTTATATTTTAATATAAATTTCAGATTACATAGTTTTTCAAAATAATAAATAAAAATTACAAATATAAAAATCATTTTAAAAACTAATTATGATAAAAAATAATTTATATATAAAATAATTTTTAACTTTAAAATTGTTTTGGAAATTTTGTTAATAAAATGAATTTTTTAAACTATAAAATAGTTTTTAAAAATTAATTTATAAAATGATTTTTTTATGTATCGTAAAAAATAATAAATAAATAGTACATAAATATCTTTATTATTATTATTATTATTATTAACTATATATATAAAAATAAGGTGTTGATTTAAATATTTATTTGACTAATATTATTATTATATCTTGATTATAATGATATATAGTTAATAATATTATTTAATTAATATAATTAATTATACTATTAATTGTATTGATTCATCTTTATTTTAATTTTTTAATAAGTATTGAATTCTTTCGGATATGTTTATAAGAAAAATTCCAAGACTATGGGCTTAGGCTCTCCTTTTTACAAAAAAAATCCAACACTAAAAATTGGAATATTTCGGATATGCATATCAGAATATACCCCTTTCCAAAAAAAAAAGTGTCTGCATTTCCGAAGACACGTTTTTTTCTATAAAAAATGTGTCTTCGGATATACACTTCTAAAATAACCTCTTTTTTTTTAAAAAAAGTGTCTTTGAATATGCACTTCCGAAATATAGGAGTATTTTGGAATTTTCACCATGGATTACTAAGAAGGCGGCAAGGAGGTGTATAAAGAAATTATCAAAAATTTTATACTTCTACACTAGTTTCTCTTCACAGAATAACTTGCAATAAATTTTTCAGTATTATAATTTGCTTACCAATATTTGTTTATCAAATAACTTATTATAAATTTTTCAATATTATAATTTTTTCAATTTTTTGTTTATTAGAAAACTTTTCTGGTAGAATTTATATGCAGCAGTTTATAATAAGTAAAAAAGGTGATTTAGGCCACGAGGCCAATACTTATTTTTATTATTTTTTTTATAAGTAAGGAATTCATTAAAAAGGAGCACTATGAGTACTCAAAACCCGCTTATAAATAAAGAAAGAAGAGTCTCACGAAGACGGAAAATTACAAACCAAGTAAAATCTAAATAAAATAAAATAAAGGATTTCTATAGTTTTCTACTAAATCATAGAAATTACATTTGGTGTTCGCAATTTTACCAATAGACAACCACTTTCAAACTATCATCTTAATATTCCACATAAGATTATTAACATTGCAGCTACCTCCAATATTAATATTGTTTCACAACTTCCAAATATCTCAAACCACCGCTCCCCAAACGATTCCAAGATAACTTATAGGTTATACCGAATGCAACTTTTATCCCAGATATAATACCTACCAAATTACTTTTTGTAGAAAGACTACCAGTGAATAGCAGCAGTTTTTCTATTTTAGATCACGGTTTTTTTTTCCTAAAGTCATTTTTTGTTGTAGCCATTGAGTAGTTTATTTGAAAGAAAAAAAAAAACTTAAACGTTCAAACAAGGGTACTGGCCCAAAAAAATTGAAATAGGAATGGCAGGTTAAAATAAAATAGTGATTTGGAAAAACAAAACCGAAAAGTAAAATATATTAAAATGTGTTTTATAGTGAAAAAAAATTAAATAACAATGTTTAAAAAAAATTACTAAAAAAGTAAGTTTTTCAGAAAATTTACCAAAATGTCTAGGTTTTGCGGGACTCCTGGAGTATGTGCCAAATGGTTTGGCGCATTGGTATACTATTTTACTCAATTAGCCAATTCATTTGGCGTATGAGTGTAATAGGAATAGGAAAAGAAAAAAAATTACCCACATAGGAGCCAAGCCATCTGACGCATACACCTAATTTTGTACCAATGTGTCAATTCATTTGGTGCATATTTCAGGGGGTCCTACAAAACCTAGACACTTGGTAAATTTTCTGAAAAACTTGTTTTTTTGGTAATTTTTTTTTTAACCTTGTTATTTAAATTTTTTTCTTTTATAGTTAGGAAAGCTTAATGTTTATAAGTATAAGTGCTACTCACCATTTTGATTGACAAATGAGTACAACTAAATATTGTGGCCTATAAAACAGGTTTTGTAAATTTTCAAATCAAATTTATTTGTTTGAACGTTTTATTCAATTCATTAAACAGACGATTTTTCAATGCACTCTATGACTTTTTCATACACCGAACAAAATTCAAAAAATGGTCACAGCTTCTGTAGATACATTTTCGGAAGCACATTTTTTATAAAAAAAATGATTTTTTCAGTAGATACATATACGGAAGCGTTAAAATATAGTGAAATTTGGGATTTTCCCAATTAATTGAGAAAATCATAATGTTCTGTAGACACATCTACGGAACACTCTCTTATCAACCCTTCTGTAGATACATCTACGGAAGATTTCATCAATTAATTGGAAAAATCCCAAAATTTACTATGTTTTAAGGCTTCCGTAGATACATCTACGCAAGATTCTGTATGTGCATCTACGGAACAAAACAACGTTAAACAAAAAAAGGTGCTTCTGAGTATGCATCTACAGAAGCACGAGGACATTTTTGCCAATTCGGTGGTGGGTGAAAAATCTGTGGAGTCTATTGAAAAATCATCTTAAAAAATGGGGTGCGTTGCAGTGAATTAAATAAAAAAGTAGTAGTTTTTCTTAAATAATTAATATCTAATTCGTCCCTTATGAATTTTCTTTTTAAATAATCAAATTTTTCAAAAAAAATCTTCAATAACCAACATTCCAAATAAAATGTCAAGCAAACAATTTTTCAAACAAAAAAAAAATTTGTCAGCAAGAGGAGGAGCGTTAGTGAAGTTGGCGCATGCACTTAAAAATGAACACATGCACTAGTGTCTTGGACGCATGCATTGGTGTCATGTCATGAGGGATGATACTTGCATTATAAATTAAAGAGGAGGCGTCAGTTGCTATGGCGCCTACGTTGTAATTTTTTATTTTATTTTATAAATAGTTCATGCATTATCTCCAATAATATTTCTCCAATAATGTTAGGGTGATCTTTTTTCTTCCTTCGCATATGCTCATTGTGCCAAAGTAGGCCAATAATCCTCCTTTGCAACCAGTGAGAAGCTATTATTGTACACATTGAATATGTTGATGACTTTGTAAACGAGGAATAGATTACGGGAAGGATCCTTGCGAGCATGTGAACATGCCGCTATGACATGGGTGCAAGGCATGCGGAAGGCTTGAAATTTTCCATAATTGCACCAACCTCTATCTAGTTCAACCCGATAGTATCCAATTGGTCTCCCCTCATTATGGTCCTTAGACTCCTATACACTGAACCAACCTTTATGATGACCAAACATTGTAACCACATGTGTGTTAGCTTTGATAGTTTCTTTCTTCAAAAATTTAATATAGCTTTCACTAAACAACTGATCCAATTATAAACCTAAACTCCATTTTAACCTCTGGTCTCGAACACTAACCCCAATCTAAAATACGTTGCTCTCACCAACACGGTCTTTGGTAGGTTTCTGATGCGTTTGAATACAAAGTTCATTGATTCCACAAGATTTGTTGTCTTGTACCCCCATCGTTAACCATTGTCAAATTCCCTAGTCCACTTCATCACTGGAATATTATCGATCCAACTTAACGCATCCGCATTTGTAAACCTGATCTCTTTGCGGTAGTGTTGGAACGATGGTTGAGTTAAGGCATACTCTATGTTCACAACTTTTTTGTGACGCACCTTGTATTTATCTCGCGCATGAAATTTTGTGCGATATGTCTAATATAGTAGAAATATGTAGAAGGAAAATCCAACCAACCGTTATCAAGGTTATTGTATGCACTCTTAATCGATGGATTTCAGTTTGAAATCAAATATAGGTTGGGTTGCGGAGCAACATGTAATCGAAGATGCTTGAGAAAGAAACCCCATCCACCAGCAGTCTCACCTTCAACCAGAGCGAAGGAAATTTGAAAAATATTATTGTTGTCATCTTGTGCCACTGCTATAAGTACTGTTCCTTTTCATTTCCCGTACAACCAAGTTCCCTCAATTTGTATAATAGGTTTGCAGAACATAAAACCTTTAATGCATTGTTCATACGCCCAGAAGAGTCGATGGAATATATTATTTCCACTAACACAAGTACTGTCGGGAGTATCCCCAAAATTGCAACAATTTCCATAGCACAATACTTAAGTGCCACCAAATATTTTAGAAGTTATTTGTACGAATCTCCCTATTGTTATATACTAATTCAACAACTTTAGTCCTCATTATCCATGCCTTCCTGTAGGACAGAGTATAATTGAATCGTGTAACGATATGGGAGATTATTGTACTCACCTTCAATGACGGATCCTTATAAATGAAAGGCAAGATTTCTTGGCATATTATTTTAGCGCTAAGTTTACGATGATCTGGTGTCGTTTTGGTGGTAATGCAAGTGTGAGGTGGATCAATAGAACTTATCTCTCAAGAATCACTTCTCTTTCTGTAAGATGTTGTCAGCCAAAACATGCATATAGGTTTTTGATGACGCATAATGACGTATCTCACACAATATTCTTTTGTTCGAAAGTTGTCTCCCACTTTTAACGCTCCCTTTGTCTGCATATACGTGTTATAAAAGATATCTGAGGATGGTTCATCTTATTTCAAGTTCAAGTTTGTCAATTTGTCGGTGTTATATTATGATACTATTTTGTAATTTTATATTTCTTGAAACTACTGGTAATATTGTAAATATTATGTATTTACCTTTGTCAAGAGACACAAATAAAATAAGAACATATAGTTGGGGTTCAGCTGTTTTGTCTCATCTATATATTTGTTTGTGTATAAACGCATATAAAGATACTTGTTCGTTTTATTCCTACACTTTTTTGCTTCGAGTATGGGGTTGGTCGAGAATACCGACACTCGCCCCCGTCAACAAGAATGGCTTCAGGTTCCCCTACGCCACAAAGTAAGTGTATATTATTATTCCATTTACTTACTTTATACTATAAATAATGGTAAATAATTTATTTTCACTATTTCAGTTTAGGTGCTCCGTTCGAGGGATGATACTATAACAACAATTATAAACACCAATGACAGTCTATGGAAATCTTCTTGATCACATTGGACCAGACAATGCATTACGACTAAACAACTAAATATCTCGTTAATTTAGCTTTAATATTACCAAATTACTAATCTTTTAATAATGTATTTTTCCTCCACAATTTATCTGAAGGTCGTATTTAAGTCTCCATGAAGGTGACGAGCAGCTCGACGTAGCCCCAAGGTTTGGTAGTGGTGTCGTTGAAGCCTTTGAGGTCGGATCCCACGTAGGCAGTCAAGTGAGAATCGTCGAGCTATAGTTAAAAGATGACTCAAACACATCTGAATTAGGGGTGTTCGCGGGCCGGTTTGGTTCGGTTTTGAGAGAATCCGATACCCAAACCGATTAAAATTAAATGGATTGGTTTGGATTGGATTTATAAATTTTTGCGATAAAGCCCAAACCGAACCGATCCGAGAAACAACGGATTGGTTTGGGTTGGATTGATCGGGTAGATAAAAATTGCAAAAATATTTTTTAAAAAATAACTTATTTACAAAAATTAATTTTTCATAATATTATAAAAAATATAATATTAATAGTGTTCAAATTTAAATATTATACTACAAATTTTTCTCCAATAGATTCAAAAATATCTCACAAAAATAATATCTAAGATTAAGACTTTTGAATCTATAACTAGTCACTTGAATCTTATATATAAATCCAAGGTTGTCATGATGGCAACCCTAGCCACATGTCAACCTCATAGCAACTCTAAGCACAAACCCTAATTTAAATTTTACTAATTTAACCCTACACTCTATTGTTAATTTTACTAATTTAACCCTACATTAAAAATAAATATAGTAATAATAAAACCATAAAAATAATAATTAAATCTACATTAATAATTAATAATAACAATAACAATAATAATAATAATAATAATAATATTTTTATCAAATTATTTCTACATTAGTATATAATAATAATAATAATAATAATAATAATAATAATAATAATAGAATACTAAGCTACAATAATAATAATAATAGTAATAATAATAATAATAATAATAATAATAAAATAGGAATAATAATAATATTCAACTACCACTATTAAAAATAATATCATCTATATAAATAATTTATGATAATTAAAAAAATCATGTTTTTCTCCTTTTATCTTAGGTATATAATATTATGTTTGTCTCAAAAAGATTTAGGAACTTTTATTTATTTAGAATTAAAAAAAAAAAGTACACGAATCAATTAAATAATAAAACATGTTTTTTCTCTAAATATTAAAAAACAATATTATATGATTAACTATTTTAATAAAAATTAATTTTATCATCCAAAATAACTAAAAATAATAAATCTAATAATAATAATAATAACATAATATTTAGTCACAACTATAATAATAATAATAATAATGATATAATATAATATTCTATCAATATATTCCATCAATAATGATTATATAAATTAAAAATACGAATCAGAAATATAAAAATTATTATATTAACTAATTATCATAAAATTCATTTTTACTTATTGTTTGTTCTATTTGTATATAATAATTATTTATAAATAGTGAAATTATATTTTATTTTGAAGCATTACAATTCAATAATATAATGTTATATTTTGACATAATAAGCTCGAAAAAATAATATGTTTTTCAAAATTATAGAGTCAATAAACTGTAGATAGTTTCTCAACTTTCTTCAACTTGCTCTATTCCATTGTAGAGTCAACAAATTGTCTTACTACCAAAAAAATGATGTTTTTTTCTCAGATTAATAGTGATATCTTTTGATTTCTATGTAATTAAAATAATGATTATAATTAAATTGAGATATTTCTTCAACTTTATTCAACTTTTCATATTCCATAACTACTCCACCACTCAATAAAACTTTTATTCTATTTGGATGTAATATTTATAAATAAATAATTAAAATAATATTAAATATTAAAACATTTGTAGTCAATCTTTAATATGTGAAATTTATATTATTAGCTCTAAAAACTTAGTTCATTTTAATAATATATATAATTTTTGTCACAACATTTACTTATATTTGATTAAAAATAATTAGTTGACCAATACGAGAAAAAAAATTTATATTAAGGTAAGATTTTATTAAAAATAATTAGTCAATATTTTTATTGATTATTATTATTATTCATTTTATAGATATAAACATCTACCTGAAGAAAACAAATTTCATAATTCTATATTTCTTTACTTGGTTAAAATATATTCAATAAATATTCATCATTTGCAATACTATGAAATTATTATATTGAAGATAAAATTAAATATGTTTTAATTACAATACAAATATTTAATTAGTATTAATTATAATAAATTTTAATTGGTGAAACTGAAAGTTACAATTTTTTTTGTAACATATGAGTTATTGTCTTTTTAATAATCATTCTTATGTATATAAATACATAATTGGTTGATGAGTTTTACATTTCTGTACTATATATTTTGTCGTAGGTCTTCATCATTCTCTTTAAACAAGGTTGACACAGTACTTCATTTTCTATTTTGTATTAATATTTTCCTTTCTTTTCATATGTTTTAACTATTATTTGATTTATATGACAAGTAACTCAACCTATTCTATTGTAGTAATTATATATATTTCAGCTATTTTTTTGTTGTTGTAGATCTACATCCTCTTTTACCCAAACAATAATAAGGTACCTACTTTTTTTATCGATATTTTTATTTCCTTTTCTTATTATTGACTATGTCTTAACTATTCTTCAATTTATATGGCAGACTTATACTTAATTTGCTCTATTTTATCAATTATCTAAATATTTTAACTATACGATTTTGTAATAATTTTCTTATAGGATTTGGTGATGTAGATCTCTACTATTTCTTGCGGATGTAAAGAACAAAGAAGAATTATTTTGTTGCTACTTTTACATTCTTATTATTTGAGAAACATGTGAAAAATCATATAAGTATTTGTCTCTAAGCATAATATATTGAAGGCCTTTAATTAAAAATGAATGATTTTGATATAGTCATTCTTGATACATGTTATTGTAATTGTATTATAGAAAAATATTAATGTATTTTAATGATCATCAAAATATTATCTAATAAATTTGTATTATTTCTTATTTGCAATATATAATTTAACCTATATATTGTGATTGTTAATTTTAATCATTTT
Organism: Vicia villosa; assembly: GCF_029867415.1. NCBI lineage: Eukaryota > Viridiplantae > Streptophyta > Magnoliopsida > Fabales > Fabaceae > Vicia > Vicia villosa. Next base: position 425,516 of record NW_026704934.1, on the reverse strand, counting down.
GTTAGTTTCAATGAATATGTAATATTTAATTTAAATAAGATCATATATTAGTTTATTTATATATATATATATATTGTGATTTATTTTGTCAAAACAAAATGGTTAAATATTTCAGTAATAAACCCTTATAGTATTATTTTTTTGGGATACAAACCCTGATAGTATTTAGATCAACAGTAATGGTAATGGTAATTAAAGTTATGAAAACTAATAATTGTGTAAATTAATAAGATATTAAATAAGTTATAACTTATATTTATAACTTTTAAAAAGACGTAATTTTACTTATTTAATGATACAAATACTACATAATTTTCTTTATATGTTAGATTTCCATACAAATTTCCATATTCCTATGTTTTATAAAAAATGTAATAATTTTTTAAATTATTTTATATTTCATTGTTTTTTAAATAATTACATATATATTCAATAAATTTTATGTATTTAATTTAAATCCATAAATATTACAAAAATTTCTTAATTAATATTTTTATAAATTAAAATTATAAGAGATTAAATAAATAAATATATATATATATATATATATATATATATATATATATATATATATATATATATATATATTTGTATCTTTTAAGAATACATGATTTTTACTTATTTAATAGGTATAAATACTATGTAATTTTCTTTATATATTAGATTTCCTTATACTTTCCATATTCCTATAACTTCTCATATGTTTAATAAAAGATATAATTGTTTTATGTTAGAAATATAATTTTCTTTAAACAAAAAAAATTTAGAATGAGAATTCATATATATATATATATATATATATATATATATATATATATATATATATATATATATATATATATATATATATATATATATATATATATATATATATATATATATATATATGGCTAGGGTTTTATTAGAATATCCATTTTAGATATTTAATATTTTAGAAACGATGGTTTTAACATAAGGATACCAAACAACAAATAATTAAAAACTCGATTAAATTTGATAACCAATCAAATTTCGAAAGTCGGTTTTAGAATAATAGTAAATTAAAATCAGTTATCACCAATTATTAGTATTCAATCAAATCACGTTTAATTAATGTTTAAATTTTTACGTTAAAAAAAATAAATAACTTATTCAATGAAAAAAATTATTATTTTTTTATATAACGGTTACTAAATCACAATAACATTCATTTATCTCTCAATTTATATATCTCACTCAAATTATAATATTATTCTCCATTTAAAGGAAGATACTCATAGCAGTAAAATGCAACATTAATTTCAATTATTTCTTTATGTTTTCTTTCATTTTATATAGGGTTAAATATGTTTTTGATTCCTATAAATATTTTAAATTTTATTTTTAGTCCCTATTAAATAAATAATATATTTTAGTCCCTATAAAATTTTTATGCATGCATTTTTAGTCCTTACTTTTTTTAAAAATTTTGAAAATTATTTAATTACCCTTAAAATTTTAAATTTTTGAATTATTTTTTCATACGTGTTTAGAATATTATAAAATATTTTTTTACCAAACTATAGAATTTTTTATAATAAGAATTAAATATGAACTTTTTAAATTTCAAAAGATAATGATAAAAGTAATGCAAATCTCAAGGAACTTTTATAACATTTTTAACATGTCTGTAAAATAATGATTCAAAAATACACATCGGTTTAACAGTAGAACTAAAACTACGTGCATAATAATTTTATAGGGACCAAAATATGTCATTTTTTTAATAGGGACTAAAAATAAAATTTGAGGTATTTATAGGAACCAAAAACATACTTAACCCTTTTATATATCAACCATATGATTGATCTATTTTTTATAATTTACTATTTCAATCCTAATTTTGATTTTTTGTTAAAGATTCATATATTTTGCAGATTTGTAAATGAAATGAAAGATAATTCTTATGACAAGAACAATTGGCTAAAATGAAATATAAGTATAACAACTAAAATCAGGAGTATCATAGGCAAATAAATACCATAAAAATTGAAGAAAGTAAATGGACAAATGTTTCTCTTTCTTATTTTTTTAAAAAATTTCTTTTTCGTTCCTAATATTAAAATTTTGTTAAAGATTTATATATTTTGCAGATTTATAAAATGAAATGAAGATAGATGTTATTACGCGTATAATTTTGATAATGAAATATGAGTATAACAACTAAAATCAAGAGTATCAAAGGCAAATAAATGCCATAAAATTTGAAGAAAGTAAATTGATAAATTTTTCTCCTTAAAATGTCCTTTTTTTTTATCAACCATTTATAATTGTAAGGTCATGATTATCTTTATGTAGTAAGAAATTTTACTATTTAATTTTTTTTGGAAAAATTTCTACCATCAATACTATTTAAAATAAATAACTTATTACTTAGATTATTATTTTATATTTTATTTGAATGATAATATATTAAATTTTTTAATAATTAAAATCTTTAATTTAAAATAAAAAACAAATACAAAACATTTTATGATTAGTAACCGCGCAACGCGCGGGTCACAATCTAGTTAATATAATAAAGAATGTGTTTCATAACTTTATGTTCATTTATCATATTACACTATCAATTTTCTAATAACAAATTAAAATAGCATAACTTGTCCACACACAACATTTTATTTTTTTTCTTATTGAAGTTGAATGCTTTGTAGTAATTTTCATGATAATTAATTATGGTTGGTTTGGGTTGGGCTTGCGGGTAGAAAGTTGAAAATCCGATGCCCGAACCGATTGTCATTGGATTTCATTGGTTTGGTTCGGTTCTTGCCCGAACTGAAAAAATATCCAACCCAAACACTATGGTTTGGTTCGGATTCTGGTTTGGTTCGGATTTACCCGAACCAATGAACACCCCTAATCTGAATCAAATGCGATTTTTTACGGTTTCGATTTAGTTCGATTCAATTTTACAGTTTTGTATTGGACCAGTTTAATTTTGAATATCCATAACTTGATAGAAGATTTTGGATAATCTTTTCTTTCTGGAAAACTGCCTCTTCTAAAAAATTTATCATCCAATTTAGCCATTGATTTCTCATCTCTTTACTCTCTACTTTGATTTGTATCTTTCAATCTACAAACCAATCCATACACAATAGAGCCAAAGGATAAAAATAAGGAAACTCACCATCAGCTTTCCTTCCTTTGACCAGCGCTTCGACCAACCTGCATAGTGCTGCCCCGTTCATCATGTTGTTTAAAACATAAAATAGGCCATTTTTCAGCATGCATATATAAAAGCTATAAATTGTATCTTCATAGTCAGCGTGTCTTAACACCCTCCCACCGGCAAAATAAACATATACACTTAAACAATTTGCATCCATAACTTTTAAGTATCAGTAACTTATTTATCTTAATATGATTGTTAAAAAAATACAAAATATGCTATTTTTAAAAGTTGAACCCTGAACAAACAAACAATTCGTTTAACAAATTTTCATTTGATTTAAAATCATCATTTGTTAAAATAAACAAAAATTTAAATTAATCGCAGATTCAAAATTTCTCAAATCTCTTAATAATCCAAGAACTTATATTCTCCTTTATCTCTCTTTTCTTCCTTATTCACCATTGTTACATCTCTAAAATCCAAAATCCAGCATTTATCTAGAACACTTCTCCTCTAATACTTAAATTATCGTTGTAGAATTTTTAAAAACAGAAACAAACGAAAAATTCGTTTGTACAAATTAAAATTTTTGATAGTGTATTTAAAAAATTTAAAATGCATTTTTACTGATTTTTTAAAAATAAATTTAACATACTTGATTTTTTATAAATATGATATATTTGTTGATTTTCTAAATTTTTGAAATAATGATAGGCATATCCGATAGGTCCAAAAAAAAAATGTAACAATAAAATTCAACTCAAATATCTCTTTATTATCATCTTAGTCATTCTTTAGAACATATGCTCAATTTATAGATACATCAAAAGACTTCCATGTCTCCTCAACAAAAAGAATTGTGCTCAAACCAACAATTGTTTACCTTAAATGGTTTTGGTCTTCAATTTGAATTATAAAATGAATTCCTTGACTATCAATTAATTCCTTGAATTTCTGCATTTCACCATTTCTATTCTGAATTATAAAATTCATTTTTTTATATAAAAAAAAAACGTGTGAGAGGTGTGGGGGAGAAAAGCTTTCCTAACTTGAGGCTTTCGTACTCTTGGGCTCATAAAATATCATTGGACAGATAAAAGAAAAATATTTTTTTATGTCCACCACTACTAGAATTACTCGTATTTCCTGCGGATTTACCTGCGGATTTTAGCTAAATTTCCGCAGGAAACACGTTTCCTGCGGATTTTCCTGCGGTTTTTCGTCCCCAGCTAAAACCTTCGTGGGTAATATTTTCGGCAGGAAATTCCGCAGGTAAATACGCAGCTAAATCCGCAGGAAATATTCCGCAAGTAAATCCGCAGGAAATATATTTCTAAAGTAAAAAAAAATCTACATTATAATTTGCTCCCCTAGCAGTATTTGATGGAGGGGTGTACCCTGTGATGTTGGACAGATCTCATCTTCTCAATCAAAGAGGATATTCTAGTATAAATTGGATCAATGATCTATCATGTTTGAGAAATATATAAGAATTTATATTAAAAATAATAAAATGTGACTAAAAAATAATAAAATGTGACTAAAAAATTTATATTAACTAATGTCAGATATTCACACATACATAACTTTGAAGCAGTCTTAAATTGACCACCAAATTTAACATAATAACTATTTTTTAACCATTTATACACAGTTCACACATATTGTACCCCTATAACCAAAATAAATTATTCAAACTTATCAACCCACGTTGTTATAATTTATAAACTATACTCTAAACTCAAACTTATATACAGAGATCCATGAAAAAAATTCATAAACACTCAACCAACTTTGATTATAATGCTACCACCCACCTTCATGATGATTCTCTTCATAATTCTCTTTGTACTTTCAACACTTTCATTGCCACAATCTATAGCTGAAGCCACTGAAACAGAATCACAGGCTTTATTAAAATGGAAACATACCTTTGATAACCAAACCCAAACTCTCTTATCAACTTGGAAAAACACCACAAGTCCATGCACATGGAGAGGAATCCAATGTCACAAATCCAATTCAGTTTCAACCATAAACCTTGAATATTTTGGACTAAAAGGTACACTTCACTCACTCACTTTTTCCTCACTCCCTAATCTCACAACCCTAAACATCTATGGTAACCAATTTTATGGAACCATTCCTCCACAGATTGGAAACATGTCAAAAATAATCACATTGAATTTTTCTCAAAATTCTATTGATGGTTCCATTCCTCAAGAATTTTTCACTTTGAAAAGTTTACAAAACCTTGATTTCTCATTTTGTAAACTAAGTGGAGGAATTTCTAGCTCTATAGCAAATTTAACCAATTTATTGTACCTAGATTTAGGACACAATGATTTTTCAGGTGGATTTATTCCTCCTGAGATTGCAAATTTAACCAATTTATTGTACCTATATTTATTGTCAGAAAAGTAGAAAATAAATATGAATGAAAGGACTAGATAGTAAGACTTACGAGAGTTCTTGAAATCACCTCTTGCTTATGCGTTTTCCTTTCCAAAATAACTTTGAACGAACATGAACCTTGGCAGCAATAAACATTCCACCAACATGGACCAACATAAGACAATACTCAGCCGGAAAACAAATAAGAAGCAAACACCAAATCAGAAAACAAACAAATTATCGACTGTTAACATCGCAATAAAGTATTAAATTATCATGAATTCCATAATAGTACCTAATATTCTCGTCTCTGCAACTGCCTTGGCTACTGCTATTTCAAATTTCCTTCTAAAGCCAAAATTTCATTTTTTAAACAAGCTTTTAGTTCTGATCTGTCTCCAACACAATCTAGAGTGAGATATGAGATCAGAATTAAGGAGAAAAAGGGTTAAAATGAGAGACAGTCAATAATATAGATGAGAAATTTGTGGATTCTTGCATGGATATAAAAGATAATTAATTACTCTTAATCGTGCACTTCAAAACCATGACTCAAATGGTATCAAATTTTTCTTTCTTATGTAAAACCAGAAAGAATTTGATCAAGTTCATATGCAATCAAATTGACTTCATATAAAATTACTATTTCACATGTGGAAATATATCATATTGTTAAAGAAAGATGACTTTCTGGTAAGCAAAATTAGATTGATATCTATTTCATAAATTAAAATAAGCTGATGTAATGCTAGGTGGTACTCATAAACCTAACCTATTTACTGTTGAATTGTTGAAACCTGTCTAAAAAACGACAGCAAGATGACTACAAACACATGCCTTGCAGGATTAGTAGCCACCAATGAAGCAAAGTTAATTAGATTGACAAAAGGTGTTTCCAGCAATTGAACAACCTGAACAATAGAAACGGCGATTTAACATAAAGAGAGCAATTATCGATGACCAACAATGCACATGAAGCCAAAAGAGTAAAAATTAGAGTTATAACAAAATTTGGTGGATTTTCAACTTGAAACCACAGCATGTTAAACTCCGCAGCGCACCTCCACATTTACCTCAAAGCTCCGCCGCACCTCTCAATCTCGACTTCCACGCCTCCACAAAGAGAGCAATTATTAAAGGTTTATTTTTTAAGTTTTGGAAAGTGTAAGGCTACATAAATTTAGAGTGTATTACACCTTATGTACATATTGGTGCATTTGGGGTTTGGCTATAGCAGAATGTATGTGTGCACCTTTAAAAGTACTTCTAGACTAGACAAGACCCAAAATAGACCAAAGATTTATACAAAGAACGGGCAAACCTTCCTAGTAGATACTAGATATCCATCCAAAGACACATAAAGGAATCTATATATTATATGTTAGTAGAAGAAATCCAACTCCTGTCACTCCTTAGAGGTTGTGATAAGGTACCCAATTCTTTTTTAATAAATTTATGTACAACCAAGTCAATAGCACAGAAGGATGCAACAAGGCAATGGTAAAAATACAAATAAATATAAGTTAAGCAAAAAGAACAAGCTACAAAAGTTGTTTATAGTTACTAAATAAAATTCCATTAGACATTGTTATTTATACGAATCATGAACTAAACTAGGTACAACTTTCATCTACATGAGGCTTATGATGAATTGGACTAGGTACAACTTTAAACTGCATGAGGCTTATTAGAAGCAATATAATTGCATTGGTCATTTAATGTAATGGTAACAATACATTGACCATAATCATGTGTGTTTCTAGAGGGTCATTCAATAACTTAAGAAATTCATAATCCTAATCAATTTTTATCCCAAAATTACATAAATGACAAAAGCAATGGAATGAAATATGATAGGACCATAATATATCATTAAATTAATGAATTTAAAACAAAAATGCAGTGTACCTCTTTTTGAGACTGGTAGTATACAACAGTAATTAGACATAACAATAATTGTAGTGAATTTTAGACAAATATTCTCTTACTCTGCAATCCGGATCAAGATCATCAGTGCTATATATTGTAAATGGTGAATGAATTTCTCCGGCTCTTATACTTAGCCAACGGAATAACAAATTCAGAGGGGCTGACCCTGTTAAATTGACAAGTTTTTGTAAGAGACTATCACAAATATTTCCCTTATTTCTCTAATTGACAAGATCCTTCCTGTATACAAGAAAGGCCTTAATGTAGTGATGTGTTTTTGAATCATGAATTTAAATTGTTTACAATTTTAATCATACTGTAATTTTTCATAGCATAATTGAATTTCTTGTAGATTTTAAGTGATTGAATACCAAATCAAACACATGGGGAGATTTCAACATGCATTATTCTAATCTGTATGAAATATACGTGTAGAAATGCACTAGTTTAGAAATACATGTCATAGATTTTTCTATAAGGCATTTCATCAAACAGTATAACAGCAATACACTTCACACACAAAAGTATCAACACTTTGAAGTTAAATCTGTTTTGTAAAAGGTATAGTTCTAACCTGCATAATTCCACTTAATCTATTGCTCCATCTGCATTTGACGATTATGCTGAGAGTAACAGATTTCAAGAACTAGTGAATACTTCTATACAGTTCCCCGTTGAACCGAGAATTGTACAAGTCATCATTTGCAGGCTTTGTGAATGTGGATTTGGGAAATAATAAGAAACTTTCTCTCAGGAGTTTGGTAAGTCCATAACACACTCCTTCGGTGGCAACTTTGTACAATCCATAAAGCTGAAGCTGAATGTCAATGGAAAGTGCTGAAAGCTTCGTCAAATTCAGTACTCTCCGCAACTTCCCAATCGTCGTCATAGTCATCATCACCACTGTATATGAAACCTAGATGCTCCATAAAACACGTCAATGTGATAATTACAACCAAATTATCAGTATATAAATTTAGTTTCTTAAAAGAGGGATCATGACATAATAGTTATTACAACCAAATAAGTAATAACTATTACACCACCCAACATGAGAATCAAGCAAAAACTTGAGAGAAAAATTCCCTCATTACTTTGAAATGCAACAAGTTGAATTGGATTGAGCAACCAAGTAACTGTGAAGGAACATTATTCACATGTTAGTTAGATTAAAACAAGACATATTTAACTAAATGATTTGCCTCACCTGCAACTTGGGCTATAGAGAGTCCAATGCCTATGAAAGAATAGCCAAAAGACATGATTGCAGCAAGAATAGAGAGCCATGAAAGGTCATGGAAATTTGGGATTTGGCTTAGAAAAATCTGTGAAACTCCAAAGATGGCCATGAATTGATTACTTGATATTTTAAAGTTTGCTTGGTGGCCAAACTTATGAAAGCAATTTGATTGTTTCATTGCCCTGGTTCATAAACAAGCAAGTAAATATATTATTAGTATTACTATCATATTAAAATATTTCATAATTATCAAATAAGGGTTTAAATAAGATTTATAGTTTCTTAGACCATGCTTATGGCTGCTGTGAGAGTGTAACCTAACAATTCTCTTATAGTTTATGAAGTAGAAACAAAGTTTGTAATTAAGGATGCAAAAGACTACGTCCTAGAAGTAGAATATTGGTGGGAAGACAGACAACGTACCAAAATTCTCGAGAAGAATCCTCACTTCCAATTCTGTAGTAGTATTTGGTATCATGCTGAAATGTAGAAATAACTGAATCAAGTGAATAAATGCATTCAATTCAATACATCGAAAAATGAGAACTATAAACAAGTGCGATTATTTGAAAATGCAAGTTGCAAGATGGCAATAACGACAACATCATAACCAATTCACAAGCTACAATTTGAACATAAATCATCAACAACACAACATCATAACATAAGAAAATCAAAACTGAAGCAAAAAGAAGAGAGAATCTGGTTGAGACATTTCATCGAACACCTTGTGAATCAAACTCAAACTGTAGCAGAACCCTTAATTGAGTCGAAACAGTAAAAATGCAAAAATTTCAAAACGCAACCAATTTTGAACATAATACGTAAATCAAATTCTAAACTGAAACAAAACTCGATTTGAAATCGAAACAAACTTGTAGCGAAAACTTGGCTCGAATGCAAGATCTGAACCGTGAAAAAGCTCTGCTCGAAGCCAAACTCTGCACTGCGTCGAAACCTCCAAACTCTGCACTGCGTCGAAACCTCCAAACTCGAACCAAAACAGAATTGAGTAGCAACTCCGATTCTGAACAGAAAAACTTCGCGAACACCAAACATAACTGTGAAGCTCTTTATCTGAAAAGATAGATGAAGAGTTTAAGCGTATTGTTGTTATCACGTGTGAGGAAGATGAGAGGAAAAAAATAGCTTTTAGAAAATAAGCGCTCCGTTGGAGCTTTTGGAAAAAGCGCTTTTGTTTGTTTCTCTTCCACTGTCGCTGACTTTCCTTCCTTTCCTTAATTTTTTTTGGCAAAAAAACATTTTATATTAAGAGAAAAATATTTTACATTATTTTATTCATACAAAAAAAAATATAACATAATACAAAACAAAATCCCCAGCAAAATCCGCATAAATGTTTCCTGCGGAATTTCCTGCGGATTATGTAATGTAGTTTGGTTTTTTATAAAAAGCAATTTCCGCAGCAAAATCCGCAGAAAAGTTTCCTGCGGAATTACCTGCGGATTTGGTAAAGTAGTTTGACTTTTTACTCGAAATATATATTTCGCAGCAAAATCCGCAGGTATTCCTGCGGAATTTTCTGCAAAATTCTTATTCGCCGCAGAATTTATTTTATTTAATAAAGTGGCAGTAGAATCCGCAGGTATACCTGCGGAATAATTTCCGCAGGAAATTCCGCAGGTAATCCGTGTATTTCTAGTAGTGCACCTTTCATTTGATAAAGGAAATTTTTATTTCAATAAAAAACTAACAATTTTAATATGTGAAATGATGACTGTTCTTAGTGATGAAGCAACAAACTATGATGTCGGCACAGTAAGTTGGTAGAGTTTCCTTCTTTAGTATATTTCGATTCAATTGGTTGTTACACCAAGCATTTGCTTTCCCGTTATGGAAGAAAGGATTCAAGAATAAAGTTGAAATATCATGATCAATAAGGAACTGAATCTATGTTTGCTTTTCAATATACTCTTTTTTTAGGCAATATTAAGGATTAGGGCAGCCCAATGCATTTTGAAATCTAATGTGGATTTTGATTTAAAATATTTTAAAAATAATTGTTAATTAAAAATTAAATTAATTTTTAAATAAATATTTTTGAAATATATATATATATATATATATATATATATATATATATATATATATATATATATATATGGGACGTATCAAATCAAATGGTTATTATTAAAAATTCTCAGTTCGCATTATAGCTAAAGTTCTCATTTGATATATATAAAAGAATTGATTAAACACTCAATTTCAACCGTCAAAAGAATTGATTAAACATTCATATTAAATGAAATAAAATTATATATATATATATATATATATATATATATATATATTGTTTTTTCTTATAAAATAGGTTATTTATATGACCGTGTTTTTCAACAAATTTTTTCAAATAACCATCTTTTCCGATTTATTTTCAAAGTACCCATGTTCAAAAAATATTTGCAATGAATATCACATGCTAATCTAATTGGCGATTTCATTGAAAAATATGAGTCATAGCCAATTGAATTGATGATTACACTATGTCTAATCAATTGAATTGACAACTATGGACAATTTACAGTAGCAGTCGTCAATTCATCAGACTCCTATATGTTGCAGATTTTTATTTATTTTAATCAAATTAATTAATAAAAATAATTAAATAAAAATTAATAATATTTAATTTACATCTTATTCTTACAAGATCATTTGTTACAATAATGGATGTTTGGTAGCCATATGTTTGCTGGCATGTATGATTAAGCGGGTCATCGTCTTTAGTGTAAAAAGTATTTTTGTACGTAATTCGATCTAAATTAAATATTATTAATTTTTATTCAACTGTTTTTATTAGTTAATTAGACTAAAATTATAAATAAAAAATCTGCAACATGTAGAAGCAAAATGAATTGGTGATTGTTCATATGAATTATACATAGTGGTCAATTTAATTGATCAGGACTCTTATTTTTTCAATAAAATTATCAATTGGATTGACATTTACTATGCGTTAGAATTTATTTTTTGAAATTTAAATACTTTAAAATTAATTTGAAAGAATTTTATTGAAAAACATGACTATTTAAAAAAAATTAGATTGGTTCTCCCTAATAGTTTTTTTGCAATGTCCCCATTTTACATATTACTTCTTTTCGTTTATTTAAATTTTTATGAAATATGGGCATAAGATGGGGAGAAAAAGGGTGTTAACATATTGGGATATCTAATCTCTCCTTATATTAAGATGTCATTAATAATAATAATAATAATAATAATAATAATAATAATAATAATAATAATAATAATAATAATAATAATAATAATAATAATAATAATAATAATAATAATAATAATATATGCAATGTATATGTATAACGCACGCTAATTTTTTTATTTGATTTTTATCAATATTTTTATATGGCTTTTGGTTAGCTTTTAGTTAGCTTTACGCTTTGCAACTACTTAAAAATGAAAAACATTCCTTTCCATAAAAGAAAAACAATAAGCATTGCAATGCGCGTGCCGCATGACTCATCCACTTAAACCTTTATTATATTTTTAGGTTTATTTATCTGATTAGAAAAATGTGAAGTCGATGGTTTCTACGTCTGGCAACTCACGACTCATACATATTTTGATTTCTCAGATTTTTCTTCTTTATGGAAAGAATGGTCAATATTGTTTACTACAAACCTAATATATTATGGCTTTTTTTTATTCTCTTAAAACATACCAAGACTAGTCAAATCCCTAAGGAATTTAGACTCTCAAAAAAGCCATGCATTAGGCATTTCTAGTCGGCCCAACCAAGTGATTTGAAGTCTTTTTTCATGGTAAAGAGAGCTTTAAGCCGCTACAAATAACTCAATATTTTACTATCATTGGATGCAACAAAGCAATCAAGCTCAAAAACTATCATTAGATGCAACAAAGCAATCAAGCTCAAAAACTATCATTAGATGCAACAAAGCAATCAAGCTCAAAAACTTAAAGAATCACTACAATAAATTGTAGATTTACTAACAAATTTTTATCTCAATCAATTAATTCATTAAAGTAAATTATATTTTATTATGCATCTTTCTTTTATTTTAATTTTTAATTCATTTTTTCCGATAATGTTATTAATTAGAGGTGTTCAAAACTGAACCGGTCCAAACTGCTAACCAAATCAAACTAAATCGAAATCGCAAAAAAATCACATTTGATTCTAATGTGTTTTAGTTGTTTTTTAACAAAACTTCACGGTTCGATTTAGTTTGTAGTTTGTATTTTACAAACCGAACTAAACTGAACCAAACCGCATTATATTACAATCAAAACTTCACTTAACTCACTTTCAACCCAAACTCAAACTTATTATGCTTTAGCCTTACGATTATGTTTTTAATGCACCTATTTTTCTCTAATCTTTTTTCTCTTTTGCTATTTCTTTTTCATCTTCTCTAATCTTTATTCTCATTTTTTTTCCTATTTTATTATAGTATTTTGATATTGTTTTATGCTACCATTTTATGTTTTTGTTTCACTTTTCTCTAATCTTATTTTTGTATATCAAATGGAAGTCGTTGTCAATTATGATGAATTTTGTTGTAATCTGATAACACATAAATGACTAAATACAAAGCTACGTTGTCATTTATATGTGTATGTATGACACAATAAATTTTTTGTAAAAAAAAACTGAACCAATCCAAACCGTATTGGTTTGATTTTATTTCTAAAAATCAATTGAACCGCACACTTTTTTCTCTTGCGGTTCGGATGATTTTTTGCGTCAAAACCGCCCAAACTGCACCAAGAACACCCCTATCAACCGTGGAGAATGGTTTCTCAGAGATACACATCAAATCTCAGCACCAACAATTTTGTGTTTTATTCATTATAAAAGTGGTAAGTTTCTTTTATTTTTATTTTAAAATTAAAGTTAAATTAATTTTATTTTCCAATCATCTTTAACAACTGTGAAAAAATGTCCCTCATAGACATGCTTCGAATCTCAGCACTAGCAATTTTGATTTTATTATTTTTTAAGTCACTTTTTTCCTTAGACAATTTTAGTAACTATGAAAAGTAATAACTTATCTTGCAAAAAAAAGAAATAATAATGAATAAGAAAAAATTTAAAAGGAAGCACTACCATGTAGTGTTTTATTTCTAATTTTTTTACCATTCACCATTTTCTTTTTGAGTTGCAATATCTTCTTAATTTTTTACTATTTTAAAAATTTTGGCTTTAAAGATTTATGTCAAGGTTCAAGCATATCGTTTACTTGATAAAGTCAAACTTGACATTAATCTTCAAACCAAAATTTTCAAAATACTATTTTAGCATCTTCAAAATCAAATCTTCAAAGTCGTTGATACAATAAAAACAACAACACGACAAGAAATAATGTTTTCGAGTTTGATTTATGAAAATTTTATATTTTTGAGTTTGGTGTAGGAGAATAATAGAATTTTGTTAATGGAAGATGAAGTTTAAAAGCGGAATAAGATAGGTTTAGGGCAAAGGTGAATGAATGTAGATTTTTATAGACAAAATCGATCAATCTTTTCCCACGATTGGTAAACGGACCAAGGTGAAAAGTTGCTTCACTCCTTTTTCTAATTTAAATTGAAACATATTAAATTTCCCCACGGTTGGTAAAACAAACCGGGGTGAAAGTTGTTCCTGTTATTACATGTGATTGACAATATTTTATAGGCAACATGTGAAACAAGATGTTTTGCCAAGTTGTGAGACATATTGTCTCAAAATGATCAATACACTTTAGCATAAAGCAACATGTTAAGCATAATGTTTTGTATTGTGATAGACATCTTGTCTCGCTCAATTTTCTTGGTGTGCATGGAAGAATGAAGTATTTCTCGCGCCTATGGAGATTTGTTTCCTTTTATGTCCAATCAAATATCTACTCATGGGTCATATTTCTAAGTTAGAAAAATAAAGTATTTGAGATTTACTATTGCTTCATCTTTCATATACTTATGTAACTGTCCATATATTTGGAAGAGTATTTGAGTGAAAGTGAGAGGGGTCTCAGGTTCAGGGGGAGCCTCGATCGAAGTTCACTAGTAGCTTTAGTAAAATAGGTATTTAATTGGAAGAGTTCAAATCAGACCAATTTGTACTTTTGTAGGTAGTTTTCCTTTCATTGGGTTACTGCCCTCCAAATGTAGGTGATTTTGCACCAAACTGGGTTACCAATTCCTGTGTTTTTTATTTTTTGCTTTTATTCTGTCTGTTATGCATACAAATTCTCATACACATTGTTCTAATATTGTGTCTGACATCTTGTCTTCCATATAATAGAATTTCAAATGGCATCATAGCAGACACCCTGTTTTGGTTGGGTGAACTCTAGGGTTTCTCTATATTTTGTTCAAAATGGACAATGCTAAAGAAGGAGGATCTATGAATCGACCACTTATTCTTGATGGTACAAATTATGATTATTAGAAAGCTCAAATGATTTCCTTTCTCAAGTGCATGGATAGTAAGATTTGGAAAGCAATCATAAATGGATTAACACCTATAAAGGTTACAACCAAAGGCAACACTGACACCTTAAAGGTTGAAAATGACTGGTCAAAATAAGAAGAGGAAGAAGCACTTGGTAACCCTTATTCCCCTAATGCCATTTAAAATGGTGTTGACAAGAATATCTTTCGAATCATAAACACGTGCACTAATTCCAATGAAGCTTGTGAATTTCTCCAAACTGCTCATGAAGGCACGTTAAAGGTTTGTATGTCAAGATTTCAACTCCTCATAGAAAAATTTGAAAATATGAAGATGAAGGAGGACACATTGTTGAGTTTAATGTTTGTCTCCTTGACGTTGCAAACAACTCTTTTGCTCTTGGTGAACAATATCAGATGAGAAGCTGACCATAAAAATTCTCATATTTCTTCCTAAGATGTTTGATATGAAAGTGGCAACCATTGAAGAAGCACAAGATGAAATTACTTTCAAAATTGATGAATTGATTGGCTCTCTTCTCACCTTTGAAATTGAAATTAATGAAAAATCCAAGAAAAGAACAAAAATATGGCATTCAAAGGTGATGTTGAAGAAGATGAGGATCAAATAGAAGAGGATACTGAAGATAACCTAACTGAATTTATTGCTCTTATAGAAAATATATTTAGAAAGGTCGTGAGAAGACTAAGTAATAATGTTACAAATAATGTTAAAGAAAATCTACCTCAAAATGCCTAAAGTTTCAATCCTTAACACAGAGGAAAACAAGGGGATAAACAAAACAAAGGCAAGAGATTCCAATTTCATAAATGCGAAGGCTTTGGGCACATTCAGGCCGAATGCACCAACTTTCTTAGAAAAATAAAAAGATGCGCTGCTACTTTTTCAATTGATGAATCAGATAAAGAAAGTGAAAGTTAACAAGTCAACAATGTGGCTACCTTCACAAAATGCATAAAGCCTAAATTTATCGTGTATAATGACGGTGACTCAAGTGATGAAGATACGTCTGATGATGCTCTTGTTGAAGCTTACAAGTTGTTGTATCTCAAACAAAATGAAGAATTCAAAGCTAATGAAGAAAAAGAGATATGTGTGCATGTTAAATTCTGGTTATGAATTCCTTGATGAAAGGAATCAGATTCAACTATGATTTCTGGAACTCATTATTTAAGTTTGTTCCTCTGGTAAAAAAGACTGAGTTCATATTGTCAAAATATAATCTCAACATCCTATTCGACATCATAACAAACACTTTAATGTTTATGCCAGAGCTTCATGGGGTTGTCATTAGTGTGGACAATTTCCATATAAGATATTTCTGCTACAAAATTATATGGTAGACCATACTACCACTCTCAACCTCGCCTTTCTTGGAATACTCCTAAAGATGTGCGCCAACAACAAGTGTGGAATGCTAAGGAGGAAACTACAAGTCACATAGCCTACACTTCCTTAAGGGCTTCCTCACAAGAAGACTGGTATTATGATAGTGGTTGCTTCTGATACATGATAGGATACAACAATTACTAGAGAGATTTGAAGTCTTACTCCAACAGCCATGTTACCTTTGGTGATGGAGCTAAAGGTAAAATTGTTGGAAAAGGAAACATTGAATACCCATGCCTCCCTAGTCTAGATAATGTTCTCCTTGTTGAAGGTCTCACTACCGATCTCATCAACATTAGTCAATTGTGTGATCAATATTTGTGTGTCAATTTCAATTGTTCTGAATGCATATTAACTAAAAAACTTCCAGAACAACTAATGAAGGGTTCCAGATCGTCATAAAACTATTATATACGGTGTCCACAAGAAAACAATCAAATTCTATATTGCATAATTTCAAAGGTGGATGAAACTAAATTATGGCATTGTGTTGGTTGAAAATGTGTGATATCACATGCAAGTATACATGTATGTTTTAAGTAGTAAGTGAGAGATTAATAAGGATGTCGAACCCACAAGGAGTGGAAAGTAACTTAGAATGATTTTGTAAAGAACTATTTCTTGTAAATGTGCCAGAGCATGAGAAAAATAGTTTATGGTTGTCACAAGTTCAGTGTAGTAGCAAACAATATCAAAAATAGTTTCAAGAAAGTAAGTGAGTTCAATAATAGAGAGTATGTTGGAAAATGATCCATTAATATAACTTGTCATTTATGTGTATATGATGTGTTATATCGTGCCATGAAAGCTCAGAACATGATCTTAAGGTTTATCTTTACAACATCATAAACATATATATTAAAGCAAGGGGACAAATCTCTAACCATCGCTTGTAACTTTAATGCATATCTGGTTTTATTCGGAATGTCCTGTATGATTGTAGTTTTATATCTCTAAAGTAGTAATATAGTGAATATCTCTATCCTACTATTTTCAATCACTTTTATCCTGAAATCCACTTATTGCTGGATCTCTCACATCAACAAGCTTGTATCTTTTTCTAAGTTTATCGGTCAAAGAAATAGATTTATAATAGTTTAAAACAAGACAAAAAATGTTTTAACTCATAGTGAGCTTAGTACATACAACAATAATGGTTCATAAGCTAACCATTCTTAAACATATGTTGAAAAAAATAACAATCTAAGAGTAATTTCTTTGTCTTCTTGCAATGGTTAGTCACCAAGAGACGACTTCTATATCTCCAAATACTGGCAGTAGGAACTTGAGGGGAAGAGAAGAAGAAATCTCCACTCTGTTCGACCCATTTCCTTCCATGGGTTTTCTCTATGTGTTCTATCTCTAAAATGTCGAACTCTTTCTCTTTCCATCAAGAGCTCCTTTTATAGTTACTTAAACTAGGGTTTTGTGCATTATCTTGGATCACGGGCTTGCGGATAATTGTGAAGTCAGGCCCAAGGAAAACAACAATATTCCCTCCATTTCTTCTAATTCGTACCAATGCAGAATCAGGTACCGACAACAATGAGGGATAAGGTGTAATATGGTATGCTGGTGGTGTAGGAAATAAGGAAGTGTTGTCCTTTACATCGAGGCATTGTAGTGGTTATACTATGGTACATAACTTTGTCTTCTACCGCCTCGCTCTTATCCATTTACAAGATCAATTCAACTATTCTTCAATTGGTATATTTTTTCCACGTGTCCCCTAGGAATGTGATTGATGTTTTGGTTTTATTTTCTATGCCTCCATCTTTCCACTTCCATTTCGGTAACCTTTGCTGATATAGACTGTCGTGCCAATCCTTGTCAGAAGTTAACTCTACACAAGCAACAAACACATAAAAACTAACAAAAGAGAGCACTTATTGTGCTATTTATAAACTACTCTAAAATAGAAAAATGCACTTAATTAAACTACTGAATGATGAAAATTAAAAGATAGGTTCAAGTATAAAGTCTTTTAGTAACTCAGAATATGTGAGTTATCATATAGAAAACTAGGTCATTTAAATCTCTTGAGTATGAGGAAGATTGCCTCAGAAAAGGCCATCACTAGTCTTCCTAACCTCAAGATTGAAGAAGGGAATATTTGTGGAGAATGTTAGATAGAAAAATAGACCAAAATGTCACATAAGAAGGTCAAACATCTTACCACCTCTAAAGTTCTTGAGTTACTCCACATGGATCTCATGGGACCCGTGCAAGTTGAAAGTCTATGTGGAAGAATATATATCTTTGTGTGTGTTGATGACTTCTCAAGGTACACATGGGTTGACTTTCTTCGACAAAAACCATATACCTTTATTATCTTTGAATGTCAACGGTTACAACGTGAGAAGGGAAAAGAAATTGGTAATATTGTTTGAATCCATAGTGATCATGGAAGGTAATTCAAGAACTCAAGCTTCTCAAAAATATGTACATCTGAAGGTATAGCTCATGATTTTCCATCCCCCATCGCCCTTAAAAAAATTGCGTCGTTGAGCGTAAGAATTAAACTCTTTGGAAAATGGCTAGGGTTATGCTTCATACCAAGAATCTTCCTTGTCACTTTTGGGTATAAACCATGGACACTGTTTTTCATATTCACAATCATGTAAACATTCGACTAGCAATCAAAGTCTTTCATTATGTGATATGGAGAGAAAGAAATCCAAGCATGAAATACTTTTAAACTTTTGGTAGCAAATGTTATATACTTGCTGATAGAGAGCAAAGATGCAAGTTGGATCCTAAAATTGATGAAGAAATCTTCTCTAGATACTATACTAATAGTAGGGCATAACGAGTGTTCAATAATCGTATAAGATCCATGATGGAGTCTATAAATGTTATTGTTAATGAGATTCAACACAAAGTTGGTAGTGAATAAGAGGAGGATTTTACTGCTCCTAAGGAGCATGTCACACCTGGTGTATCAGACAAAATTACCAACTTCATTATACTTCTTGAAGATGAAAACTCAAAAGTTGAAGAGGATAGTATTCTTGTAAGCAAAGGGCCATCCACAAGAATTCACAAAAATCATCCCGTGGAAAACACAATTGGGGATATAAATGAAGGAGTCATCTCTAAAAATGAGCCCAAGAATGTTAAGTAAGCCCTCAATGATGAATATTAGATAAATGACATGCAAGAAGAACTTGGTAAATTTGAAAGAAGTAAGGTTTGGGAGTTGGTCCCTAGACCAAAATATGCCAACATTATTAGTACCAAGTGGACCTATAAAAAACAAGTAAGATGAGAATGGTAATTTCACAAGAAACAAGACTCATATAGTGGTTCAAGCGTACACCTAAATAGAAGGAGTATATTTTGATGAAACTTCTGCCCTTGTTGCTTGTTTGGAAGCTATAAGGTTTTTACTTGGAATTTCTTGTATTTTAAAATTCAAATTGTACCAAATGGATATTAAAAGTACATTCATAAATGGATATCTAAATGAATAAGTCTATGATAAATAGCCCAAATGATTCATTGATCCTTGTTCACCAGAACATGTTTACACTTAAAAAGGTGCTCTATAGGCTGAAACAAACTCTTAGAGCTTGGTATGAAAGGCTCACTAAGTTTCTCACTAGTAATGGTTATGTTAAAGGAGAAATTGACAAAACTCTATTTGTTAAGAAGAAGAAGAAGAAGAAGAAGAAGAAGAAGAGAATCTCATGATAGCTCAAATCCATGTTGGATGACATTGTGTTTGGAGGAATGTCAAGTAAGATGGTAAAACATTTTGTTCAACAAATACAACCTGAGTTCGAAGGAGATATTAACTATTTTATTGGTTTTCAAGTTAAACAAATGAAATAAGTCATCTTTATTTAACAAAAAAAGTATGCTGAGAAAATTGTTAAGAAGTTTGGTCTCGAAAATGCTATGCATAAACATACTCTTACTACACTCACGTCAAGCTCAATAAAGATGATCAAGGAGTGACTATTGATCAAAATCTTTGTAGAAGTATGATTGGGAACCTATTATATTTCACTTTTAGGCGTCCAGACAACAACTTTTCTATAAGTGTTTGAACTTGCTATCAAATCAATCCTAAAATGACTCATCTCACACAAGTCAAAAGAATTATCAAGTGTATAAGTGGAATTTGTGACTGTGGGATCCTTTACACCCATCAACTCCATTCTTGTTGGATATTGTGATGTTGATTGGGCAGGAAATCTTGAAGATAGAAAATTAATCTCATTTATTGGTTTAGCAAGAAGCAAAATTGTGTTTCAATATCCACGGCTGAAGGTGAATACATTGTTGTGAAGAAGAAGAACTTCATCTATCTTAACTTAGTTTTGATGAAGACAAAAGCTTATCCATGAAGAATAATCAAAGAAGAAAGAGAATGAAATCAAGTATCAAGATGCCATAAGCTTTGAAAATCAAAGGATTGAATCATGAAGATTAAGGTATTAATGGCAATTCATTTGTGTATTAAGGTTAATGAAACACAAGAAATAGGGGTTTTGAATTAGGTCTCAAGAATGAAACTTTTTCACTACCTGAAACAATAAAATAAGGAACTTAGAATAAAAATAATGAATACAACATTTTTATCATAATTCGCTATTAACGAAGCTACCTCCAGTCCATCCGCCAAGGTGATTTCGCTTTCTCACAAGGACGTAATCCACTATAACCAAACTTGATTACAACCACAAAGACCTACTGTCAATGTTTTCTTGAGAATCCTAACTATACCCTAGTTTCTCAAGGATCAAATACAACTCAAAAGTTGAGATACAAAGTAAGTTACAAGATTGCTTCTAAGAGGGCAGATTACACAAAATGAATATAATGAAATTCTCACATGTATGAACAAAAGCTCTTTGTGTGTAGTGCTTTCTCTTTCTCACATGTTTTTCAAGATGCAAATTTCACGTTCAGTAACTTGTTAAAATCCTTCAAATTTTCTTGTTCCATTCTTTCAAGGGCTTCTTTATATAGGCATATAAAAGATTCGTTAGAGGGTAAAAGAGGAAATCCAAGCTTGTGAATGTGGGAGACAAATGGTACAATAGTATTGTCCTTAATCCACAAAATTAGTATAGTGGAAGAAATATTTGATCTTGTACTGTGTACTATTTTTCTCACGTAAAACCTCTTTGGTCTTATCTTCTAATCATCAGAGGCTTCTGAATGCGTGTTTGTGAAGCATTTTTAGAAGGATCAAAATCAACAAGAGAATCTTTCAGAACATTGTCTTCAGAGTCTTCAGAACTTGGTCTTCAGAGTCTTCAGAATCTTCAAAACTTGTGGAGTGCAAAATATCAAAGCTAGAAAATCTTCAGAAGCTCATTTATCAGAGTCAGAATCAGATGCCATTTGTAACACCCCTCTAATAACCCGCGACAATAGAATAAATATTAATCAGAGTCATCATTGTAGTGCACATAGTACCTTGCCAGTTCCACAAACTTGGCAGCATACTCCGGTACTGACATACTGCCTTGAACCAGTGCTAGAAACTCAACTTCCTTTCTGCCTCTGACATCTTCAGGAAAATACCTCCTCAGGAATTCCCTTCTAAATACAGTCCAAGTAATTGCTGTACCACCAGCATCCAGCTCAGTTCTGGTTGACATCCACCATTCATCAGCCTCCTCAGATAACATATGAGTAACATACCTCACCTTGAGATCCTCAGCACAATCAATGACTCTGAAAATCCTCTCGATCTCCTTAAGCCATTTCTGAGCACCTTCAGGATCATGCGTGCCTTTGAACAATGGAGGATTGTTCCTCTGAAAATTCCCCAGTTGTCTTTCAGCACCAATTCCAGCCCCTATAGCATTTCCTCCAAGCACACCAGCAATCATGCCCAGAGCTTCAGCGATAGCATCATCGTTTCTTCCTCCTCTTCCAGCCATTGTTCTGCTTAACACAAACAATCCAGTCAGAACAAAAGTATCGACAAATAACTCGTATTAGTCGCATACACGGAAAGACTGACACTGACACTAAGACTCTGGTCACAACGACCGACTATGCTCTGATACCACTATTGTAACACCCCTCTAATAACCCGCGACAATAGAATAAATATTAATCAGAGTCAACATGCAAGAGGTGTCACAATTCATAAATAAAGGAAAATACACGTTCGGTACATGTCATGCATTCACTGAAAACATCTGTAATTATAACTCAATAAACAAACCATGTCTACACAGCGGATTTAAAATCATCAAGTCAACATCCATCATTAATGTATCAGACTTTAACAACAAAAACAAATAGAGTTATAATCGAACTCTACAAACAACGCGTTCCCAGTGTTACATCTACCAGAGCATGACACCGACACAATACTAAAAACCGACTTATGAGCTATCCTCACCAAGTCGCGCCGCTATCCTCAATCTGAAAATGACAACAAGTAAGGGTGAGTCTCATCACAGTTAACCAATGTTATTGCATCATAAATAATAACATATCATAGTGATATCATTCACCAACTGTTTCATATTCAGACAAATCATCATTCACACATCCACAGATAAACAGACAAGTCATCTTAAAACATACACCGTCATGTTATAAACAAATCATGCACATGTATGAAACTGACATTATGCATGTGGTACCAAACATCACCAGTGGACATCATCCACCGACCGATCTATCATCATCCAGATACGGCCCTGCCAGCACAGATTCCACACAATGGGAATCCTGCCCTTCACTGCATCCTCTCATCTTTAGGATACAGCCCTCATACTATGACTATGAATGCATGCAACATATATATAACATACCATCATCATCATCACACAATGAGTAGCCTCGTCTATACTCATATATCATCATTCATCATCATCATCATCATCATCAACAAGTATGTTCATATATATATATATAAATTAGATTGCATCGTTCAAATAATCATATAATAATAAATCATACAGATATACCAGCTCGAAAGTTACACGCCATTAACCTTCCAAAAATCACAAAACAGCAAAATCTGTCAATCACGCTGGCCATACGCGTACCATACGCGTACCAACAGGGCCAGAACTTCACAAAAACACGCCCCATACGCGTATCATACGCGTACAGGCAGAAGCACAACTTCAGACAAAACATACACACCATACGCGTATCATACGCGTATGGACAGAACCATATTTCCACACAAAACAACATCATACGCGTACCAGCAGAAGGGCACATTCTGATGCACCATGGGGAGCGTACCATACGCGTACCACACCCCCCATACGCGTATCATACGCGTACCATACGTGAATGGACAGCAGTTCACAGAAACCTGCAACTTACCATTCATCTTCCTCGCGATTTCACCTGCACAGTCTGCGATTTGGGTCTAAAAACCAGAAAATTCATCTCATAACAGCATACGAATTCACCCAGAAACTACAGTATATGATCCAATAATCAATTTCGTTCATCATACTCTAGATCTACTCAGTTATTAGGGATTTATCAGTCCAAAATTTCAATCCAAAAGATGAACACAACACAGAACATGGAAACCATTGATCAAAACAATACTACCAATCTATACTATTACCTATAACACGATAATAGAGATTAAATGGAGAGTCTCCCCTTACCTTAGACAATTGTTCTTGATCCTTGATCTCTCTCTCTACAGTTCTCCTTCACGTTCTTCGTTCCAAACCTCTGTTCTTTCACGTTCTCTCTTTCTTCCCAAATCCAATTGTTTTATGAAAAATAATAATAATTTAGTAAAAAGGATTACAAAATCACTCCCCCTTCTTTTACTATTCCCTCATATGGCCCAAATGCCATAAACCATTATTTCCATTATTTTCCACAAAATTCTTAATAATTCTAATTATTAATTCAATGTTCCAATTAAATTAATATTAAAATTATACGGGTGTTACACCATTTGATGAGAATTCTATCATAAGTGTTGTCAAAGAGCATTCAAGAACTTGACTTTTCCTTGTAGCGTGCACTTTGATATCTCTCTAGAGTCAGATTGTGTTGAGTTCACAAACTGATGATGTCACATGTCACTTCTTCAGAGTCGGAACATGTTATCATTCAACTACACACTAGACAAAATCATTAGGATACAAAATTGTTCTCTAAGAACCAATATATTGTTATCATCAAAACTAAAGGTCAGATGCAGAACCAAATCTTGTTCTTTCAATGTATATATGTTATATGCCCAAGTAATTTCATCTAAACCATTATAAGATTGCCATAGCGTTCATACATTATTTTCATGCATAACACATGTTTAAATTAGCAAAATTTCAAGTTTTTTAATTAGAACAATCGATTGTCAAATTGGACCAATCGTTTGTCATGAAGTTGCTGCCAAAGAAAAATTTGAGTTTTTGAAAAGGAACAATCGATTGTCCTCCTATGACAATCGATTCTCATGTGTAAATTTTGAATATTTTTTAATGTTTAACTTTCCATAATCGATTGTAATGGTATAACAATTGATTGTCACCTGTAGTTTTTTGAAAAATTTGAATCTTTGCAATACATATTCATTGCACATGTTCATGAAAACTTTTCACATATCATTATAATTAATCATGAACATTTTTCAAACATTGTTATCCGTCAAAAGGCATCTTGTGATATACTTAAAATAAAAAAATTTAAATTTCAAACCACATCTTCTCATCTTATTTTCAAACAATTCATCTATTATTTATATGTTTTCATAATTTTTTGCGCATAAATTTCATACATCTAATAAAAGTTTATTAAGCATTGAACTATATTCTTGACAACTATACTTTTAAATTATTCACGCTTGAAAAATGAAAATAATTTAATAATAGTTAAAATTATTTAGATAAAATATGCGTTGTAATGTTTAAATTATTCTTGTTCAATATTTGAGGTCATATTGGAACCACATGTATATATAAACAAATGATTGAGTTCAGTTATTGAAAATTTGGTTGAACTTAAATTATTAATAAACTTTATTCAAAATCAATCCTTCGAAAAATCAATATTCAATTTTTGACTAAAAACAATACTTAACTAAATTTTATTTATTTTTTTCAAAAACTCTGAATTATCCAAGCCTGTTTATACAAAAAGAAAGGATAAAAGAAACAAAAGAACAACCACATACATGTAGGTACATTTTATACTCGACAGATGCAAGAAGTTGCATTTCACCATGGCCCACAGAGATGTTAGACTCAATGTCTACAAACAATTTTACAAAAGAGATTTTCAACGTCGTCTTCAAAAGTAATGACTCATTCAGTTGAATGAAATACGGAAATTCTTTATTGTTTTCATTGACGTTATTTGTGGACAAGTTATCCTACAAGAGGAATGAAGACCATTGACGTTATCTACATGATTTTTGAATGGTTAATTGTTGTTCAACTAAGATGTTTGTTTTTATGTTTGTCTCTTAATAAATAAATGTTATTATTACGTTTTTTTAGTTAAGTTAATACTTTTGATTTTTTTAAAACAAAAAGTTAACTTTGTATTTATACTATTATAATAGTATGTGATATGAAAAATGATTTGTGACGTGAGATTACACATAAACAATCAATATTTTTTTAAAATATTTTTTATTTCCTTCTCTTCTCCTTCATCTTCATAATCATATTAAAATTTTCAAAAAAAAAAAAATTAATAAGAAGGTTGCAAAGAGCTTGAACTTGTTAATGGTGACCAACTCTCCTTAAAGATTGTAGTACTTTAGTTTGAGATGCACTAACGAGGCTACATCATCTAGAGTGGCAGCGAAAGGCCTTCCCAAGATAAAGTTATAGACACTCCTGCAAGGGACAACGAGGAATTGCGAATTTACAACCCAAATACTTATATCATCATCTTTATGTATCCCCAAGATGAGTGGTCGTTTCGTTGAATGCATGCAAGTTAGAGCCTCCGTATGGTGACAAACTGCTTCTTTCTAGGTCCATCTTCTTGAACAATTTTGAGTACATAATATAATAGGAACTGCCATAGTCAACTAGGATTCAACATAAGTCAAACAACCCAATTGTAGCTGAGATCACCAGGGTAAAATTTTGTTGGGGACCCCTTCTATCTTCTTTGAACCCCAACATAGATTAATCAAGGATCCACTCCGAGGTCCCCATATCCTTCTTGTTGATGGCTAACATCTCGACGATTGTCCTCTTTATGGTTCCCATTAGAAGGGAGATCGGCGTGTCCCTCCTATGATGGCAGCAATGTACAAGTGTTTACCTTCGCTGGTCCCCCTGTTGTCTCCACTAGTTCCGGCATCTATTATTTTCGAGGGAGATTTAACTTTAGGTGATTCTTTCTCCCATCTCTTTTTCCCCATTTCACGTACTCTGTCAGTCAGCCCCTCTTGGTCAATCCTTCAATGGCATCCTTTAGTTGGATGTGATCGCCCGTGTTATGGTCGTGGCCTTTATCAAAAGGAAGTACTTCGACATGTCGGTTTGAGGCGCTCAGACTCCTCATTTCTTGAATTTTGTTTTGAGACAATCCTGATAGATATTTTATCGAGAAAGATTCAGAGGAGTGTAATTGTCGTGCCGTCCTTGCATACCTCGGCCAAAGTCATCCTTCTGCCAATGTGACTTCTTCCCTGTTGGACACTTGGAGTTGGTGTCAGTAGAGACGGGGTTACCAAAGCATGTGGTGAGTTTTTCTTCTAGGATCATGTAATACTCGGTAATGCTTAGCATCTCTCGAGTGGTTAGCACCTTCTTCCTTCTTATCTTCAACATGAAGGGATGGTCCCTCAAAATTCCATTTTCGAAGATCCAACATTTAAGGCCTTCTTCGACTCCCTCGACTTCAACAACAAACTGCGTAAATCAATCGATATTGGACCACGTGCTTCATTCTTTCCTTGGATAATCCTGCTCAATGAGGCTTCAGTCACTGACCGCCTTTTCTAGGCAATAAAGTGTGCAGAGAACTGTTCACAAAAATCAACTTATGACTCAATGCTCCCATCGGGCAGACCATTGAACTGTAGTCTGGCTGGTTCGACCAAGGTCAAGGAAAATAACTTGCATTTAGATACTTCGTCCATATTGGATTAGTTTAACTGGTCATTGAAGAGTTGCATGTGCTCGTCTAGATCTCCTTTTCCATCATACTCAGCTAGCTTGGGCAACTTCTCCATGGATTTGGGTATTTTTCGTGCGCACAGAGGATGCTTTAGTTGATTCCTCAATGGTCGGTTTTCTGCTTGATCAGGGTAATAAGCACGATTGCCTGGATCTCCCCCGAGGCTTTAGGGAGGAGTTTGATTCTTCTTACTCCTATGCTAATATTTTTATTTACGAGCTTCGTCTTTCTTTGTCCCGGTCAACTCCGGACAACAACATGATTCCTTCTTGATATCGCCTCATGGACAATGTTCTCGCGCATAAGAGCATTGTGGAGGCTTTTTTCGAGGCCTAACAACCTTATGCCTATGAGTTCTGCTGTCGAACAATATTGTACATGTTGTTTAATAGTTCGTTAGCGCCTTGCAACCCAAGGTTCGCTCGAAGCAATATCTGTGGTTGTGCAACTAAAGTTGATATTAGAGGTTATTGGACAAATCCAACTATTTGAGGAGTTTGGACTAGATATGGATGCATCTGAATCTCCGCTTCTATATTCGTGACATTTTGCTAAGGAGGTGGAGGTAGATGGGGTTGATTGATCATTTCTTAAGTTGGAACTACTTCTCGAGCAATAGTGAAACGAGTAGCTTTGTATTCAGCCATCACTTGGAAATATACAACTAGAGATATGGAAATTCAAGAAATGTAAGTTGAAACGATGCTTGATTGGATTGAACGCGACATATCTTTGCGTTTGATTCTGACTGCTCTTCATTCAATGACCTGAGTAGGTTATGAACTGATTAATCAAATAGCGGTCATGAAATCATGGAAAATGCAGGAATCAGAAGTCGATTCCCACAAACAAAAATTCTCCCTAATATTTTCTTCAAAATTGTTAATATTAAGCCTCATATTCTTGGTAATAAGAACTTTCCCATAGTAAAATTTTCAAATAATAGATATTTTTCCTATAAAATCAGCATATCAGACTTTATTGGTTGATGATTCTAATCTAAATCCTTCTTCAAGTTTCAAAATCACCAGGAAGTGAAAATTCCCTTATATAATTCAAATTGTCCTTTTGATATTGTCTCATGGAAATCTCTTACTAATGTGGAAAGGAAACATTGTGGCATAACATATTCTGACCTTTACTCGTTTTGTACGCAAGTCCATGATAGCATTACGCTCGTTCTTAGAGATCGTGGCACATTTAAGGATTTAAGATATAAATTTAGTACTATGAAGAATGCTAATTAGAGTATTTTATTTAGCCTTTGATTTTCGCATTAGGTGATTATTAATCTTCATTATTCTTTGGTCGGTACTAATAAATGGATCTGATATACTCTCTTTGGTATCCGACAAATTTGTTGTGGCAATATATAAATCAAGTAGTTTTCTTAGAGACTCCCCTTGATGTTGAATAAATTATGACTAATCTTCATATGTATCGATATTATGTTCATTATAATATTTTTCATCTATTCTCACGTGTCGAACAAATGATCAATGTGAAACCAAAGTCTCCTCCTACTCATTTTTTAAGCTCAATATCGACATATTCTACTTCACTAGTACAAAAATTCCAGCTTGTGGAGGGTCTTATTAAGAATCCTATAGAAATTTATGCTTTTGGTTTTTCTTGTAACCTTGATTGATTAAACTCCGTTTGGGAAGAACTCTAACGCCTAGTTCAAAACAAAAAAATGTGGAGATTGATTTTCTTGTAGTAGTTAATTATATGATCGTATCTTGAAAGACTCATAATCTTCATTTACTTCCCCTTATTCTTTAATCTTCATGTTGGCGAGTCCGATGAGCGTCAAAACATCAATGGGCTAAACATTTAGGATTCGAGAGACTTTGACACCCCATATCCACTCAAAACCTTAAATATATGAGAATAAAAATCTTTTCTCTTATAAACCCAATATTTCTTGCATTTTCAGTTAATGTGTGACTTTACCACCCATACTTGAAACCCAACACTTTGTTACCTATTATGGATCAAGCAAATTAGAAGTGTGACATGAAACATATTTTAGAAAAATCTAATTATTGTACAAATCGTCTTGGAAATAAATATCTACCACAATGACAAATTTGGTTTAATAGACTTTCCAACTTCCCATCTTTCTTTAATTTCATTGTTGTATGATATCATTATAGAAAGATCTCTTTATATGTCATTTTTAAACTTTCCAACTTCTCATTATTTTTGTGAAGATACAAACTTTACTCAAACACTAATTGAAGGTAATATGTGGGGCTAACTTCACAAAGCTTAACTCAGAATCTAAGCAGATACCCTAACCAGTCCTTCTCACAAGAGCAACCACTATTGAGTTATTCACTGACACAGTCAGCTACCATCTCTACCTCTTTTCCCACTCTCTCTCTCTTGTGACATTTCACATTTTTTTTCCAACTATAACCAACATTAATATCTTCTCTTTCACACAACACACAGTTACAACTTCATTATAAAAATCAAAACTTCATTCATTTATCTATCATTCACCAATCAAACCAAGGTGAAGTTCAACCACTTCACCTGTAACAAAACACCAATGGGTCAAAACCTTAGTTGCAGAGGCACCAACCATGATCATGGTCTCTTCACTGCCGTGCAACAAGGTAATCTTGAAGCTGTAACAGCTCTTTTGCAACAAGACCCGTCACTTTTTCATCAAACAACTCTATATGATCGGTTTTCACCTCTTCATATTGCTGCTGCTAATGGCCAGATCGAGGTTTGGTTGTTGTTCTTTTTTATCTTTGTAACAAAGATAGTGTTTCAGTTTTCACTTTTTGTTATGTTTTTTTTTAAGGTTGTTCTGTTTTTTAACATTCAGATTCTGTCGAGGCTTTTACATGGATCTGTTAATCCAGATGTTTTAAATCGGCAAAAACAGGTAAATTGTTGTTCCTCTTTAAGCATTGTGCTTTTTGGCATTTGGGTTTTTGTTTTTGTTGGTAAAAATGTTATCTTTGCTTAGTTTTTTTGGTTTGGTGTGATGTGAATGGTTTAGACTCCTCTTATGTTGGCTGCAATGCATGGAAGGATTGCTTGTGTGGAGAAGCTCCTTGAAGCTGGTGCTAATGTAATTTGAATAATTGATTTTATTGTTAGTTTCTTTTGTTAATCTATAGATGGATTTGGAAAATTGATTTGTGAAAGTTATGGAAATTTTCAGGCTTTGATGTTTGATACTGTTAATGGAAGAACCTGCTTACACTATGCTGCTTATTATGGCCATTTTTCTTGCCTTCAAGCTATTCTTTCTTCTGCTCAATCAAGTTCTGTGGCTGCTTCTTGGTTTGTCCCTTTTTCTTGGATTGACTTTGAAGCTATGGTGTTATGGTTTTTTATTAGTTTTTTGAATGTTTTTGAGTTGGTTGTAGGGGTTTTGTTCGGTTCGTGAATGTTAGAGACGGAAAGGGTGCGACGCCATTGCATTTGGCGGCTCGACAAAGACGGCCTGAATGTGTACATATCTTGTTAGACAGTGGAGCTCTTGTTTGTGCTTCAACTGGTAGATATGGGTATTGATCTGTCAAAGTTCTATGATTAATGACTTAAAAGGAGTAGCGGCGCAACTTGTTGCCCGTTTGTCTGCTATTTTTGTATAATCTTTATTTTTGTTTGAGTATTATCGAAAGTTTTCTTCTGCTTTGTGGACTAATCAATTGCTATTTGCAGCTATCCTGGAAGTACTCCACTTCATCTGGCTGCTAGAGGGGGGTCACTTGATTGCATTCGCGAATTGTTAGCATGGGGCGCGGATCGTCTTCAACGCGATTCATCTGGGTATGGTTTCGTTTCTCGACACAATTTCTTAGAAGGGCTCAAGTTCTTATTGTAACAACAAACTTTAGAATTTGTCTTTATGCTGTTTGGTGTGTTTATGCAGGCAGATACCATATATGGTTGCTATGAAACACAGACACAAATCTTGCGCGGCGTTGCTGAATCCTACATCTGCGGAGCCTCTTGTTTGGCCATCTCCATTGAAGTTCATCAGTGAACTTAATGCGGACGCCAAAGCCTTGTTAGAACAAGCCTTGATGGACGCAAACAAAGAAAGGGAGAAAAACATACTAAAAGGCGGTGGTTCCTCTCTTCCGTCTCCATCACATTCGGAATGTGTAGACGACAATATCTCCGAGGTAATTTGATAATCTCCGCTCGTCCGCGCGAACACATACGCACAAAATTCTCGTATTTTGCTATTGAATTAGTCTAAATGCTGAAATGTGGCTGATTTGTTGTGGAATTTGATATTATGCAGGTTAGTGAGACAGAGTTATGTTGCATATGCTTTGAGCAAGTATGCACAATTGAAGTTCAAAACTGTGGTCACCAAATGTGTGCACAATGCACATTAGCCCTATGTTGCTACAACAAACCAAACCCAACAACCGCGTCCATTACTCCGCCAGTCTGCCCATTTTGTCGAAGCAACATTTCTCGACTCATGGTCATCACAAAAACAGAAACTCACTACGAAACCGATCAAGACAATGCAGACAACAATTCCTCAAAAACAAACAAGTCAAGGAAACTCCGAAACTTAAACGACAGCGGCAGTAGCAGCTTCAAAGGCCTATCTAGCGTAAGCTTCGGTAAATTGGGCGGCCGAAGCTCGGGAAGGGTAGCAGATGATTCCATTATGGTTAAGGAGGGTAACTAAGTGCATGCTTGAGCAGCAAGTTACAAAGAAAGTGAAAAAGTGAAGGAATAATAAGTTATTTTGGGTAATAAGCAAAGTGAATTAAGGTGAAGAAGATCAAGGTAAGTACCAAATGTTGTTGAAGAAAAAGTGAAGATGTCATTATCATGATGATGTTAGTAAATGTTATTATTAATTTCATTAATTAATATTAATATTGCTTGAGCATGAAGAAGCATCACATTGATTGATGATTTGGGTTTTGTTAATAGTAATTATTTTTTTATAGATAAATAAGTAAAGTGAGTATATGATTTGTTAAATAGTAATTATTTTTTATAGATAAATAAGTGAAGTGAGTATATGATTTGTCTCGAAAAGTGTAAGTTTGTGAAATGGGAAAATTATTTGCTTGATACTACATTGCATTTTGTTTATATTTCTTTGTACTATACCATTTGGGAAATAAAATACAAAAGAGAAAGACAAGGTTTGCTGTTACTTGTCATGTGATCATGTCTCAGTTGTCTGTTGAATTATTTGTACATTTGGGAGTGGACCTGTGTATGCAGGTTGGTCTGTTACTTTTAATCAATTATGCATTAAAATGGACTCCATCGTCTTAAAATTTTTTTTTTCTTTAGCCACCTCCCTATGGGGATCACCCCCAGCGAAAAACCCAAATTACCCCTGCTTTGAAAATGAACTTTCGAAGCACTTTTTTTTAAAAAAAAATTTCCATAATTCGGAAGTGCATCTCCGAAAACACCTCATGGGGGGTGTTTTCGGAGATGAACTTCCGAAAACACCTTTGTTTAGATTTTGGGGGGTTTCGGAAATGAACTTCCGAATTATGCAGAAACTGGTTTTTTTTTTTTTATGTTTTTCACAGTCTCGTATTTTTAATTAAAGGAAACCGGGAAATAAAATAAATGACATATAAACAAAAAAAACTAATATGATAAAAAAAGTAATATATACAAGCCGATCCAAATCCAAATAAAAATAGTGTGCTAAAGATACAATCCGAAAATAAAAAATAAATAAACCCGACTACTACTGGGTGTGCCTAACCCTCTCACCCTGGGCCCTCCTCTGCCGCCTGTATGCCGCTGCACGGCCCGCATCAGTGACGATCATCTCCATCACGGCAACTGCCTCTGGACCGCCCTGATGAACGACACCTCGATCCAATGCGTCCCGCCCAAGCATCTCTATCCGCTGGCAGATCGGCAGGAGATCAATGGCGTGGTCATCCTCGGCCTGCTGGTTCTCCAGGATCTCCTCGTGTGCTGGCCTAGGAGCGCCGGGAGCATCGGGTGTCAGCAGAGGATGAGACGCCCGGTAGAACCATGTGACGTACCCTCCACACTGTGCCAGTCCTGGGTGACCCGCATGAGACGGTACTCCTCCGGTACCACATGATGCTCCCAATCGTCCCACATGGCAGTGAGCTGCACTCTGGTCACTGTGTCGGGAGCAGCCTCGAAGGGTGACCTGGGTATCATCTGCACGAATCCGAACTGCCGCATGCACCGCTCAGGGAGATACCGGACCATGATGGTAGTCTCGCATGCCAACCAGCCAGAATATAGAGATATGCCGTCAAAGGGGACAATCTGAGTGTAGTCACTGAACGACCTCCAGGTGATGTCTTCGTGCATCGTGCGGTCCAGGTACCCACGGTATGGTCCCACCGCATTGTTCCCCCTCTAGAGAACGTATCTGGCGGCCCTGGGCATGGCGTCGACGTACGCAGGATCGATGTGGAAACCGTGGATGCGGGAGAAGTAGGAGATGATCCAGCTCTGAAACATAAATAAATACGAAACATAAGTAAATACGAAACACAAATACGAAACATAAATAAATACGAAACAATTAAAATGAAACGTACCGTGAGTAGTGTGCAGGATCCAACCAACTGCCTCGTCCTCCAGTTGGAGGCCTCATTCAGCTTCTGGTAGAGGTATGCCAGAGTAGCTGCCCCCCAGTTCCACTGGTGAACGGTATCCAGGTCCATGAAGTAGCGGAGGTAGGTCACGTCGACGTACCTTGCACTCTTGTCCACAAAGCATGCAGCGCCTACCACATGCATGTACCAGCACCGGAGAGCGCAACCGCGGTGATACTGTGTGAATAGATCGTCACCCGCCTCCTCAGCCTCGGCTGCCGCGTCCAAGTGGTGCTCGAAATAAGCGCTCAGTGTGGTGAACCGGATATGAGGCCCAAATGTCGTGATGCACTCATAGTCAGCAGCTTCGGACTCCATGCCCAAATAGAGCGCCATCCATTGACTGGCTTCGACCCTCTGGATCCGGGTGTGGGCCAACAGCGGACCCCTAATCGGCAGGTGGAGAAGACACTGCAGGTCATGCAAGGTGATCGTCATCCCCCCAACCGGCAAGTGGAAAGAAGACGTCTCCTTGTACCAGCGCTCCACAAAAGCCCCCAGCATGCCGTGGCTGATGGTGGTGTACCCCGTCATGCAGAGCCCGCTAAGCCCTGAACCTTGCACCGCGTCGTTAAACCACTCAGCTGCTGGTTTAAACAGACTGAAAATCTTCCGGGCGTGGTTCACCATTTTCAAAGGATCTCTCTCCTGTTACAAAAAAAACAAAGCATATGTTAAATAAACCGTTAAGAAAATATCGAATAAACGTCTAAATTATAAACGGTTAAATTAAAAAAATACCTCTCCCTCCCAGATACGCCGAGCAACGTGATCGCGGTAGGATATCAGCACGGAAGTGTCAAAGGGCCCTCCCGGGTAGCTGTCCTCATGCTCATCCTCCTCCCCGGATGGAGGGTCAACATCCGGTACCCCCTCCGGCTCGTGGTATGCCACTGCCACCTCCTCCTCTTGCTCCTCCTCCTCCTCCTCCTCTCGCTGGCGGGAAGAAGATACCCGAGCCAGCCGACTCCTAGATCCAGATGAAGAGGTACCCTCTCCCACGTCCACGGGAACTCGCACACGGCGTCCCCGGCCCTGCCCCCGTCCCTGGGTCGACGCCAGCTGCGCCGCCGCCCGCTCGCGTCTAGCCGACGCAGTTTGGGACTCTCTACCCTGTCTGATGTGTGCTGGTTGGTTGTCTGGCATGTTCCTGTAAACAATTGAAATCGATTAATATGCGAGACAAAAGAAAAAACAAAAAAATTGAACTTCTGATACAGTTCGGAAGTTCATTTCCGATAACTGGGATGGAGGTGTTTTCGGAAATGAACTTCCAAAACACCCCTGCGCAGAACTTCTTTGCAACCTCCAATGGCAGACCCCAAAATCAAACTTCAAAACTACTTTTATACCTACTAAACAACCTAATATCAGTACCAACCTATCTTAATGTATATTTTTCAATTTCTAAACACCCTAATAGAGTTTATTCAAATGGATCTAAAAATTGAAATAAAATGCTAAACTTACCAATTAGTGTTTGAGATTATTTAGGTTGAGATTGGAAGAAGACTTGTGCAATCTGTTTGACTTCACACTTGCTTGTTGCAGAAATTTTGAAAGAGGATGATTTTGGAAGAAGATTAGGGTAAATGAATGGGGGAGGGGGCTGTTTTGCTTAATCTGCAAAACGCGCAGTATTTCGGAAATGAACTTCCGAAATGCTGTTTTCGGAAATGAACTTCCGAAATAAGACAATTTTTTCAAAAAAAATGCGCTTTCGGAGATGCATCTCCGAAAACACCTTTTCCTTGCATTTCGGAGATGCATTTCCGAAGTCAGGGGTAGTTTGGGTTTTTCACCAGAGGTGGGCTAGAAAGTTGGGAGGTGGCCAAAGAAATTTCCTAAAAAAATGTATATTTAGCTTTAAAAAATTGTTAAATAAATAGTATACAAATAACCAATACTCCCTCCGTCTCATAATAAGTGTCTTATTTGAGTTATGCGCGATTCTTAAAAAAATGATTAGATGTGTTGGATTTAATGATAAAATGAATATCTTTTACTAAAATACCCTTATTTATTATAGGTAGTAGAATAGTTGAAAAACGTGAGATAGGTGTATAATAGTGGAAAAAATAATAAATATTGTATGGGTATTCTAAAGAGACATTTATTTTGAGACGTTGAAAAAGTGTAAATGAGACACTTATTATGAGACGGAGGGAATAATAAAAAAGTTTATGACTACTAGGGGGTGGAAATAGACCAATTAAGTTAGGCTTTGTAAGTCTCGGTCAAGTCTTAGTCTGACATACGATAAATTTGAAACGCCTGAATCTGGTATGTGATTTATATTAATTTTTTTTTGGCCTAACCTGACCTTTTTAGGTTTTTCATGGCAGCTTTACCCATTTTTTAAGGGGGTATTTGTTTCATGAATTCCAAATTTATTCTCAGGATGATTTGAATTTTTTGGATTTCAATATTTGTTTCAAATACTTATAAATTATGCCTTAAATTTTTTTTATTCTTACACATGGTTTTTTTATTTTTTATACATAGGAATGGAATCTTTTTATTCCATGAGAATAAAAACTAACCACGAATAACTTCTCACATCTATTCATTTAACTTTTTTATTTTATATTTTAAATAAAATATATTTTATAAATATTTTTAAGAAATTAAATTATTTATCAAACACAAAGATAAGAATAAAGTTTCCGATAATAATGTTTTTTAAAATAAAAGTTTCAGAATTATAATTTTAATTCTCGAAACAAACACAATCTAAAATAGAGATTAATTATGTTAATTTTAATACTATATTTTTTATTTATTATAATGATTTTATTAATACAGTAATAATTTGTGAAATATTACATTATTGAAATATAATAAATAAAATATATAAATAAAAAATTGTACTAATTAATATTGCATAGGTATTTGAAAGGGATAAGTAATCTAATTATTTATTGATAAATTATTTCATAGAGATTTTGTTTTCAAATTCACCATGATGAATTGACTCAAAAGTCTTTGTTATCAACCTTAAACTATTTAATCCTTGTTAATGTGGAATAAATTTAAACAACTATGATTATTTTATCCAATGTTCATATATAGAAATTGAATTTCTTAACTCAAGTCAAGGTCACACCCTATTGAGAGATAGAACAAACAAAGCCATCAAAGAACATGTCAAAAAACCAGCAGCTTATGGTGAAATGACACCTAACTATTTCATGGCCATGTATGAAAGCGACATTACTTTGTTTCCTTCTTTTTCTCCAATGTGTCTCTTTCTTGTTTCCATTTTCTCATGCAAAAAGCTTTTCAATAAAATCTCATATCAAATTATTTATTTATTTAAAAATTCAACAACCTTCCCATATAAATTTTTAAAAATTAAAATATCTTCCTTATGTGATGGACTAGTGGCCAAATGGCATCATTAAAATCATTAGACATAACACAAGTGGATGGATTATATAACAATGCCAATTCTACATCTCTAAATTACGTAATTATATCGTTAAAGACTTCCCCTTGAACCCACCTAGCCACATATGTGACACATGACTTGATCTTGTCCTAGTCATGTTATATATTTTAATTGTAATAATTATTATAAATTAAAAATATAAATATTCAATGACACTATCAAGTAGAGCTAAATATATGGGTAGAGATACTCGAACCGACATGGGTTTGGAATTATTTGTCTTTTAGACCATAAATTTAAGTATGCATTTATTTCTTATATTCTGTCTATAATATTTTTTAATAAAAATATATAATTTTTAAATACAAATATTAAAGTAATACTTAAATTGATTAGGATGATATACTAAAATGATTTATAAATATTATATAGATTATTTGTCCTTAACTCTAGCAACTTATAAATTATAATTTAAATTATCAACAAATACTAATTTTTTAATATAAAAAACAGAATTTATATTCTTAATTTATTTTTATTTTTTAATCATTGCAGTTTAGGGTATAATTTTTTTTATAAATTATTAATTTATAAATATTATTAATTTATTTATATTAACAAATTATAAAAAACTATAAATAAACTTCATAATTTGAGATTAAACTCTGAAATAACAACCACTTTCATCTCAACTTATTAATAATTTCAACCACTTCCATATAATTTTAAATTTCATCTCAAACCTCAAAATTTGTTTGCCTGCCTTTAAACTACATCCATCTCAAAATAAAATTCTTTTAAAATTATTATACACAAAATTAAAAAAATATTAAATATACGAGTAGTCATTAGAAGTGGGAATAAGATAGGCCCGTAATAGAGGGACCTATAACCTAACCTATATAAAGTCAGGTCAGACTTATTTAACAAAAAAGAATGTTTTTTTTTAAAATCTATTTAATAAAATAGATCGGCTTAGGCTATTAAAAAAAGTCTATGAAGTCTTATAAGTCGATTTATATTTTCATGTATATTAAAAATAAGTTAAATAGATCGACCTATATTTGCATGTATATTAGAAAAAAAGCTAAATATGTAAATATATATATATATATATATATATATATATATATATATATATATATATATATTAGAACAAAGGCTAAATAGGTCAACCTATATATACATTATAAAAAGATTTATAAGGTTTCTTAAATAAGGGTAATGCTAACATGTGCCCTAAGGACACATGTTAAGACCTAAATCAAGAAACTTTATCTTAGAACTTGTGTAGTGAAGTAATTACAAATATATAATTAATTTTATCTTTTATTTTATTCAAATTTTATTTTCTAAATATAGGTTTCTTAACATAACATGTGCCTTATATATATATATATATATATATATATATATATATATATATATATATATATATATATATATATATATATATATATATATATATATATATATATATATATATATATATATATATATATATATATATATATGTATATATATATATTAGAATAAAAGCTAAATAGGTCAACGTATATATACATTATAAAAAGACTTATAAGGTTTCTTAAATAAGGATAATGCTAACATGTGCCTTAAGGGCATATGTTAAGACCTAAATAAAGAAACTTTATCTTAGAAATTGTGTATTTTTTATTTTATTCAATTTTTTTTCTAAATATAGGTTTCTTAACATAACATGTGCCCTAAGATCTTGGCATTAACCAATATATTTAAGCAGAGAAATATGTGTTAAGAACAGTGACCCTAACATTCTAAAATACTATTACAACTTATTAATATAAAATATCAAGAGTTGCGAAAAAGAGTAGGTTGAGCTAGCCAAAAAGGTTTGATATGAATTGAAAAGTTGAATAAACTAAGATTTTGTGATTATTGCATGATAGACAACATAATAGGGTAAAGTTTGGGAGTGCTTAAATAACTCACGTAGACAGTTCGAGCATGTTCAAACAAATATATAGGATGCAAAGGTTAGAAACTCATGGGGGTTGTTTATGTTTACTCATAATTATTGTTGAAAAATAAAAGTGACACCTTTAAATTTTTTAAAGAATGCATACTCTTATAAGAAATCGGTTGATAACTAAACTAAATGTGTTAAGAACTGACAATAGTCTAAAGTTTATTTCAGAGCAATATAATGTGATTTATGGAAAACAAGGTATCAAGAGACATGTGATTGTTGTTGGAACACCTCAACAAAATGGTCTATTTAAACAAATGAATATAACAATTTTAGAAAGGGAAGGTGCCTGTTGTTGGGTGTTTGTTTACCAAAGAGTTTTATAGGTGAAGTTTTTTCTACAACAAATTACCTGGTTAATAGATGTTCATTCATATGAATAGACTTCAACACATCTTTGGATGTTTGGAGTAGAAAATTGGTAAACTACTCTAATTTGAAGCTCTTAAGAGCTTTGGTGTTTGCACATATAAAGCAAGACAAGATTGATTATAAGGTTGTGAAGCGTGTCATCATCGGCTATTTTGAAGGTGTGAAGGTTTACAAGTTGTGGAAGATGAAACCTTTAGGATCAAAATTTATCATAAGAATGAATTTTAATTTTAATTTGAAATGTATTCGAATGAAAGTCAAGGACTTGGAAGTGAAAGAATCAGAAACTAAGGTGGAGAATACCCGGTTTGTGGTGGGTGTTCCTCTTAGTGAAATTAGATATAAGGAGGAAATCAAGGCTTCTATTTCTAGTTCTAGTGAGGAGAAATATATAGTGGCTCCAAACTATCAATTGACACGTGATCGAGTAAAAAAAGAAATTGTATAACCTCAAAGATACAACTATGATGATCTTATTAGTTATGTTTTGAATGTGGCTGAAGGGTTGCAAGATCCAGAACCAAATACCTTTAAAGAAGCATTTGAAAGCAAAGATAGTAAAAAAGGGTTGAATATGGTGAATGATTAAATGAATTCACTGATGAAAAACAATAATTGAGAACTTACTAGACTACTCAGGAAACAAAGAGTGATTATATGCAAATATGTCTTCAAGAAGAAGGAATAAAATTCAAATGACATGTTTACTAAATGCCCAAATCAAGGGTTAAGCATGGTTTGGACTTGATCAAGTTCGTTGAAGGGTGATTCAAGTTTTGGAGAAAGTAACAAAATGGTTGAAAAGTAAATTGGTTTCACCGTTAGTTTCAAAATCAATGGGAGAATTATGGAGATTAACCGTAGAAACTTTAGGAAGAAATTCGTCAAAACACAACTACTCACTCTACAAGAAACGCAATGCATTTGGCTAAGACACGATGTTTTCTACATTTTGCAGGGAACACATTGTGTTTTACATGAAACCTTTAAAATGCATTTTCAACCATTTTCTTAAGACGGTAGAAAAACAAGGAGTTTTCTAGAAAACTTTAAAGATACAAAGGAAGAGTTTTTTTTTTTTTTAGGATTTATTGTTTTGAGAATTAGAAGATTTTTGGAGATATCTAGGCTATTGAAAAACACTTTTAATCATTTTGAAGTTGTGTGACTCATATATTGATTGTAGAAGTAGTTGAGATACACTTGAGTAAAAAACATCTCTCTAAACTAGATTAATTTGATCAAACGACATAAACAAATTTTGTGTATTTTTATTTATTTTCTTATTAGTCTTGTAATTTTGTTTACACTATTTGATAAATTGATTTTTCTTATAACTATTTATTTAGTTGTTATTATTCTTTATATATTTTTAGTGTATTTGACTTTTGACATTTTAGTTGAAAATTTCTTTGTCAACCTCCCTACCTTCTAATCCACCTCTGGTGAAAACCCCATACTACCCCTGACTTCGGAAATGCATTTCCGAAAATGCAAGAAAAAGGTGTTTTCGGAGATGCATCTCCGAAAACGCCTTTTTTCTTGAAAAAATTGTCTTATTTCGGAAGTTCATTTCCGAAAACAGTATTTCGGAAGTTCATTTCCGAAATGCTGCGCGTTATGCAGATTTATCAAAACACTCCCCCTCCCCCATTCATTTACCCTAACTCAAATCAAAAACAAGCAAAGGCGAAAATTTGTGCAAACACACTTCCAAGGCTGCATCAAGGCTCCAATCACATTGCTATACAACATTCAAAAGCCCACAAATCACTCAATTTGTAAGTTTTAAATTTGTTAGATTCATTATTCAAATGCATGTTATTTAGGGTTTCAATTGCATAAATGATATATGGACTGGTTGTTAGTAGTATTTAGGTTGTTTAGAAGCTTTTTGAATTGGTTTTATGTTTGATTTTGGGGTCTGCCATGGAAGTTGCAGAAAACTCCATCGCAGGGATGTTTCGGAAGTTCATTTCCGAAAACACCTCCATCCCAGTTTTCAGAAATGAACTTCCGAATTGTATCAGAAGTTCAAATTTTTTAGTTTTTTATTTTGTCTCGCATATTAATCGATTTCAATTGTTTACAGGAACATGTCAGACAACCAACCAGCACGCATCAGACAGGGTAGGGAGACCCAGACTGCGTCGGCTAGAGAGGGTAGGGAGTGTCCGTTTTAATTTGCAAGTACTTTATTTTTACTGCCTTTGTTTATTGTGCCTGTTTCTTTGAAGTTTGTGTGCATGCGTTCTGACTTCTTTGACGGCGTGTCGCTGGTTTCCAACGTCTTTGTTCTTTAATGACTTGTCTGTTTCCCAAGCGTTTTTGTCCCCTTTCTTCTTTTATAAAAGGAGGTCTCATGGACCTTTCTTTCTTCATTTTTACGCAGGAATGGGTGGCGCTAAGGGAAGAAAGGGTT
Organism: Vicia villosa; assembly: GCF_029867415.1. Taxonomy (NCBI): domain Eukaryota; kingdom Viridiplantae; phylum Streptophyta; class Magnoliopsida; order Fabales; family Fabaceae; genus Vicia; species Vicia villosa. Next base: position 383,070 of record NW_026704934.1, on the reverse strand, counting down.
CTTCAACCTCGTGCTCTCGCGGAGTGAAGGAGGTGAAGGAGAAGAAGAAGGTTTTGACTGGTTCTGCTTCTCGTCTCCTAGGGGTCCATGGCTCGGACGTGCAGGCTCAGTCTTCAGGCGTGAGAGTCATGATCAACGCTGATGGTTCTGAGACTGAGTGGGATGAGGATTGGTATAATTATCTTCATTCGGAGGAGTTCGCTCGTCGGGCAGAATAACGTGTTTTTGTTTTGTTTGATGTGTATTTTGTAACGCTCGTCGGGCAGAATAACGTGTTTTTGTTTTGTTTGACGTGTTTTGTTTTGTTTTGTTTTGATTTCGGATTGTATCTTTCGCACAATGTTTTTGGATTGGATTTATCATCTTAGTATTTTCAGTTTATCTGTTGCTTATTTTTATTTGGCGTTTGCGTTTAATTAAAATGCGAGATAGTTTAAGAAAAAACATAAAAAAAACACAGTTTCTGCATAATTCGGAAGTTCATTTCCGAATTCACCCCCATGAGGTGTTTTCGGGAGTTCATCTCCGAAGACACCCCCCATGAGGTGTTTTCGGAGATGCACTTCCGAATTGTGGAATTTTTTTTAAAAAAAAAAACGCTTCGGAAGTTCATTTCCGAAGCAGGGGTATTTTAGGATTTTTGCTGGGAGTGACCCCATAGGAATGTGGCTAAAGAAATTTTCTTTTAGTTTCGTAATAGAAAATAAGGTAGATTAATATTTAATAAATAAAAATATATTAGTTGAAAATGTAATAATATTTTATTGTTAGTATAATGACGATTCTTTGAAGCTTACAAAAAATTATAAATGAGATATTCTTTTAAGAAAATTAAATAATATAAATGATATAGTGGCATAATAGAATGAGATTGAAATTTTAGTTATCTCAACTTCTAGAACCTTTTACATAGTATAATCTTGCACGACATGGAGTAGCTTCTAGAAATTTATATTGTGGTAGTAGATGCTGTTTTCTTGAAATTCCTTGATAAAAAAAACTTGAAACTTCTAAACATTTATGTGGTTCTTCTTCTACAAGCAAATGATTTAGAATCTATAAAGTTGTTGTCTTGACCATGATTTAAAGATATATGTCAAAGAATTTAAGATTGACCTTTATCAGTATAGTAAACACATTTTATTCTGTGCTTGCAATCATTGACTTGATTGTTGTATTAGTAACTTTTTCTATTAGTAGGTTTTGATTGATTTGGGTGTTAGTGTGTTTTCTATTTGACTTTGGCCTTATAGTTTGAAAACGTGATTTGTAATTGATTTTTGTATTATGTTTGCACATGAAAGTAAATAATCTTTTGGACAAAATTTGGACATAAATAATTTTACATTAGATGGTGTTAGAAAAGGAGAAAACTTACATACAAATTTTTTAGGTTACTGTTGTTTAATAAAAATATGACAAGTGTATTTAAATATCATTTATGAAATGAAAATAGGAGAAAGTTATATATATGAAGAAAAAATTATACACTTGTCATATTTTTTAAAAAATAGTAAAAATTATATCAAAATTTTCTCCGGTAGAAAAATGCAAGCACAACTAAATGTGAGAAAGTCGGTCTTTCTTAAGTTTATACAAGTCCTTAAGTGTTGTGGATTTGTTAGAATTAATCAAAACAAATTATTTGTGCCCAATATTTATAGCTCTGTTAACTAACTGAAGAACTAAAAGCAATGAATCACACTCTAAAAGAGTTTCACATTTACAGAAGAAAACGAAAACCAAAGCTACGAAATGAGAGAAATAAACGGGAAGATTTTATAGTTGGACAAATTACTTGTGCCCAATCTTTATACCTCTGTTAATTGAAGAACTAAAAGCAATGAATCACACTCTAAGAAAGTTTCGCATTTACAGATGAAAACAAAAATTAAAGCTACAAAATGATTGAAATAGACTGGACGCAATAGAAAAAAATTAACATATTATATGTGTAAATAGATGATCAAAACTAATTTCTGTAGGTCACGTCGTTTTGGTCGGTAAATTAATGTTTTTTTATAAATATTATAATTCTAAATACTTTCAATATACTATCAATCAATTTATTGATTCATATTTATTATTTTTATCTGTAGACGAAATGATAATAATTACTAGAAACTCACTTTGTGCATGTGAGATCTTCTTTCCTGACTTGTGGCATTGGCTGAATCCCTTTCATGTTCCTAGGGATTTCTACAGGGGCTAACGCTAGGAGAAAGTCCACTTGAAATCCAATCATCACAAAGATCATAAATAGATTCTCAACATGGAAAGGAAAACACTTATCCATAGGTGGCAGGGTAGTGATGGTGTATGCAATCTTAAACAATATTCCCATATATTATTTTCCCTGCTACAGAGCTCCAAAGGTATATCCAAGAGATTGTGAAACTACAAAGAACCTTTCTTTGGGGAAGGGATGAAGCAAGGTAGAAAATTAATTGGATCAGTTGGCTTAAAGTATGCAACCTTTCTTAAGGAATGAAGAATCGTGAGAGATTCAACCTGACTTTGCTTAGTAAGTGAAATGGGAAAATTCTAACTGAGAATGAGGCCATATGGTCTAAGTTTATATCACACATGTATATAGATACTAAAGCCATAATCCTTGATGTTATTGAGCCTGCAAATCACAGAAGTCATTCATTATGGTGGAGGGATGTGAGATCAATATGATCATCCTTGATAGATGAACAAAATTGGTTCTCTAATAGCATATTTTGCAGGCTAGAAAATGTAAAAGATATTTAATTATAAAAACGTAAATTATTAGGATCTGATCAATTGTGTAGTATGTTCCTTAGCCTATACAGACACACACTTCATATTGATCTTAAAGTGGCTGAGATGGGGTACTAGTTTGGAAATGTATGGGCATGGGATTTTGGAGTTGATAAACATAACTTGTCCGAAGAGGAAAGCAAAAAGCTAGAACACTTGTTGGAGATTTTGCATATGATACATCCAAGTAAAGAGAAAGAAGACCGTTTTGTATGGTGGCTGAGTAGGTTTGGTTTTTTGTTTATAGTAACTATTTGAGAATGTCTCAAATTTGCAACACAAGTACTTTTTTGGAAGACACCATAGTTGTTGAATCAGATAGATTATAGAAATCAAATTTTCCAGGAAAATTCCAACTATTTGGTTGGAGATTACTCCTTAATAGGCTTCCAATAAGGACTGAACTAGTAAGGCGTGGAGTCATTAGTGGAACTCTTGAAGTTGTATGAGAAGAAGAAACAATCATCCATCTATTCATCGTGTGTCTTATGGCAGTACATGTTTAAAGATACTCCTTCTGGCCATTATTAAAAGCAAATATTCTCTTTTTAGGTTCATTGAATAATAAATGTATCTGGTCTTTTATGTAGATCAGATACATTCATTACTCAATGAATCTAAAAAGAGAATATTTGCTTATAATTTAGGTCGGAGGGAGTAGGTATTATGGTGGCTAAGAATACCAATGTAGGTGGTTTCAAAACCAATTGAAGAAAACTTAAAACGATTTTGTACACTGCTCAAAGATAGGACAAAAAGAGACTAAAATGTCTTTTTTGGACATCCGTATGCTGGGCAATTCGACTTTGCAGGAATGACCGACTATTTAAGGGAGTGATTAAGGGGGTGAATGAAGTTTTATATTTGACCAAAGTGGTGCCATGAGAATGGCTTGTAGTCAAACATAATGGTCAATCAAGTTTTGAATGGATTGGTACTCTAATTCGATTATTTGTATGTCAAGAAATAACTAACCCTTATGTAGATATGGCGAGAATCTAATGTAACATGGATTGAGTACCGGTTATATTCAATATATATATATATATATATATATATATATATATATATATATATATATATATATATACACACACACACACACGAGCTCAATTACTTATAAAAATATTAAAAATTCACACACGCAACCGTTAGATATAGGGTAAACTCTGGTATTGTGTCTAAGCTAACAATATTTGCTCTTTCCCAGTTGAACTAAAATTTACATAATGCATTTTTTATCTCTTGTCCTTTAATCTTCATGTCTTTAGAGTCTACTTAAGAATTGGTTTTTGAAAGGTTTTGAAAGGGAAGACTTTGGAGGATCGCGTCTATATCTTGAAATATGTTTGATATATTTAAAAGGTTTAAAAACAATATAATTTTATATGTTAATGTAGTATATTATTTTTCAAACTTTAAAAAATATCAAACATATTTTAAAATATAGACGCAATTCTTCAAAGTATTTCCCTCTAAAATCTTCCAAAAACTAACTCTCAAATAAATCTTAATTCTTTTTTTTTAAATTTATTAGCTCAAATTATAAATCAGTGTACTTAACTCTTTTTAAAATAGTTAAGCAATTTATAGGAAGAAAGAGTTAATTCTTCAACATAACCACTTTAAAGAAACCAAATAATTATTTAATTTAATAAACAGATAAATTGGATGACTTTCAAGTTCAACAAAATATCTTTAGTTCGTCCTGTACGTCTAAAAAGCTTAAATACATGTTAAGAAGCTTAAATATAGTAAATTTGTATTGGAAAACGTAATAAACATATTAATTATAAACTTTTTATGAAAACAGTGCACAATTTTTTAGAAAAAATTTCTACATTTAGCTCTTAACCAGGGCCGGCCCTGGGCCAGGGCAAGCAGACCCACAGCCCAGGGCCTCAAAAAAAGAAGGGCCTCAAAATATTTGAAGTTGGGTTTTGTGATTTACAAAGCAAAATAATTATGTATAAATTATGTTTGGAATCTTGAACGTGTTATCAGTTTAGTGTAGCGGCAGGCATGATGCAAAATACTCCCTCCGTCCCAAATTATAAGAGAAAATCACTTTTTATGTTCGATACCTGAAAGCTTTGTTTTATGTTTTTTTACCAAAATATTTTACTTGTAACAAGTATCGAAGCATTGTAGCATTGTACATTAAAAAAAATACAAACTTACCAACTGAACTAACTATATTATTTTATCATCTTGTGCTTTTTATAATATATAATATTAGCTATTTTTTTTTATCATCTTGTGCTTTTTATGATATATATATATAATATATTAGCTTCATACTTTCTGATTTTTATTTTTATAATATAAACTTTAGATAATAATTTTTGTAATTAAATATTTAAAGGTTTATTATATGATTAAATTATAGTTAAAGGTTTATTATAAAAGATATATATTGTTAAATTTTATTTTATAATAATATGATTGTTTTTGAATTAATAAATTAATAAATATTTATTCTCAAAATGATTTTTAAAATTGGAACAGAGATTCCAAATTATTTGAGATGACCTTAGTTATGATTGATTTAATAGCTTCCTGAGATGAAAAAACTCTGTAAATAAATAAATTCTACATTAAAAAATTATGAAAAATAATATTTGTAATAGTTAAATTTTCAGCTAAAATATTTCTTAATATTTATGTGAGAGACATTTTAATCACACAATCAAAATTCATTGAGAAATATGAAAACAATCTGATGCTAACTTTTGCTTATGTATCTCAAGTAAAAAACTTATTCCTATGTAATTACTACTAACAACTTCCACTCTATTAATATTAAAAAATTTAAAATATTAGTATTATTTATAACTAATTTTTTTATTAATTGCTCAATTTTTTTTTGTTAGAGGCCCATTTTTATTATTTGTCCAGGGCCTCTAAAATGTCAGGACTGACCCTGCTCTTAACATGTGCCCTTAGGGCACATGTTAGCATGACTTTTTTTTTTTTCAATTATGTATGTTTATTCATTATAAATGATAAATGAATTATATATGACAATTTGTCATATAAGTTAGTAAACAAAAAATTTAATAAAAGATATTAGCGTTGATCTTTACAAGATATCAACAAAATTCCCTGTTGCCGACATGTTGCTTCAAATGTTGTTGTTGTTGTTGTTTGATACTTTGCTGCAAAAATAATATCTTAAGGAACATGTCAATATCAAATAAATAAATATTTCATAATCAGATGGGGTCTAACTACATCAAATTGAAAAATTATTTTCTTCTCACAATTAATAATTTTCATATTTTGATATTTGTATCCAATTGAAGTTGTTGCAGATTCACATGGATAAGTTATAAACGTGTCACGTACGGTAAGCAATAATAATTTTAAAGTGGTTTTCGCATTTGTTGTAAGAGATTCAAAATCACATATTTAATATTTTTGTATTAGTGTTTATCTATTTTATTAATTTCATCAATTTTATTGTTGTTTATCAATTTTTCCTATTTAATATTAAATATGAACCACCTCGGTTTTAAAATAAATACCAATAAATTCTTTTACATATAAATTATAAATGCAATATAGTTTTTAAAATACACAATATAGTTTTATTAAACTACCTTTAATACTAATTGAAAGTAGTGAAAATAACATATTATTTAGAAAAAAAGTTGAAAGTAATAATTAATTCTATAATACAAGAACATAATTAATCAAAAACAAGAGACTGAAAATTCATTACTAATGCATATAAAAATTTGAATATTTTATGTAATGTTATTATGGCCTTAGAGTTATGAGTACATCCTGAATTATTGATGCAGACATATTTGGGGGTGTGTTGAGTTCAATTTGGCTTAACATATTATTTAGATTGGCAAATGGGTGTATGTTTTTAGTTTAGGTCTGTCTACAAAAGTTAGTAAAAAATTAGATGGAGGGAGGGGGCAAACATAGTTAAGGTGTGAGTTTAAAAATTTATTCTGCTGAGCATTAAAATTGAGGGCGGGGGTAGGATAAAGTCCTGTGGACACAACATATTTTAAGTTTAAAAATATAAAATTTATGTTAATTTTTATGTCGGTAAATGCCTGCAATAAAAAAATTTAGGGCAATGGGTCATATATATATATATATATATATATATATATATATATATATTAAAAACTGTGGATAAAACGAATATGTCCAATAAACTGTATCCATTTTACCATCCCTAAAGTTATCTAACTCATTTAATTTTTATTAAGTTGGATTTATTATCTAACCCACAATTGTACTTCAAAATAGACTGGAGTCAATCTATATTTGGTTGGATTGAGTTGGGTTCATAGATTGCCTATAAAATAAATATTTTTTCAATTTAAAAAACTTATAACACCAAAATGTAGCACAGTTTTGCACATTTTAAACACTTAAATTAGATAAATCCCATCAAATAATAGCACCAAAATGTAAATGCAAAAAACAACAACATTAGCAGAAATCTCAAAATAGCAAAAAGAAAATCTAACACAACAGTTGTAAAAAAGTTCCAACATCATCAACAGGAAAAAGGTCAACAGCAATAGTAAAAATAAAAGTTAAATATATAATATTCTCTCTAATATAGACAAATTTGCTTTATTCCTTCTTATAAAAATTTAGATCACCCTCTTACCTCATTTTCATAATCATAATCATGGTGTAAGACCATTATTATAACAGTGACACTGAACTACTGTGCTTAACCATAATAGATTTCATTAACAAAAAAGATTTAATACAAGATATTAGCGTTGATCTTTACATGATATTAACAATATTCTTTGTTGCCGACATGTTGCTTCAAATTTTGTTGTTGTTGTTGTTGATACTTAGCTCCAAATATAAATCCTAAAAAGATGTCAATATCAAATATTATAAATATTTCATAATCTTATGGGCTCTAGCTACATCAAATTGAAAATATATTTTATTTTGACAAACTAATACAAATATTTTAGAATCTCGTAATCTTCGTATTTAATATTTGGATCATATCAAAGTTGTTGCATTCACATGAACCCGGATAAGTTATAAACGTCTCATTTATGGTAAGCAATGACAATTTTAAAGTGTTCTTTTAATAGAAACTTAAATGATTCTTGTTAACATGTTTAGTTCAATCTTTTCGAACACGGATCCTAGGCCGCCAATACAATAGCAGCAACTTATGCAGCCAAATAATGACCCTTGAATTGATTAAATGAAATAGAAAGAAAATTCTATTTAAAAAAAAAAATCAATTCCAATAATTGTTCTTAAATCCATATTTTATATACATCATAATTTATTTCACATTGTCTATTTATTTTTCTCTTTAATAATTAATTTTTGTAATTTTTACTTTCATCTATATAGGATTTTTAGTATTCTAATTTATATTTTGGATTAAATATATTTTTGTTCTTTTAAATAGGCTAATTTTTATTTTTAGTCCATCTAATTTATTTAAAATTTTGGCCTCTCAAAGTTTTTTTTCTATTAGTTTATATTTTGGAATAAATAAGTGTTTTTTAATTAAATTAATTTTTAATTTTAGTAAGTGTATTTATTTATAAAAATTGGCCTCTCTTAACTTTTGTTACTAATTTTAGTTTTTATCATTTAACAAAATTTTATAATATATGTTCTAAACATTATATTAAATTGGAAGATATAATATAAAATTTATTTTAGTTATTTAATTTTATATTATGTGTTTAATTTCAAATTACATTTAAATTTTTTTTATAATTATTTAATTTTAATTTGAATTATATACATCTATTTTCAAATTAAAATAAATAAATTTGAACATATAAAATTTTAAAATTATGTATAATTAAATTATAAAACAGAACAAATAAAGTTTATAAGATTTTTTTAATTGAAAAATATTATATAAAATTTAATAATTAAAATTATAAGATTATTTTATAAGACTATTTATAAAATTATAAAATTCAAATTAAATGAATTTTTTGTATTATAAGTTCCAATTCACATTATTTTAATTTATGAAATTAAAAAAAAATTAGATAACTAAAATAAATAGATAAATCATTTATGAAATTAAATTTAAATAACTAAAATAATTTTTTATTATGTTTTCAATTTAATATTTAATTTGAACATTTGAAACATATAAAATAATACTTTGTAAAAAGATAAAAACTAAAATTAGTAGTAAAAATTTAGAGAGGACAAATATTTATTCAAAAATTAAAAATACTAAAAATAAAAATTAATCTATTAAAAGAACAAAAATATATTTATCATAAATATAAAATTAAAATATCAAAAATGGGTGTACAAACATAAATAGACAGTGTAAAATATACTATTGTAATAGATTTCCTTTTGAAAATTTGATTTTTCAATTCATTTAACTAATCAATCCAATGGCCACTATTTGGTTACATTTTGATTTTATTGGAAATGATTTGAAAGCACATATTTAATAATTTTTTTACTACCATTTATTAAAAAATTTATTCCTTTATTGTTTAATCAATTTTAAAAACTAAAAATAACAATTTTTATGAGATTTAAATAGAGTTTTGACGTCTCAAATTTCTCAATTGTTTGATTTTGGTCTCCATGTTTCAATTGTTTGATTTTGGTCCCAAGTTTTGCAATTGTTTAATTTTGGTCCCCAAGTTCCAATTGCTTAATTTTGACCCCTCAAGTTTATCCCATTTTGCATTTGATAGTTCCCTAATGACATGTGGACTAATTTTTTTTTTTTTTTTTTTACTTTTTCTCTTTTCTTTCCAATTTTAAATTTTTTTCTCTACAATTTTATTTTTCTTCTCTTTTTAATAGTTAAACTTTGAATGTAATATTTAAATTTTTTTCTACAATTTTATTTTTCTTCTCTTTTTTTTTACTTTTTCTCTTTTCTTTCCAATTTTAAATTTTTTTCTCTACAATTTTATTTTTCTTCTCTTTTTAATAGTTAAACCGTGTTGGATGGAAGAGCATTACTTATCACAACATTGCCAGGCCTCGGGCTATGTTCATCCTATGGATTGCTTGTAATGGTAGGTTGGCTACCAAGGATCGGCTCAGGAAATTTGGAGTTTTGACTGATGATGCTTGTTGTTTCTGTCAGCAGCATGAAACTATACAACACTTACTCTTTGACTGTAACAGAAGCAGAACAATATGGAGAGAAATTCTGGTTTGGTTGCACATTCCGCATGAGCCCAAAACTTGGGATGATGAGTTGGAATGGGTCACGAAGATGAGCAAGAGGAAGAACTGGAAATCGCGTCTCCTTGTTTGTGCTTTTGCAGAAACCATATATGCTATCTGGAAGCTAAGGAATGACACTATTTTTGGGAATGCTGTGAATAATAGGATTGAGAAAGATATTATAGATACTATTGTGTATAGATGCTGGGAGCATGATAATCTCAGGCCTCATTTAGCATCTTTAATGATTTAGTTCGTTTTTGTTTTCCTAGTATTGGGTTGTAACTAGGATCTTTGATTTTGTGGGCTGGATCGGTAGAGATCGCCTTGTATTCACTGTTTTTGAATTAATCAAATCATTTATTGATTCAAAAAAAAAATATTTAAATTTTTTTAAATATTTCATTCAACTTATGCATAATGTCAAATTATTTTGACAAAATAAAATAGATCACTACCTAATTAAAATAACAAACTCTTTGGTCAATAACTCTCTCATAGTTAAGTATAAAGTCCCAAAGTCTAGCAATCCTATTAGTCTTATAGAATTTCAATTTTTTTATAAGAGATATTGCATGTTTGTCCGTATATACCAAATCAATTTTTAAATGTATATCATTTAAAGTTTTTACGCACAAATTATAAAATGAACATTCTTTTAAAATACACAATAATTTTATTAAACTAACGATATCATTAATTTATAATTTAATTAAAATATACTGATAGTATAAAGAATTTTTATATCGTCAATGAGTCATGACCGTTAAAATTTTATAAATATTTAATTTTTTCTTTTATTATATATAAAATATTATTTATAAATAATTGAGATCAACTTACTGTATAAAATATTTTATAGTTACCGTGTATAACAAATAATCTCATAACTTATACGCAGGGGCGGATCCAAGGGGGTATAGGATATTCCATGGAATACCCTAAATGTATAGAAATTTGTCCACATGGTAAAAGCTTTTGGGAGTTTTATACAAGAGGTCCTGGGTTCGAAACCTGTAACAGATGGATTTTGCATATTCTGTTCTTTTTTTATTACACTTCAATTTTTTAATTTTTTACCTTCACCTCTTTTAACACTTTTTTCTTAGTGCACAACTTCTTTTAATTTTTTACCTTCACCTCTTTTAATCTTTTTTTTTTCTTAGTGCACTACTTCCAAGTTTAACAAAACAAAAGAATATTTTGTGAATACTTTGTCTGAGTATTTATTATTCTTCTCCTACTCAAATAAATCTTTAATTTTTTTCCTTCATATTTATCAGGAATTTTAGCGCCAGGTGTTACTAAGTGCTAGTCTATTTTATTATAGATTTTTTTTCTTATATCTCAATAAAAAAACTTAAATTAATTATCACTTTCTTATCTTTTAATCTCATTTTTCAACCAAAACTTTAACTATAAATAAAATCAAATAATTTGTTTTTAATCGGCACAAATGAAAACACACCTTTAGAATTAACTTTTTTTCTTCTAACCACTTCAACCTTTTTTTTGCATAAACTTTATTTTTGTATAAATTTAATTTGTATGTACTAACCATATAATTAATATTTATAATATTGTCAATCAATTGTGAACTCTAAATCATCATTAATTATTAGATTTTAATTATAACCACACACACTTATCAAACTAGTTTTGTCCTTACCGGTGGTCAGTGCAAGTGCTGAGCAAGTATTTTCGGGGATGAAATATGTTAAGAATGAGTTGAGAAGTAGAATGGCTAATCCATGACTAAATGATTGCTTAGTGATATTTGTGGAGAAAGAGATGTTTAATACAATTGATGATATGGATATCATCAAGTGTTTTCAAGGAATGAACAAGAGAAGAATGCATTTACGATTAGACTAGAATTTTTTCGTACGTTTTTTTTATATATTTTACTTTCATTTTCGGAAAACCCTAGATTTTGATCCTGGCTCCGCCCCTGCTTATACGTTTTATCGGTATAAGTATAAAATAAATTATTATTGAGTAGCATACATAATCTAATAACTAAAAAGATAATTTAAAAAAACTTTCTAATTTCAATATTGTAATATGAAGGTTCTTTAGTTTTAGCTTTTTGTGCATCTAACTGTGCAAATATACTTGCGTGACAAACTGTGTTTAATTTTTGAGAAAAGGGAATGTGCATTGACAGTGTAAATTATTTTTACACTGTCAACTAATGACGACCATGTAAAGTGTCAAATCAATTGTAAATTTTAAAATACTTTTATAATTTAGTATTTTAAATCATTTTAATTGGGTGTATGTGTAATCTTTTTTTACACTGACAGTATACTACCATTAAACTCATAATTTTATTTCGAATATTTTTTTTAGATATGTGACATTGTTTTGCCCGATAAATAATTAATTAATTGTTTGAAAAATGTGTTTATTTATTGTTTTATCATCTTCTTCATATTCATACAATAAAGTCTACAAAGTATCCTAAAAAAATAGAAAGTTGTAAATGTGAAAAAATAAAAATAAATTTTTTAACTTGAAACATTTCAATAAATCGATAAAAATAAAAATAATATTTTAATTTAGTCTCTAAATGAAAATATTAGTCACTAAAATAAATTAGAGACCAAATTTTAGATTTATCTTCGTTTCCATCCTCTTTAATCTTTATAACATCAAAACCCAGGAAAAAAAATTTAAATTCAGAAAAAGTTCAAACCTTTATTTTATCAAAAGGAAAAATATATAAAACAAAAAGAGGATTACAAGAACACAAGGGGGATCAAACCAAAACCCCTTAATGAAGAAGTCTAAGCCTAAGAGTACCATCCTTGTCAAACAAGAAACCCTTGCGAATATTCGAAATAATATGAGAGAACCAAGAAGAATTTCTAAGTTTAAGACCTAAACTAGCCAGGATATCGGCACAAAAATTGGCTTCTCTATAAATGTGAGTGATAATGAAATCAATAGAAAGCGTGTACGATCTGATCTGCACTCAAGCCAACGAGACTTAATAATCCACGGCACTAAGTTAGAGTTAGAGAATGGGTCTTGTAATCACTTGCTTTTCCTCAAATTGTAAATTATTATTATTATTATTATTATTATTATTATTATTATTATTATTATTATTATTATTATTATTATTATTATTATTATTATTATTATTATTATTTAGTTATAAATATGTGCTTTTGTCCTGATGCAATAAGAAAGTATTTTCTTAATTTAGATTAGATTAAGATGAGTTTTTTTTAATAAAAAAAATTAAAATTGAAAGGAACATGGTCTCTTATAGAGGCACAAATTTTCAACCTTAAAAATAGAAGCTCTTTAATTTTCATATCTCATACGTAGCATTTTTCTCCTCTTACTTCTCCAATGGTGATTTCCTATAATCACATTTTTCTCAATAAAAAACAGACTCTCCTTAATTAATGTTCCATTTTTCATGCAAAATAATTTTCTCCTTTTTCTTCTCCAATGTTGAATCTATATATAATAACACACTTCATTATTTTATTTGTTCTATAAATATAGTCTTTGTTAAAGCTTCTAAAATATCTTCATGGATTTATTAGATTGAAAATCCATTGATATTGAACAAGGGAGTGGTTTCCAGAAGAAGACAAATAAAAGGCTAACCTGCTTTGAATAATATTGAACTAAGTAAAAGACAATAAAAAATAGAATTTGGTTCAATGTTATTCGACAGGGAAGTCTTTCATTTGTGTGTTTCTAATACTATGTTGTATATTTGTTGAGTGATTATAACTGTTGCATTCTTTGTGTTTTTTAAGATTATTTCTTTTTCTAAATTTACTTTTGATATTAATTTATAAAAAAGTTACTTAGAAAATTTTATAGATTATAAAGTAATTTCATAGAAAATTTACTTTTGATATTAATATATAAAAAAATTGGTTTGTGCATGTTATTTAAACCGTACTATTATTGATGTAAAAAAAGGTTGGAGGAGTTTCATTTAATGGAAATTCCACATTTGAATGTTCATTTGGCATTTTACCAAGAATATATGCGGAAAAAGGTTTGAGCAGTGTTATATTCTTGGAGTTTATGGAAGCATGTCTAATTTGTGTTGTTTTGTTTCTTCATAAATTTTGATTATAACGAGAGAAATTAATTATGTTCCTTATAAAATAAACTGGAAAAAAATTCATAGCTCAATGTCATATCCAATAATAAAATGAAAACTGTTATCAATAAATATTATTGTGGATGTCCATATGTATTCTAATCTTTCATCTTCATATTCCCTATTAACTGGTATAGTAAGGTTATGATTTTTCACCTTCCTAATATCTTATAAATAAGGTCCACTTTGCAATGTAAATAATACTTCTTGAGGAAGATAATAGAATACCACTTTTTCTCTTACTTTCTCTACTTCATCTCTATATTGTTTTTGTTAATTTCATAACACGTTATCAGCACGATACTCTACAACGCGAGTAATGATATAGCCAGGTTCTACATTATTTTCCTAATCTTAATATATTTGAACCAATATAATATAATTCATGATTTTGTTACTATTTTTTTTTCATATAAATATGTTTATTTTTTATATATTTTGTAGAGAAATTTATTTACCTTGTACAATAATATTAGATTTTTTTGATCATTCTTGTTAAATTCCAGAAGAATTTAACATTAAAGCATTTTTATATGTTTGTCCGGAATTGAATTTTAACACATAAAAGTGTTAATTTAATATTCAAGCATCCCTGAAGGATTGCACAAAGAATAATTTTCTTGACCGTTGTTTATGGAAATAGTTTGTGATGTGATATTTGTAGAACTAAAGATTATTATTAAACTAACTCCAAATTATTGTTCAAAGATTGAGTTTAATCGAGTGTTGTGTTTATCAATAATTGATGAATTCCAGAAGAATTCAACGTTCAATCACCTTTAAAAGGTCGCATCTATAATATTATTGAATCCTTGAAGGATTTCATAAATTTTTGTTGTTGTATCGATCTAAAAATTCATAATTTGTAATATGTTAATTAAAAGATTGTCATTCCAGAAAAATGACACAAATGATTTTAACGCATCCCAGAAGGATGGTTATATATATTTTTTAGATTATTGTTTATAACAGATTATTTATATAGTTCCTGAAGAACTTATCGAGCATCCCTGAAGAATAGAAAAATAAATTATTTTTATAGTTCCTGAAGAACTTATCCATCCCTGAAGGATAGTAAATCAAATTAATTATATGACGATATAATTTTAGTAATATAATATTGTATGATTAAATATGTTTAATTTTATAAGGGGTAATTGTTTGATAATTATATGATCATATGTTCATATGGATGTATTTGATTAAAGTGTTTAATAATGAAATACTATTATATATTGGTTTTGACTTATATTGGAGGTATCGAATATCTTTGTATTACGCAACACAATTTGGACAGAAAATGTGTAATAGAAAAGCTACCGCGTTTTTCCTCGGGCTTGTACTACACTTATATTAGTACAAATGAAGGACATGTCATTGTAAACCAGTAGTTTACAAATTAGACTTAAATGTGTCATTGGTAAAACCGATTGGGTCATCTCAGATATAATATGATGCGAATAATTTGTATTGAAGAACCAGAAGTTTCTTCAATCCAGTCAATATTTGTGTTTCTAAAGGAAAATAAAAATTTGAGAAATTGCATTTTTATGACATTAATTGTTGCATCGACTAAACTATCGTGCATATGTCTCTACTCACAACTAGAAGTTTGTGAAATTATTTTCTCAACTAATTAGACTAAGATCTTGTTTTCTGGATTTTATAGAAATTCCTGTATAAGTATCACATATAATATTAAAATTGATATTGAATATCATGTAATATATGTTCATAAAAAGAAAATGGACCCGGAGATCCATTCTTTAGACGTCTAAAGTTAATTATATGATTGATACTTATGAGATCATCAATTCTAAATTATATATTTGAAACACCCAAACTATGATATTAAGATATTTATTCGCATTAAGCCAACAGGATACTATATCTTAGTTCTCCCTAATTTATTCTAATATTTCTCATCTTAGTGAATATTTGGATGTGTTGTGTATATTCCAATTGCTCCAATATAATACATTAAGATGAGTCATGAAAGAATATTAGAAAAATATAATTAATATGACTCTCAATTTTGAGGATATAATTTGAGAAAATAATCAAATACTTGATTGCAGCCCAGTAGGCTGATTATCACTTGATAAATTAATTTTCCCAATATTAGGGGGAGGTAAATGAACAGCTGAAATCATGAACAAGAAGTTCAAATGAACAAGTTAAAATAAATTGTTGTCTTGATCCTCGTACAAATCAATATGAACCAAAAGTTCAAAATATTATTCATTTGCAAAGTTTATGAAATAAATTATCAACTGATAATACTCCACTCAAAGTGGATTCTCCTATTGGATAATATAATATTGCAAATGAGTTGCAGCTGCGCCTGAAGCGTGGTATGAAAGTCGGTTCCAATGTTAAAAGTCCTTTACTAAGAAAAGAAACTAAAGATGACCCAAGTGAGGATTGATCCGCTGTCGCGCGCGGGTCAAAAACGAGTTGTTTAGTATAAAAGCAGTACAGCGACAGTTGACTCGAAATATCGTTCTCAAAAGGATTCTTGATTTTTATTAACTAAAAGCTAAATCGATTTAGGGGGGGTTGGTTTGGTCGAAAAAAAATGATTATCAAAAGTGATTATGAAAATAAGTTGTTTTGAAATAAGTGATTATAACAAGTTAATCTACCGGTTCTACTTCCAACTTATCATTGATTATTACAATTTCAATTCCCTAAGCGGTACCAATTCCTATTCGATTGCAATATTGATGAAACAAGCGTCGACAATACTACACGAGTTATGTTCCTAATCACCGAATTAAGCAAGCGGTTCACCGAATTAAGCAAACGGTTATCGATAGCGCGAATTAACGAATAAGCTAAGTTTAAACGCGATTAAAGTAAGGAACATGCATCAATGGAATTAAATCCAATATATTCTATAAGAACGAATTAAGCAAACGAAATCATATAACAAATTGGAAAGGAACTGAATTAAATTGAAAGTAATAATAACCTCAAAGTTTTGTGGAATTCGAATTCGGCAGATTAGCCCTTAGGATTAGTTCTCCATTACAGGATCGTACAAAAGCTTCGAAAATTTCGTGAATGGAAGATGGCGTGAACAGTAACTCGGCTTCTACCCTAAGGGGAAAGAGTACGACCCGTTTTACAATCCCACTGGGTCAAACATACGACCCAGGCCCAAAACTAATTGACCCGAAATTTAACTAAAACTAGTGCTGCAACTTCAACGAATTTTCTGGCCCTGCTACAGTCCGATTCTGACTTCGACTCCAACATAAGAATTGTAGCTCTTTCTCTTAGCTTTCCGTCGATTATTAGAACGCCTCAATCAGACTTCCGAAACTCCAGTTATGATCGTTTCCGTGCAGACTTCTAAAGCTGAAAAATAAATACGAAAATCAAATAACAATAAAAATAAATTAAAATATAAAAACTTAATAAAATAGAAAAATAAACAAACCAAACCATAGAAATGTCTAAGTACAAACATAAAGGAACTTGCATCAAAATGCACTGATCAAGGATATAAAAATGCTAAGAGCACTTTGATCTAATTTAATTTTCAGTTCCAGAAGAACAAATCAAGTACTTGAAATATGAAATAAAGAGATCTCGATAAATTATGTCATGGATGAAATGGGATGGAACCGGAATTGAGATAACCAAATAAAGTCAATATTGACAATGTCTTTGTATACAATATAGCGCTAAAAGTGATCAATGATAACGAGGATCATGAGTCAAAGTCTATAAAAGATTATAGACTAAGTGAGAATTGGCCAAAATAAATATATTCAATTGAAGAAGAATTAAACTCACTTTACAAGTGACTCACTTTTGGACCTGTAGTCCGAACACCTCAGGGTGTGAAACTTATTGGATATAAATGAGTTTTTGTGAAAAAGAAAAATAAGAATGATATAAAGTTTGATTTATTGCTCAATGATTTTCACAAAGACCTAAGATTGATTTTGATAAAACATATTCACCTGTAGTGGATTCAATTGATTTTTGATAATTAATTAGCCTTGTAACACATGAAAGACTTACTTTGAACATGATGGATGTAATGATATCTTATTTATATGGTTCACTTAATAGTGACATTTACATGAAACTCCCTGAAGGGTTCAATATACCAGAGGCACATAATTTTGGATCTCGAGAAAACTACTCCATCAAATTGAACAAGTTTCCCTATGGGTTGAAACAATCTGGACGCATGTGGTATAATCACCACAGTGAATATTTACTGAAGGATGGATATACAAATAACTCAATTTGTCCTTGTATTTTCATAAAATGATATGGAAAAGTATTTGCAATAATAGTTGTCTATGTGGATGACATAAATATTATTGGAACTCCTGAAGAGCTTCCAAAAGCTATGAATTGCTTAAAGAAAGAGTTTGAGATGAAGGACCTAGGAAAGATAAAATTATGTCTAGGTTTGCAAATTGAACATTTGAACAAAGGAATATTTGTACATCAAGAAGGCTATATAGAAAAAGTGTTAAAACGCTTCTATATGGACAAATGTCACCCGTTGTCTACTCCAATGGTTGTTAGATCATTAGATGTGGAGAAAGATCCTTTCAGACCTCGAGAAAAGGATGAAGAATTGCTTGGTCCTGAAGTACCATATCTTAGTGCAATTGGAGCACTAATGTACCTTGTTAATTATACACGTCCTGATATATCATTTGTTGTAAGGCATTGGAGCGGCATAAAACATATACTTCGTTATCTTAGAGATGCAGGTTACTTGTCAGATTCTCACAATGCTAGATCAGAAAGAGGTTATTTGTTTACATGTGATGGTACAACCATTTAATGGAGATCTATAAAACAAATCATGACAACAACTTCATAAAATCCTGCATAACTATTAACACTACATGAAGTCACTTTGAAGAAGACATTTTAAGCAACGACTATAAAGAATATTGTCTCACATATAAATGTATGCATGAGGGGGAGAAAAACATATGTTTTGCACTCTTTTTCCCTTCATCGTGATTTTGTCCCACTGGGTTTTCCTGGTAAGGTTTTTAACGAGGCAATTCATATTCAAAGGATATTGTACTCTTTTTCCTTCACTAGAATTTTTCCCACTGGGTTTTTTTTTTAGTAAGGTTTTAACGAGGCATATCCTCAATGGACATCCATGGGGGAGTTTTATGAATAAATATTATTGTGGATGTCCATATGTATTCTAATCTTTCATCTTCATATTCCCTATTAAGTGGTATAATAAGGTTATGATTTTTCACCTTCCTAATATCCTATAAATAAGGTCCACTTTGCAATGTAAATAATACTTCTTGAAGAAGATAATAGAATACCACTTTCTCTCTTACTTTCTCTACTTCATCTCTATATTGCTTTTGTTAATTTCATAACAAAAACAGTTTTATTCATTTGATCATTTAAAATTAAAATGTGATCTTATTTTATCATCATAATGTAAAACTTATATCCAAAGTCAAGAGTAAAATATGACATCAAAGAACTCATTTTGCTTTTGGCTTAGGCCTTTTTTCTAAAAAAAATAATTTATTTTTATTATTTTTAGCCATTAAATTAAAAAGAATTAATGGTCAAGATGTGGAGTAAATTATATATATATTTATTATAACTTACTCTATATCTTGACCATTAAGCATGGAAAGTAATCAAGGTTAATTATACAAAACAAGGTTTTATTGAATATTTTTTAAGCAAGAGATAAATATAATTATTTATGTGGAGCAAGTATAGTAACCAAGTATCACATTTATCAATTATTCAACGGATATACAAAGACACTAAAGTCATTTAGGAAAGGAAAGACGCACTTATATTATTGAATTCAAAGTACAAAAGAGAAATGCAAGACAAGAAGGAAACATGCAAGACAAGAAATTTAAACATATAAGAAAAGAAATGAAAACGTCAAAAGCTCTTAGATCTCATCATCATCTTTCTAACCATTTTCTCAAAGAGCAAGTTGATCTTTTCATTTAGTTTTTCCTAATGGAGAGATGGGGTTTCTTCTAGCTATTTTCATTTATATATATATATATATATATATATATATATATATATATATATATATATATATATATATATATATATATATATATATATATATATATATATATATATATATATATATATATATATATATATATATAATACTGAACACATAAACTCTTTTATAAAATTGAAACACACTATTAGAATAGAATGAGAAGCGAATGCAAAAACAAAAACATTTTACTACAATTTCTCTTTCTCAATCAAAAAAAAATCAACTTAGTGGTGAAGATCTCAAGTTTTTTACTGTTGTATTTGTTGCGGTGTAAATAGTCAGGGATAGATTCAACCAGTATATGTTGATGTGGCTAAACATAGAAGAAAACATAAACTATATTTTAATGAAAAATTGGCCATTTAATTTGGCGGTCAAAACTGTAAAAATCGAGGATCCAACAGTTTTCAAAAACTAATGGTTTAAATGCTTACTTTTTTGTCTCAAACAAAATAACATCCTTTTAATATTTTTTTCAAAAAGTAAAACTAAAATATAAATAAATTTTGTTCAAAACTTATTTAGAACGCTTTCTCATTATAATTAAATTTATTTGATATTGCGTTTTTTATTTATTTTATACTATTTTATTGTGTGGACGATCATTATGTTAAAAATTTGAATTTAAAGAATGAACTTCTAAATTAAGATATTTTGATCTTTACTATTTGCAAGCATATATATTCACACAATGGTAAAAGGTATAAAGGTCATTGCATTTCACCACGTTTGACTTATGCAACCTTGGTGAAATAATTTATTATTGTTTTAAATAAATTTTTTAATATTAAACATATGCCTTCATTTTTTTATTTCTTGTATTGCATATCATATTTTCTACCACAACATAATATGAACTAGCATATGCACAAATACTTTAGCCAAAATATGGCTTATATGTATACATTATATTTAAGCACCAAAATATGTCTTAAATATAGTTTCAAAATGTTAAAAAAAACTTAATATTATTTACATAAATCCCAAAAATATTGCAAAGATATATTACAAAATCAATGTGATTATACTGACCTATAAATCGTATTGAAGCAAGATGTCCAACGTGTACGAAAGTCTTTCAAGTCTTGTGAGAATGATGTAGTGTCGTTAAACAACTATATAAAAAATTAAAGAAAATGTAAGATAACATAATTTGAAATTATAACAAACTTTTATGCATGGAGTATAAATCAATAGTAAGTTATTGTAAATATATATACCCACTCCCAAGAATCAATAATATCGTTGTTACCCTTGGCCTTCTTCGCATACAAAGTATACACTCAACTAGCACCTTTTCCTACGGGCTCTTGTCTCTTTTGCTTAGGACAATCCCTAACAATGTGACCTTCTTCCAGAAACTAATAACAACGAATGCTTCAACTCTACATCTCCCAAAATGATGCTGCTTGCACTTTAGACACTTCAGAGGCTATGTTGATCATGTTCCCTATGCTTATTTTCCTTGCTATGGCGAGCCTCAAGGTTTCTTATAAATTTCCAAACTTCCATGCTCTTTCTGACCCTTCCTAGCCTGAATCCTTTTTGCTTGGAGCTTCCCCGAATTTTCTTTGCCACATAGCATTCCTGAAGTAGCTTTGCATATGACTCATACTTCTTGTAGGAAACAATGTACTTGATCTCGTCCCCTAAACCAAACATGAATTTATTCACCTTTCACAACTCATTTCGGGCATACAAGGCTTGGTTGGAGTAGGCCACCATGTCTTCAAATTTCTCCACATACTCGGCCACTGACATTTCCCCTTGACGGGGTTGTTGAAACTCCAATTCCTTTTGAGCCTTCCAGCTATCTGGAAAAGTATTTGCCCAAGAACAATACATAACATAGTACAATACAAAATCCACATTGTATCTCAAAATACTACAAAAGATCAAACTACAACGGAAGAAATATAAAAGCCACTAAAACAACATCACAAACTACTCATGCCATCTTACTCTTTCCTTTATCCTACTTCGATGAGCTCAAAACAACATGAGTGGGATGTGATTACAAAATATTATTGAGTTCTAGACTACACTATTGAGTCTACTCAGCTCTACTTGACACACTAGTCCACTGACATAAGAACTACCTAGCTCGTATACCATTTGGTCATACAACTAATAGGTACGAGATTCAAAAGATCATATCTGAAGTGTAAACAACGCGTAGAAGACTTACATTCCACTTCGGTTACCTCGGGAGTATCATAGAAGCATGAATATCTTCCCCTGGCCAATACTCACCAATCAAGTTGGGATTCAGGTCACATATGTCGTCTGTCAACATAATCTTTTCCCGGCGAATAATTTAATTAGTGAGTGGGATTCGGGTCACGAACATTCACGGAGGCGAATACTTTCCCCAACCAAAATCTCTTCACTTGAGATGGGATTCGAGTCATAGATTTCCCCCCACAGAATGGTCTTTTCTCGGCTAATAACTCGATGTTAGAGTTGGAATTCGGGTCACGGATACGCTCATCGCATTAGATTATCTTTCCCCGACCAATACTCATATCTCGAGTTGGATTCGGGTCACGAATAATCTAATAGGCTATTTGGAATGAATTTTCCCGACCAATAGTCATCTCTTAAGTAGGATTCAGGTCAGGGTGGCTCACTAGCCATACATCTTCCTTTCTCAGTCACAACTAACTATAGTTTGAACTCGGGTCTTGAACACTATTCCACCTTCCGCTCGTGGTATCCAGTCCATAGGTCTTAGCATGGGCTTCCCCATTACTAGCCTATCTATTTTTTTCTAAGCATAATGTTCTTTTCTCACTTTTCTCACAACAACTAGGGTGTGTCATTTTGTTTGAACATTACAATGCTCAGTAACTTCTTATCTATGGTTTATACTCCCATTAATTCCATTGTTATTCACTAACAGAAAAGGAACTTATTTCTACCCTTTACCCCCATACCATACTCTATTCTATGATTGAAAGTAATTTTTCAAATACGTAATAGGTTGGACAATTATGTCAATCAGTTTCACTTTGTTTCACTTTGATTATGTTCAAAAATTCTGAAGGAGTGTAATCGATTAGCTTAATATGTCAACCGGTTGCACTTTTCCAATTTTTTAGTACAACATGTCAACCGGTCGCACTTATCTGTCAAGTGATTGTAGTCTAGAATGAAAACACATGTCAACATGTTGTGTTTTGCAACTTCCTAAAAAATTCACATTTTCTCATCAAAACAACACACCCCAACGTGATCAACTACATTCTAACTCATTCTAACATATTATAAAGATCAAATAATGACAGAAATATAACACATGCATTAGTTCACATCAACATTCACCGAGTATTCAGAAAAACACACGAGCTTCACATATCCTAAGCATGGATTAATTATCAAACAAACCCCAAAACCCTCATGAATCATCCTAAGGCTAATTTCTAAATTCATAAGCCTAACTAGAACTCACCTTGATTGAGTAGATTTTGATTTGAACTTGGAAAAGATGATAATTAATGCTTGATGGATATTAATTCTTCGAGAACTAATCCACAATCTCCCACTTGATACCAAGGATGATCAAGACTTGAGTTATTCCTCATTCTTCTCCATTAGGTTTCCTCTCTTAAGCTCTCTCCACTCTCTCTTAGTTCTGACTTATAGAGTGATCAAGAGAAATGAGAAAAATGAGAGAAATGGGAAATAAATTCTTTAAGTAGAGGTTTGGTTACTCCTTTGCCCTTCAATTATTCTCAAATCTCTAATCACGTTATCCTCCTAATTAAAAAAATGAGTGATGCTAACTGGTGTTTCAGGAGCACTCTTTAAGTATTCTTAATTAAAAAAAATATTTTTTACAAAATTAACAATTTCAATTTTCAATGCATTAGTTACGCATATTTTCAAAAAAAAACTTATTATTTTTAAAGTCTTAAAGAGTGTCCTTAAAGGGCTGATTAGCACTTTCCTTAAAAAATTAGCTTACTAATTTTATTTTCTAACAATGACACTAATGCCTCGTTAGTATGGTAATTAGAAAGTATTATAAAATCGATGTGTTACAAAGATTAGCTTACTAATTTTTATTAGAACATGTATTTTGTTTAATTATTATATTTAGTTAATTTTCATTGGATGAGAATGTTATGGCGAGTTTTTAGAGAATATTTTAGTTTTAAAAACTTTAATATCTACTATTTTAATTTAATAATTTATGTTTAATATTTTAAAAAAAAAATTATAAAATTTAATTTCTATTAGATTAATTTAATAATTGATGTTTAATATTTTATTCAGTTGATATCTCAACTATTGGTTTTTAGCATTTTTAGAGGGTTAAATTATTTCCTCTCCCATTCCTTTTACACACGGTGTTTTTAAAGTGACAAAATTTATGTTTTATTTAACTATTTAATTATAGATTTGTTTATTTATTATTATTATTATTATTATTATTATTATTATTATTATTATTATTATTATTATTATTATTATTATTAATTAATTGACTTAAAGCACTATTTTAAAATGTAAAGGCTTAAATCAAGTTGGACAAGCTATAATCAAACAATAAATAAAATATTGAATTTATAAAATTTAAGATATTAATTTAATTATTAGATAATATTCTAAACAAAACAAATGCATATTAATTAATGTTCCATATTTGATGGAGAATATTTTTCTCCGCTTTCTTATCCAATGAAGAATCCATATTAAAATACACTTCGCTGTTTAATTTGTTCATAAATTCTCTCTACAAATATGTTTTCCTTTTATTTAACTAGTTAATTATATATATATATATATATATATATATATATATATATATATATATATATATATATATATATATATATATATATATATATATTAATTAATTTAAAGCACTATTTTAAAATTTAAAGACTTAACTCAAGTTGGACAAGCAATAATTAAAGAATAAATAAAATATTGAATTTATGAAATTTAAATTTTAAAATTTAAAGGCTCAACTCAAGTTGGACAAACAATAATTAAATAATAAATAAAATATTGAATTTATGAAATATAATATATCAATTTAATTTAATATATGGAATTAATGTTCCAAATTTGATGGAGAATATTTTTCTCCTCTTTCTTCTCCAATGTTGAATCCATATTAAAACACACCTCTCTACAAATATAGACTTTGTTAAAGTTTTCAAAAATATCTTTCACCTATTTATTGGACTGAAAAACCATTGATTGAACAAATGGAATGGTTTCAAGAAGAATACAAAGAGAAGGCTAACATTTTTGGATAATATTGAACTAAGTAAATTACAATAAAAAGTAGAATTTAATTCATTGTTATCCAACGGTGTAGTCTCTTCTTTGTGTGACTCTAATGCTATGTTGTATAATTGTTGGGTGTGTTCATAACTATTATGTTTACTATTGATGCTTTCAACATCAACAATAATAAAAACAAAAACGGGAGACTTTGTATCGGATAAAGAAGGTAGTAGAATAACAATAGAAATAGAAAGAGAATTTCTTTAGCCACCTCCTAACCTTCTTGCCCACCCCTAGTGAATTTACCACACTACCCCTTGTTTCGGAAGTTCATTTTCGAAACGGTACTTTTTTTTGCAAAAAAGGTGTTTTCGGAAATGAACTTCCGAAAAAGTGTTTTTTTTAATATAAAAAATTGATTTCGGAGATGCATCTCCGAAATAAAGTTAAATTTTCAGAAAATGTGGTGTTTCGGAAGTTCATCTCCGAGCGCACCCCCCATGATGGAATTCGGAAATGCACTTCCGAAGTTATGTCTGGACAGAAGCAAAATGAAAAATAACAACGATTCGCTTTATTTAATCGGGTGAAGATTACAACGATAATATTACTGAAAATCAAAGTTACATATTGTTGAACACGGGTAGGTGGGGATGAGTCAACATTTTGATAACGTCGTCCGCCGATCTTTGAAGTTTGGCGTCCAACTCGATCGGGCCTTTCGAAGAAAATCGGTCGAAAGTTGTCCACATAACCGCTAAGTCTTCGTCGTTCTTGATCTCAAAAGGTGTGAACTTAATGTCTCCCTCGTCGTTAAGCGATGGAGAGCGGTACTCGAGCTTGACAACCTTTCGATTCTTGGGATAGCGCAAAAGCGTGTTGAGCGACGGTATCAATTTCGCAAACGGCGTGTCGCGCGAGAAGCGAAATTGGAACGGCATCGGGTAGCCGGTTTCAAAGTAGACGAATGCTAGGTGAGGGTAGGTTTGTGTCATTTGTGTTTTGTGGTGTGAAGAGGATGAAGAAGAGTGTGTGGTATTTATAGACTTATTGGAGCATTGATGGCCCAACAAACCTTATCCTGCCTCAGGGGACTTTTCGGAAATGAACTTCCGAAAATAGGCTCCAGACATGTATATTTTGGAAGTTCATTTCCGAATTATGCAGAAAACAGACTTAAATTTTGCATTTTGTTGATTGCTTAGTGTTTTGTGTAAACAATACCAAAGGAATTCAAAATAGACATAAATTAGACATTGATGACATAAAACATACTTATATTATATATGTATTGAATCGGTCCGATTTTACATGATAAACAACAATACATACAAAAAATGATCGTTACAAACAAAAAACGATCCGGAACGAACTAAAATTCACCGAACCAATCGGTGGATCCTAAGTCGAAAATAGGCACGTTCTTCGAACGCTCTCTATTTTGCTCGCGCTCCTTGCTCATCATTTCTTCAAACTCCGCCATCCTCGTAACGAACGGATCCGGCCAAGTCTCCGCCTCATTTGAACGATGTGCCGTCCATTGACAAGAAGTAGCCGGTATAGGACAACCCGGTTTCAAAAACACTTGAACGAAGTGCCGCGATCGTAGATACCCGATGCATATGACGCGGCCCGACGCGTCCAACGGCGGTCGACTATGAAGTGGAAAGAAAGTCTCACATAATCCGAACCTCGTCAAATCGACGCACACCATATCATATGCACTTGCTATTAGATGACCCATCTCGGGGAATGACATCCACTTCGAAACCGGAGCGATACCGGTAAGTGATGGAACAAGTGCATCATGAATTTTTGCAAACTTTTCTTGATTTTCATATAGTCGGCCGTAGATATCCCGATACGAAGTCAACTCCGCAATGAGCTCCCGTCGGACTAAAGTGTGATTATTTTCCCCTTTACCGAGCAAACCCGCAACGGCCCGATATCCACAATTACCGTCGCCTCCAACATCAACGATGTTATCGATATATTTGTGCATGAAAAGTGGCATCTCATCAATGTAGACAATCGGTGATTTTTTGATCGGCGGTGTGCGAGGTGGCTTCGAAATACGGGCTCCTTTGTTACCACTACACGTGGACTTCGGTGTCTCTTGAATTTCCGGCAAAGATGAATCAACATGTTCAAAGTAGGAAGGAGATCGTTTTGTTGAATTGTCATCTTGTGTAATTTTTGACTTTTTCGGTGCACCTTTCGTCTTAACCGGTTGAGATGGCGGTTTCAAATCGGTGGTCTCCGGAAGCGCGATCTTTCGCAATTGTTCTTTTATGTGCAATTTTGTTGTGTCGTCCGCCTTAGCAAACTTCTCCATTATCACTTCCAACTCGTCGGAGATGGTGATTTTGGAGTCATTTTCCTTCGGCGGGTCAAAATCATCAAAACGAAGTTTCTTCCAATGGTCGGCTACCTCATCCATGCGTATTGGTGAATTCAACTCCTTCTTTTTTGAAATTATACAAGCACACGGAAGGCCGTATGTAGTTCTAATGGTGCACCCACATAAAGAACTATCCGCCCCCGTGGTCTCCGACCGCTTAGCTTCATGAAACAAAAAATTCAAACCCGTTCGAGATATGTTGTAAATCAATTGGGAGAATAGAATTTGGCCCTTATACCGGTGTTCCATGACCGTCTTGCTCCGACCGAACGATGTTTGAATTTCATTGTGTTGATTTTCAAGCATTTGATTCACGGTGTCCCACCCGCGACACAAATCTCCCTTACTATCACCCAACCACCTCTTGAAGACCGCATGTGCGGATTCAACTCGGTGAGTCGTGGTGCAACCAAGATGTCTAACCCGATTTGTCCAAGCGCACACGACTTTTTCTCTAACTTTGTCAAGAATGGTGGATTCGACGTAATGACAAAATGTCCTAATGGAACCACACAAAGACCTAAAGTGTACCAATTTCTCGGTATAATCCTCTTCGGAGTATGCATCC
Organism: Vicia villosa; assembly: GCF_029867415.1. Classification (NCBI taxonomy): domain Eukaryota; kingdom Viridiplantae; phylum Streptophyta; class Magnoliopsida; order Fabales; family Fabaceae; genus Vicia; species Vicia villosa. The sequence continues at coordinate 354,695 of NW_026704934.1, read as the reverse complement.
AAAATTCCCCTCCATGCCGCCATTATCCTATCAACCACAACACCGGCTTTGACAAATTTACCATTTTCATCCAACCTATCTTTTGTCCCAACCGCGGGTTTCAACTTGCTTCTCACGTTGCAAGTTATGTGATACCGGCAAAGTAAAGCGGTAGATGTCGGGAAGACGGTATCGACCGCATTCATCAAAGCATTGTCCCGATCGGTGACAACGACGTTTGGCATAACCTCTTGATCAACTAACAAAGACTTGCAAATTCCCAAGGCCCACGTAAAGTTTTCTTCTTTTTCACACTCCAAAAAAGCAAACCCCACCGAATAAGTCTTGTCCGTCGAGGTCACACCGACGATCTCTAGAAGAGGAAGCCTATACTTGTTTGTCTTGTACGTCGAATCCATGACTAGAACGGTTGGAAATGTGTTGAACAATTTGATACTTTCGGGATGAGTCCAAAAAATATCACCCACGGTAACTTTGTCCTCGGAGGTTCGGAAGCTTGAAACGTAATTGTTATCGCCTAGAAGTTTCAAAAGTTGTTGCATTTCCGACCGAGGGCCCATATTCAAAACCTTGAGATTGTGCCGTTCATTGTAAACTTGCTTGATATTTGAAACGCTATCCGGTTTCTTACGCTTCAAATCGGCAAGTATGTTGCGAGGCGCCACTTTGACTATCGTTAGGTCCGATATCACATTCCTCTCTTTGCGGGACAAACGACACGCCATTGGATGCCCGTGTAACTTGACATCCAAGGCATGATTATGCATTCCACAAATTACGGTTAACCGCCACAAATCATCAACCCTCCGATTAGCACGCAACTTAAAAGGACACCCGCACTTTCTCGATCCCGTGTCCTCGTGTTTTAGCACACGGTTTGATTGCACATAACTACCACCACGTTCGCAATTCAAAACAACGAAAGCTTTCCGCCTACTATTTCCGTTGTCCGACCTTAAAATGACAATTCCAAATCCAAGTTTACTAGCTTCGTTTCGAACCCAATCAATCAATTGTTCTCGACTAACGAAGCTCCGATCATTTGTAAAATGTTGCCTAACATCGACCGCATTGATCATAGGAGTAGCGTCAATAACCGGATCGTTATTAACGTTGACAATTTCCGGATTTAATACTCCATCGTCTTGCACAATGTTGTCCGGATGCACCATACCTAGCAAATGCAAAAATTAGCAAAATTGGCCAAAACTGTTTTTTTTAACTGCCAGGGCATATTTCGGAAGTTCATTTCCGAAATTTATTAGGTGATATACTTCGGAAATGAACTTCCGAACCATATCAGTTTTCAGCATAAATTTGTTGAATCAATGTAGTGAAATAGGGGATGAAATGAGAGATGTTTACCTGAAATTGTAGCTTTCTATGCCCCCTTTAACGTGATCAACGGTTTGAAACTTGCTTTTAGGGCGAAAAATTGATGGAGATTGATAGGGTTTAGAGAGGGTTTTGATAAGTTTTTGGAGAAAAATGATGAAAAAGTGAAGGAGGGAAATTTGTATATGCAGCAACAGTTTCGGAAATGAACTTCCGAAAATATGCACGGATTTTGAATTTTTTTTAGTTCGGAAATGAATCTCCGAAAACATCAAATTTTTGATGTTTTCGGAGATTCATTTCCGAACTAAAAAAAAACAAAAAAAAAAAAAACTTCGGAGATGCATCTCCGAAGCAGGGGCAGTTTTGGGATTTCGCTGGGGATTTCCCCCATAGGGAGGTGGGTAAAGAAAAATTCAATAGAAATTAGGAGAAGGAAGAATGTGATAAAGATGATCCATTCAAAATTTGAAAAGAGAAAAAAATAAGTGAAGTGCGTGAAAGAAGCTTTTGCGTGTTTATTATTTAATTTTGTGTTGCTTTTTTCTTTTTTTACTATATTTAATTAGTTTGATGTTGGAATAAGTTTTTTTTTTTTTTTTTCTATTTGCAAGTTTTTTGTATGTGTGTGTCAACATATTTTTTTGTTTTGTTTGGTATAAAATCAAAATGCAATAAAATAGAGCCGGCGACGGATTTTGCATCGAGAAGTTGAATATAAATGTAAAACATTTTGTGTCACAACATATATAATACTCTCACTTTTCTAAATTATAAGTTATTTCCTAAGAAAATTTCGTCTTAAATTTTAAGTCATTTTATTATCCCGACATAATATTAATGACATTTTTTCTAATATATTATCTACTATTTATTCTTCTCTTTTTTGTTTTTTTCATTCTCTTAATTTCTCTTGATAATATTGTAAAGTCAAATATAATTTATTTTTTCCATACGATATTAATTATGTTTATTAATTTGTGTGAAATGCCCAAAACATATATACAATTTATTATGTGTGATTTGTACTATTTTTTTATGAAAAAAGACAACTGTATAGATTCCTCTTACACATATGCAATTTTCTCATATTTTCACTTCTTAAATGGTATTAAAGTACATTTGTCATATTTTCATTGGCAAATAACATAAACGACATCTAAGGAATTGTAGATAAATTTTCTCCTAATATAACAATCCATAGTTAAAATCAATAACACATAAACTAAATTATGTTTATTGATAATTTGTGTGATTAATATATAACAATTGTTATCAGCATAATAACGAATACAAATATAAATACAAATTAATTTTGTAAATATAAGTTATTAATTTTTAAATATATACTGATTCTATTACTTTTCTCGCAGCTGAAGAGGAGGTTGTCAAACGCTAAGATTGTCCCTAACGTTTTGAAAAATGGTGTTTATGAGTTTGGAGCGACTGTAGATGAGTTAGGTTTAAGATACAACTTAATGAACAAGTGTTTTTAATAGTTAAATCTAGGTATCTTACTCGCCGATTAGTGAAGAAACTGAAGGAATGAAATATTTAATTTTTAAATAAAAAATAAAAAGAAATGTGCAACGTTTAAAGAAATATAAACATAAACTGGAGTTGCTAGGATTCAAAGCATGTCCTCTGAATTAATTTTCCCCTCGATTTTGTACTCAACTATATGATTTTTTTCAAAAAAAACGTGGCGCGTCCAAGAATTTTATCTCCGCTTTTTGTTATTTGAGTTGAAACCTTTGTCATAAAAGTTCTATTTATAGTAGTTAGATGTATGTATTTTGATAGCGCAATGGGACAAATAGAAGGCATAAGTTTCACAGACCACTCTTCACTACCACAAAAAACACTTTTACCTCGGTTAGAAATGGGGGTTAATCTCAGTTTCTCATACGAGATAACAAAGACCGCCATGAAAAGTGAGTCATTTTTTCTCTCTGTTGAAATTCCATTGAGGGAAAAGACTTTTTTATCATATGCTCGACCCCTAGCGACTGGATTTTATTTTTATTTTAAGAACTGGATGACACATCCAACTTTTTCCATCAGTTATATGAAACATCGATCTAATAAATCCAGTTAACTTCTCAAGCGCAGCCAATTAAACTTCCATAGCTTTGTTTGAGCAATCAAACTTATAAGCCTTGACATATGACTTAGACTCAGTGTGAGAGGAAATAGATAGAGAATAGTGACACTAAGGTGTAGAGAGGTTTGAATATGACATGGAATGAGAGATAGGATATAGTATACCTTTAGATGATGATTTGGAAGTTTGAGAATTGGAGCATACATAATGCTACAAGTATGATGGCTTGTGAGAAACTCTTGATGATACACGAGTGGGAATGGTATAGGGTGAGTTGGTGATTTTAGGTGTGGGGTTAGTAGGATGGGTTGTGATATGTAGTGAGTTAGGAGCAGATGAAATTGTTTGGTGGGAATTGTTAGGTAAGTCAAAAATAGAAGGGTGTGGTGAATTTGCTGGTGAGGTTTGAGGTGTAGGATTAGGGGTGTGCATGGTTGGTTATTTTCAAAAACCAAACCATAACCATTTTAAAACCATTTAAATGGTTTGGATTTATAACCATAACCACATTTTAATCAAAACTGGTTATAAAATCGGTTATAAATTTGGTTATGATTATATAACCGATTTTTTAAAAAAAATCCAGTTTTGAAAATTATTTTTTCCGAAAATATTTTTTTCAAAAAAAATTAATATTTTGAGAATTAAAATATTTGTGGATTTGGATAATAACCAGATTATAACCGAATCAAAAATAATTTAACCGGTTAATAACCATTTAATTATATCCGGATTATATGAATGGATAACCAAACC